>NC_081570.1:9265140-9565140 GCF_022355385.1 Mustela nigripes
CCTGGGTGGCTCAGTGGGTTAAGCCGCTGCCTTCGGCTCAGGTCATGATCTCAGGGTCCTGGGATCGAGCCCCACATCGGGCTCTCTGCTCTGCGGGGAGCCTGCTTCCTCCTCTCTCTCTCTCTGCCTGCCTCTCTAACTACTTGTGATTTCTCTCTGTCAAATAAATAAATAAAATCTTAAAAAAAAAATAAATAAAATAAAATGTTTAAAAAATAAATAGAAAAACCACCAGCCCTGTAAATGGACTCCAGTAGAGGCCTGGCCTTAGGGCAGCAACAGAACGAGTAAGATAAACCTGGGGAAGGGGGCTGGGAGCAACATGTCCTGGTTTGTCCAGGAGATGCTCAAATTGTGGAAGTCCATGTCCCAGGCTACCTACTGTTCAGTCCGGGACAACCCGACAGTTGGTTACCCTAACTCCTTAAGGGCAACCACCAGAGTTCATCTCCTGTAACCTCACACTTGTCCTAACAATTCCCAGAGCCTGGGTCAGGACTTGATTTTGCATCTTTAAAAAAAAGGGCTGGCCAAGAGAGACCCGGAAATTAACCGCAACTCTCCTATCGGCCACGAGGGGGAGCGTTCTCCCACGTATTGTGCAGTTCAGCCTGGCAAGGGGAGGAGGAACCATCCTGGTTAGGAGAGACCAAGTTAAGCTCTGGTGTGAGGGTCAGGGACTGTGGGAGGGATAGAAATAAAAAGGGACAGTCCAGTCAGTGTCATTTCTGTCCTTAAAGCACGCACACACACACACACATACACACGCACACACACACAAACACACACACACACACACCCCTTATGAAATTAACCTTCCGTTCCAGTACCACCAGGTTCCAGGAGCCTTACACCCCTTATTCTCAACCCTCACCATGACCTTGCAAAGTGGGAGCGGCGGTTAACTAGCCTAAAGTCACAATACTGGGTGAAACTTCAAAGACCATTATCTTTTCACTAATACCACATCACCATTTTTAAGAACCATGAAATGGCGAAGTTACAAACTGTTTCCTTGGCTTAGGGTAGGGGTTGGGACACAGGTGGGGGCAGGGAAGGCCATGAGATTGATGCCTAACAGAGACCTTGATCCATGCCCATCATGGGGAACCGGGGGAGCTAAGGGCACTGCTTCACTGGATGGACACCAGTAGGGGGTCTGGGTGGGAAATGGGAACACACCAGCCCCAGAGTGATGGGGAGGCAGGAACTTGCAGCCTTAGATCCTTTTCGTTTCCAAGTCAGCTGAAGACTGTCACTGCTGCACCACATTAGGAAGCTCAGCGAGCGAAGCAGATGTTATTTAGGCACCATGTAGGGGTCCCTCGACCTGAGTACTAACTGGGAAGTCCTTCATCGAAACCTGGGCTAGGCAAGACTGAAGGTACCCCAAGCGCCAAGCAACCTGTGAATGCCGCCTGCCAAAAGGAGCTGATGAAGCCAAACCAAACTCAATTCAGAACTGAAATTCCGAAAATACTCATAGAAGACAAGCATCTGACGTTCATCATCAAAGCAAAGAAAAAGGAAGGCTTTGGCAATTCTACTAAAGAGTTGTCAGATGTCTTAACCCTGGGGTTGGTGCAAAAGACACGCAATGTTCTAGAAAAGGGTAAGGTGGTTGGCGGGGGGTGTTAAGGTGGTGTGGGGGGACTCTTTTAGAAGAGAAATCTTTAAATTTGGTTTAATTTAGATTCCTCTGCTGCTTTTCACACTTTACAGATATGCTGCGGGGTCCTGGGTTTCCATTGTAATTTTCTCTCTTTTAATAAAAAAAACCTCAGCAATGGGTTTCATAGAATAGATTTTTTTTTTTTTTTTTTTTTTTTTTTTTGGTCAGTGTCTATCATTTTGACAATTATAGCTGCTGAGCAGTCAGGAAAAGGACTCATCTTCACATTACTTTAACCAAAACAGTTATGGATTTTAAAACTATAAATTAGATTCCTATATCTGTCCCAAGTTACTTGGCTGCCACCAGACAAACTAGGCTACCATTCCTGAATTGCAAATAATCCTTTCTCCATGGATATTTTTATCCAGGGCAATATCCCTCTAATTCACGGCTTGAAAAATGATGCCCACGTGATTTCAAGAAGATGAGCACTTTTCAGTTGTGAAGCATGTTGTAGCTTAAAAAAAGAAAAAAAAAAAAACATAACCTTTCAGGAGAATTATCTCTCCGGTAACAACAAAGAACAAAACAAAACAACAACAACAACAACAAAAACCTACAAAAAACCAAAAACAGCAACATAAAACAAACTTGATGGAGACAGCTCTTTTCAAAGTGCAAATGAGAGAATGACAGCAAGAAGAGGTTTGGGGGCGCCTGGGTGGCTCAGTGGGTTAAAGCCTCTGCCTTCAGCTCAGGTCATGATCTCAGGGTCCTGGGATCGAGCCCTACATCGGGCTCTCTGCTCAGCAGAGAGCCTGGTTCCCCCCCTTTCTCTGCCTGCCTCTCTGCCTACTTGGGATCTCTGTCTGTCAAATAAATAAATAAAATCTTAAAAAAAAAAAAAGAAGAAGAAGAAGAGGTTTGAAATCCTTACTCATTTAGATGGTACCTTTGCTCTTTTAGTGTAAATATTGATATATAATCCGGTTTTCCCTGTTGAAAATCAGTCGCGCATACAAACATGCTCAGAATTTAATACACATATTTTCTGTTCCTTTCCTAAATCCTATATTCTTTTCTTTATAACACCCTTCCCAGAAGAGCAGAGAGTGTGATTTACAGCCAATTTTTAAGATCTCAGCTCTGAAGAGCACCCAAAAAATTTGCTCATAAACCAGCAAAGGAGCCAGTATGTTTACATAAGCAAAGGTCTCAACACGTTCCAGTCCAGTTGCATTTTTTTCAAGAGGATTTTTTTACATTTTTTAAAAGATTTTATTTATTTATATTTGTCAGAGAGAGAGAGAGGGAGAGGGAGCGAGCACAGGCAGACAGAATGGCAGGCAGAGGCAGAGGAAGAAGCAGGCTCCCTGCCGAGCAAAAAGCCTGATGTGGGACTCGATCCCAGGATGCTGGGATCATGACCTGAGCCGAAGGCAGCGGCTTAACCAACTGAACCACCCAGGCATCCCTGGAGAGGCTTTTTTGAAAGAGTCCTGGGGGTCTTGGGTGGCTCAGTCAGTTGAACATCTGACTCTTGATTTCGGATCAGATCATGATCACAGGGCACGAGATGGTGCCCCAACTTGGGCTCCATGCTCAGTGAGGAGTCTGCTTGGGATTCTCTCTCTTTATCTCGCTCTGCCCCTCTCCTCTCTCTCTCTCTCTCAATTAACAAACAAATAAATATTTTAAAAAAGAGTCTCAAGACATACTTCCATACAGAACTGGACTGTGTAAATATGTTGTGGAAGACAGGATGGGAAGGAGGGATGATCCTCAGTCAGGGCTCCCCAAGCCAACAATATCAGCAGAGTATATAATGGGGTTTTAGTGTACAGGCAACTCCAAATTGATTTTAAAATTCTACGTATTTGGGGGGGTCTGGCTGGTTCAGTAGGAAGAGCATGCAACTCTTGATCTCTGGGTTGTGAGTTCGAGCCCCACGTTGGGTGCAGGGATTATCTAAATAAATAAATAAACTTAAAAAGAAAATAAAATTCAACATATTTTATAATTCATTACAATTCTTTTTCTTTTTTTTTTAAAGATTTTATTTATTTATTTGACAGACAGATCACAAGTAGGCAGAGAAGCAGGCAGAGAGAGGAGGAAGCAGGCTCCCCGCTGAGCAGAGAGCCTGATGTGGGGCTCGATCCCAGGACCCTGAGATCATGACCTGAGCCGAAAGCAGAGGCTTTAACCCACTGAGCCACCCAGGCGCCCCTACAATTCTTTTTCTTTAAAGATTTTATTTTTTCAAGATTTTTTACTTATGTATTTGTTAGAGAAGCAGCAGAAGCACAGAGAACTACAGGCAGAGCAGGCAGAGGGAGAAGCAGGCTCCCTGCTGAACGAGGAGCCCGATGTGGGACTCGATCCCAGGACCCAGGGATCACTACCCGAGCCAAAGGCAGACACTTAACAGACTGAGCCACACATGCATCCCTCATTATAATTATTTAGTATATAAACAAATAAAACATATTTTAAATAAAGAACAATAGTTTAAATTAGTGAATAGGATAATGCTGTTTCTTCTCTTTTCTTTCTTTTTTTAAAAAAATATTTTATTTATTTCTTTGGCAGAGACAGATCACAAATAGGCAGAGGCAGGCAGAGAGAGAAGAAGAAGCAGACTTCCTGCCGAACAGAGAGCCCGATGCGGGGCTTGATCCCAGGACCCCGAGATCATGACCTGAGCTGAAGGCAGAGGCTTACCCACTGAGCCACCCAGGCACCCCTCTTCTTTTTTCTTAAAAGAAAAGTCTATGGGTGATGGATCAGTTGAACCAAAAGTATGGCTCCAATGCCAAGTGGTTTTGTTGTCTACAACCATATCACCCTGCACGTGCCTGGTCTTGTCTGATCTTGGAAGCGAAGCAGGGTTGGGCATGGTTAGTACTTGGATGGGAGACCCATTGGTTTTGTTTTATATTTATTAGTTGCTTTCTTTCTCTTGAAGTGATAAATATCAAATTCGCTTAATTTTTCAAAAGAACCTACTGGTTGAGACAATCAGAACGTTCAAGGATACTGCTAATTTTAGACATGGCTGGATCTAGGTGCTCAAATGATACCATCAAGAACATGCCCCTTTTCATCTCTTGGATCTGGGTTTTGGGTTTTGTTGTTGTTTTTGTTGATTTTGGTTTTTTGTTTTGTTTTTTGCTTCCAATCTAGTCCTTCTGTCCATGTGGCAGCAAAGATGATCCCAAGATATTTCACACGTATATACCTTATTGCCTATGCTCTCAAAAGAACTGGGAGTGTCTCCTTCAACAAAAACCCTGTGAAAATCTCCCAAAGGGCAGATTGATTACAAATCCATCTGCCCAGATATAAACCAATCACTATGCCCAGGAAATGCCAGAATCACTGGACAGGCCCAGACTTGTTCCCATCCCTCAAACTTCGGTTGGCATCCACATGGACCACACAGCCTGAGAGGAGGAAAGAGATAATTTCCTGAAGAAAATTTAGAATTCTGTTATCAAAGAAGTGGAGCATATGTCTGCTGGGGAAACACAACATTTGTCCACTTCATACACTAAATTCCTCTTGGAGAATGGGACCGAACATTTGGTGGCTCAGATAGTTATGAATATGCAGCTAGCAGAAAGGCCAGAAATTATGGGCAGGTCTCCCAGGAAGTCTCTTTTCCAGGGCTCCGTCCCTGGCAAACCCAACCAGCATGTCACACATGTTCTGGAAGTTTCCATTTCCATTTGGGTAGGAACCGAGTGCGAATTCCGGTCTCCTGTTTACTTGTTGCTGGCATGGATGGTATTTCTTCATGTTGTGTAAAACATTTGGATGTGGTCTTAAGATTGTTGAGTTAGGTCTTCATTGAGGATAAAAAATTATCGATTCTCGGGGGGTAAAAAAAGGAAATGATTGGACCATGGGCACCAGAGTTTAGTCTCCTAAAAAATCCAAAACCTTTGTGGACTCTGTGAAAAACTGTGCAGTCTCACCCTTAAGTGAGAGATTCTAGCTTGTGGGATGCACCCCTTGAACCCAGCCCCAGTCACGGCAGAAATGTTCTTTGCTGGATGGTCAGTGTCATGGACAAACACAATCACTATCCTTCAAGTCTAAGAATTTCTTAATTTTTCTTTTTTATTTCCTTTGCAACCATGGGTTCTTCCTCAATATTTTGTGTTTCAGACATATGGCATCTTTGTGGTCATCCTTCCATATTAAATTCTAATTTTCTGGGCACCTGGGTGGCTCAGTGGGTTAAGCCGCTGCCTTCGGCTCAGGTCATGATCTCAGGGTCCTGGGATCGAGGCCCACATCGGGCTCTCTGCTCAGCAGGGAGCCTGCTTCCCTCTCTCTCTCTCTGCCTGCCTCTCCATCTACTTGTGATTTCTCTCTGTCAAATAAATAAATAAAATCTTTAAAAAAAATTATAATTTTCTTACACGATAGTCAAAGAACACGGTAAATATGGCGTATGTGATCCTGTTCCTGTGGAATTTATTGAGGTCTCTTTTATGACCTGATCGATGGTCTACTTTTCTGATATATTCTCCATATGGACCCAAAAGTGTGCAGAAAAAGATGGTGTGTTCTGCTGTTTGGTACATAAACTTTCCTCTCTCTCACTACACATATACATAGCAAAACTCTGAAAAATACAATTAATATGTTCAAGCGATATAAAAATGTGTACATATGTGCATATAATATACACATATGTATACATTGCATATGCATGTAGGGCCCACATACACTAATGTGTATCAATGCCTCAGCCCAGCAGGGAATCGTGGTGCCTTCAGACACCAATGACCTGGGATTTCTGTGATAAAGGGGGAGAGGCAGTTTGGGGATGAAACAAGAGGAGAACTTAAGATATTTTGAAGTGTACTTACTGCTCATTTCCTTTTCCATTATGCTCAAAGTTCGTAATTCCAGCATAGAGATTTGACTGCCTTTGCAATTTAAAAAAATGAATGGATAACCCACCTACCATAAAATTCACTCTTTTAAATTCACACTATTCAATGACTGTTAGCCCATTCCCAGAGTTGTACAACCATCACCAACTATGAATTCCAGGTAATTGTCATCACCGCAAAAGGAAACCTTATACTCATCACCCTCTCCTCTAGCAACCACTAACCTGCTTCTTGACTTATGGGTTTGATTCACCTATTCTGGGTTTCTATCATCAATGAAATCTTACAATATGTGGTCTTTTGCATTTGTTTTGCACCTAGTGTGATGTTTTCAAGGTTCAGGCTTGTTGAAGCATTATTCGTACTGAAGCACGAAGCATTCTTTGAAAAGCAGCGCTGTATCCTATTTTGTGAATGAAGAGTGTTCCATTGCATGGATATAGCACTATTGTTTATCCATTCATCCACTGATGGGCTGTTTGCACCTTGGGATATTGTAAGTCATGGTGTATTGAATATTTGAATAGACATTTTTGCGTGGACATATGTTTTCCATACTCTCAGATAGATATCTAAGAGTGAAATCACTGGGTCTTATGGCAACTCTACTTTTTACTTCTGGAGAAACAGCCTGCCTGTTTTCCAAAGCCACTGTGCCATGTTATATTCCTACCAGCATTGAAGGAAAGTTCCAGTTGTTTTCATCATTCTTTGCCAACATTTGTTTTTTGTCTGCCTTTTTGATAAAAGCCATTCTGGCCGGTATGAAGTGGTATCTTGCCCATCATTCTCATTTGCATTTCCCTATGATTAACAACATAGAACACTTTTTCACTTGTTTACTGGCCCTTTGGATATCCTGTTTGGAGGGAAAACCTATTCAAATCCTCTGCCCTTCTAAAAAAAACTTAACTATTTTTCTTTTTATTGTTGAGTTGTAAGTGTTCTTTATATATTTTGAATACTAGACTCTTATCAGATATATGGTTTGCAAATATTTTCTCCCATTGTCTGAGTTGCCTTGCACTCTCTTGATAATGTCCTTCGAGGCACCAATGTTTTAAATTTGTGACTCATGCTGCCTGCATAGGATATTCAAATAAACACATCATAGTCTTGAAAAAATAGAAGTAAGCTCATACTTCTTGATGTCAAAACTTGCTACAAAGCGACAGCACTCAAAAGTGTGATGCCCGCCTAAGGACAGAGACTGATAGGATAGAATTCCGAGTCTGGAAATAAAGCCATATTGAGGAAGGGTGTGAACTATAAGTTGATATGCCCAGGTAAGGAGCTACAGCAGAGCAGGGAAGTGGGAGCAGATCCATGAGTATGAAGTCATCAGAAGAACCTCAGAGAAGGGGAGAGTTTGGGATGGGGGGGAAGGGGACCAGGAAGGACAGATGTCCATGCATGAGGAAGATGACGGTCAGGGTTGACAGCCACTTCATTATTGTCTTCCTGAAGGTCATCAGGGTCTGGAGAAGCAGGGACCAAGGGCCAGTAATGCTTACTCCGCACCCTTTCCATTCAAGGCTATGGACCCAAACTTCTACATACGACTGAAGTATGGTTAATCAGAACCTTAAGTATTTACAGGAAAACAGGACGAAAAATTGTCATTGCAAACATTTACACCCCAACTCACTTGGTAGATCAGACTCAATGAAGTAAGTGACTTGCCCAAACAAATCACTAATTCATTAAGTTCTTCATTCCGTAAGCTGCATCTATGGTGCGCAGGGCACTCTGAAAGGTGTGATCACAGAAATAAATAGCCTTGGACCCTGTCCTCAACTAAATTAACAGTCTACTTAGAGAGGTAAGATGTGGGTACAAATAATGAGAATTCTAAGGCAGAAAGTTCAAAATGCAGTAAAAGAGGCTAATAAGCTCTAGGAAGGATGGGGAATTCTGGGAGTATAAGAGTAGGAGGAACTTCTCCCCACCGCAGGATGAGGAATGGGAGGGGCTCCCCTGACAAGGGGACAGATGAGGAGTGGTTGTGAATGACCACTGGGACAAGTGGATAAGGGACTTCTTGGGGAAAGCAGAAGTTAGGGGAAAGCCAGTCTGCTGGGGCAAGGGTGAGACATGGGGAATAAAGGTAGACGAAGCTGAGAGGTAAGTTAATGGGGTGGGCTACAAGGCCTCGACTTTGCGGCAGAACTGAGGGTGCTTGGTCAGCAGACTATCAATCCTAATCCCAGGAAGCCCAGGTCATGCTCTGTCATGCTCATACTCAACCTCCCAAAGCTTCGTCTCTGCCGAGAGACTGGGCAAATCCAGACTAACCGAACCTTCCCTTGACTCCAACTCAGCTTAGTGATCCAGACAGCCATATTGTCACAGTTTGGGATCAATGAATCTGAACATGAACAAGGAAGTGAAAACCGGTGAAGAAGGAAAGGCGAAAGGAAAAATACGAAGGTAAGGTACAGCAGGTTCTGTTCCTACAGAACTCTCAGGGGAAAGGAGTTGTTTAAGGGAGAAAATCATTTTTACACTTGATGTCATATTTGTATCTTCTTTAAAGATTTTACTTTTAGGTCATCTCTGTACCCAACGTGGGGCTTGAAGCCACAACTCCAAGATCAAGAGTCACATGCTGCACCAAATGAGCCAGCCAGGACCCCGAACTTATATTTGTATTCTTATTTTTTGCTTTCAAATTTAACCTCATGTGATATTTTTCCCAGTACGTGCTCTGTGTGTGTGTGTGTGTGTGTGTGTGCTTACGTGTGTATGTTGGAACAACAACATATTTTCCTCTAAGAATATGGAGGTGCTTTAGTAGAAATACGTTTCTTTCTATTGGTTGATAATGTTCTTTAAAGATGTTTATATTAAGACTAAATGATATATGTTATAAAGCAGTACCGAAGCAGTGACAGAAGTTCTCAGACTTCGGGTCAGGACTTGCCCAAATGCCACACATTAATCTACAGCTAAAGACACGGAAATATAAAAGATCTATAAACACGATTGAGCTTGTCTTTTCTTTGCCTAAGTACATCTTTTTTCCTTTCCATAAGATTAGTCTTCACTCAGAAGTTCACACGCACAGAAAAAGTACAATCAAATGCGGAAGACTCAACAGCATTTAGTGCTACCCTTTAAGGGGAATTACTGTACATTTGTGAAAATCCAAGTTTACCCAAAGGCACGGCCTCTTACACAAAAGTTGCTGACAGAAAAAAAGAATTATATTTGAATGTTCTAATTAAGATGACTATAAAATACTTAGGTACCAATGCTACATTGCCATTAATATTAGTTTTATGAAGATCCGATTCTTTTTTATAGTATTACTCTATCTTTGTGATGGTTTATTGTATGTATCAACTTGGATGAGATTCTTTTGGATGAGAGTAACATTTAAACTGGTAAACTTTGGTGGCGCCTGGGTGGCTCAGCGGGTTAAGCTGCTGCCTTCCGCTTAGGTCATGATCTCAGAGTCCTGGGATGGAGCCCTGCATCAGGCTCTCTGCTCGGCAGGGAGCCTGCTTCCTCCTCTCTCTCTGCCTGCCTCTCTGCCTGCTTGTGATCTCTCTCTTTCAAATAAATAAATAAAATCTTTAAAAAAATAAATAAACAGGTAAACTTTGGGTAAAGCAGACTGCCTTTCACGAGGGAGGGTCTTATGGAATGGGTGGGTCTAAGAATGGGTGGGCCTCGTCCAACCAGTTGATGGCCTGAATAGAAAAAGACTGGTCTCCACAAAGAAGAAATTCCTCGGCAGACTGCTGTCAGATTTCCTCTGGATCATAGGTTTTTCTGGATTTCCTGCCTATTGGCTCACACTGTAGGGAGATATATACCTATGAATACGTGTGTGTGTGTATTTACATATTTGTTTATTTATATCAGGTGTAGGAGATGCTCTATGTTTCTACCATAAAGATGTTGAGGTATTTTCACAGCAACTTCTGTTACACTCATCTCTTTTTTTTCCTTCCACCTTGTTTTCTTTATTCATTTTTAACTGTATGCACTAGTGTCACCCACCTGTATTATTTTAAAAAGTGAGGTGGAATAGAAATACATAAATGAATCCATTAATGGCATTCCTTTTATATATTTTTCTCAGAAATCTTAACAGGAAAGAATTCAGTGAACCCAGAAAAGATTAAAACACCATTACAATATTTACTAATCCTGTACATACCATTCTTATAATTTTGTTTTTAGAATAAAAACTTCTTTTAAAATAGACATTGCAGATTTAGAGAACATTATTTTTCTTGCTATTTCCAAGTCAACTCCTATTCTATTATTCAGAAATCTTCCAACTCTGGGGGAGAATTTGTAACAATTTCTTTTTTTTTTAAGATTTTTTTAAAAGATTTTTTAAAAGATTTATTTGACAGAGAGAAAGAGACAGCGAGAGAGGGAATACAAACAGGGGGAGTGGGAGGGGGAGAAGCAGGCTTCCCACTGAACAAGGAGCCCAATGTGGGGCTGGATCCCAGAACCCTGGGATCATGACCTGAGCCTAAGGCAGACACTTAATGACTGAGCCACCCTGGCACCCCAAGGTCATATAGATTCTTAAAAAAAAAAATCCTTAACCACAAATTCTTAAAAACAAAGACAAAATACTAAAATAACTTCAGAGACTAAAACAAATATTTTTAAAAGGAACCTAGGAGTCAAGTTTACATGTAGGACCCATATTACCTTGCACAACGCATTACTTTATTCCCTGATAAAACATTTGTTTGCTCACCTGCAACTATTGTCATAATCTTCCATCACACTCAACTATAAAAAGTGGCTGAGGTTTGTGGTTTGTGATTCCACCTGGTTAAGTAAGAAACAACTCATGGGAATGTCTTTTGCTAATTTCAGTCATATCAGAAGAGAAAGTTTGAAAAACATTGCCTGGGGCATGCCGTGCCCTCATGCTTGGTTCTGTCTCTCTCTCCTGTTTGGCATAAAAGGATATTAATGAAGCTTCAGTCTTGCTAGTAAATATTTTTAGACATTTGCTCTCAGAGTAGTATACACAAAAAGAGTATGATTAATATTAAGCTTTCCATATTGCTATCTTTATGCCTTCCATCAGGAGATACATTTAGAAAGAGGGAAGGTGCCTCTCTGGTCCAAATGCAGTCTGAGTTTGTTGATATGTTTAGATTAGGTCATCAAAGTACGAGGAAGTGGAGCTTTGGTTTTCTCCTTTTGGGGGCTTTTTTTTTTTTTAAATTTTATTTATTTATTTGACTGAGAGAGACACAACGAGAGAGGGAACACAAGCAGGGGGAGTGGGAGAGGGAGAATCAGGCTTCCCACGGATCAGGGAGCCTGATGGTGGGCTCGATCCCAGGTATTAAAGGCAAATGCCTAACAACAGAGCCACCCAGGTGCCCCTCCTTTTGGGGGTTTTAGTTCATTTTTGGGCATGCTGTCTCTTTGGATCTAATAAAGCACAATCCCGATCTTATAATGAAAAGCAATTTGGCATGAACAACATTCATTAGTAAAACTAATTGGGGAAATGTTATCTTATGGATACAACAGCCCTATTTTAATCAATGTATTCAGCCTTTCTACTAGTGAAATTTTTTTCTCATAATCAGGATATTATTAGTTTGAGTTACACATTCTCTATATAGGGGCTTAAATTGGTTCTGGTGGGATATAGAATCTTAACTATAAAACATTTAAAAATTCTTGGCCATAAATTCTTTTTTTTTTTAAGATTTTATTTATTTATTTGACAGACAGAGATCACAAGTAGGCAGAGAGGCAGGCAGAGAGAGAGGGGGAAGCAGGCTCCCTGTTGAGCAGAGAGCCCGATGTAGGGCTTGATCCCAGGACCCTGAGATCATGACCTGAGCCGAAGGCAGTGGCTTAACCCACTGAGCCACTCAGGCACCCCTCTTGGCCATAAATTCTTAACAACAAAACAGAACACCCTAAAATTTCCAAGGCTGAAACAGATACATGGGATCTGAGTTGATATTTAAAAGCTATTTATATGCCCAGAAGTAAACCCTCACAGATCTGACCAAGTGGTTTTCAACAAGGGTGCCAAGACCATTCAATAGGGAAAAGCCAAATGGTGTTGGAAAAACTGGTTATCCACATGCAAAAGAAGAAGAAGGAAGAGGAGGAGGAGGAAGAGGAAAGGGGAAGAAGTTGTTGAATCTTTTCCTTATACCATACACAAAGATTAAGTCAAGATGGCTCAGAGCTCTAAACATAAGAGCTGAAACCACAAAACTCTTAGAAGAAAACATAGAGGGCACCGGGGTGGCTCATTCGGTTAAGTGTCTGCCTTCAGCTCAGGTCATGATCCCACGGTCCTGGGATCGAGTCCTGCATCAGGCTCCCTGCTCTGCAGGGAGCCTGCTTCTCCTTCTGCCTCTGCCTCTCTCTCTTTCTCTGTCTCTCATGAATAAATGAATGAATGAATGAATGAATAAATCTTTTTAAAAGAAGAAGAAGAAGAAGAAGAAGAGGAAGAAGAAGAAGAAAACATAGAGGGGGAACTCCATGATAGTGGATGTGGCACTGATTTCTTGGCTATAACACCTAAAGCGCACACACACACACACACACACGAGACAAATTGGACCACATCAAAATTAAAAACTTTTATGCATTAAAAGATACAGATGTACAGAGTCAAATGATGTACAGAGTCAAAGGAACCCAAGAATAGGAAGAAATATCCGCAAATCATGTATCTGATAGGACCTTAATGTTCAGAATATACACCAATTCTTACGACTCAATAGCCAGCACAATTAAACATTGAGCAATGAAGCAAAGGGGGAGAAAAGAGAGAAAGAAAGAGAGACAAATAAAAAACCAGACACTTAACTATGGAGAATAAACTGATGGTTATCAGAGGGGAGTGGGTGGGGTGATGGGAGAACTAGGGGGTGGGGATTAAGGGGGGCACTTGTCACGATGAGCACTGGGTGATGTACAGAAGTGCTGAGTCTCTCTACTGCACACCTGATACGAACATGGCACTGTCTGGTGTTCTTCTTTAAGATTTTATTTATTTATTTGACAGACAGAGATCACAAGTAGGTAGAGAGGCAGAGAGAGGGGAGGAAGCAGGCTCCCTGCTGAGCAGAGAGCCTGATGTGGGGCTCGATCCCAGGACCCTGGGATCACAACCAGAGCTGAAGGCAGAGGCTTTAACCCACTGAACCACCCAGGCGCCCCTGACACGGTATGTTAACTGTACTGGAATTTAAATGAAAACTTCTAAAAAATGAGCAATGAACTTGAACAGACATCTCTTCAAAGAAGATATACAAACACCCGATAGACACATGAAAAGATGTTCAATATCCCTAATCACTGGGGAAATGCAAATCAGAACCACATTGAGATACCACTCGTGACCATTATGATGGCTGCTATCCAAGAAACAGAAAATAATAAGTTTTGGCAAGGGTGCAGAGAAGTTGGAACTCTTGTGCACTTGGAAGGAATGTAAAATGGTGCAGCTACTATATAAAGTTGGGGGGCTCAGTCAGTTAAGCATCCAACTCTTGAGCCTGCTTAAGAGTCTCTCTCTTTCTCTCTCTCCGTCTGCCCTTCTGCCCCCTCCCTCTCTCAAATTCTCTTTCTCTTTAGAAAAAAAAAAAAAAAAACAGGATGGCAATTCCTCAAAAACTTAAAAATGAAACATCCAGGATCACCCCCCTGGGTGTCTATCTCCAAAAGAACTGAAAGCAGGATCTTGAACAGGTGTTTATACACCTGTGTTTGGAGCAGCATCTCCCAATAGCCAAAAAGGGAAAGCAACCCTCTGACAGATGAACGGACAAACAAAATGTGGTCCATACAAACAATGGGCTATTACTCAGCCTTAAAAAGGAAAGGAATTCTGACACCTGGATGAACCCTGAGGCTGTGACACCCAGGGGCATAAACCAGGCACAGAAAGACAAATGCTGTCTGATTCTACCAATTACATGAGGGGCATAGAGCTGTCAAATTAACAAAGAGAACAGAATGGAGGTTTCCAGGGGACCAGGGGAGAGGCAGAAAGGGAGTGATATTTTCAAGGATGCAGAGTTCTGGTTTGGGACCAAGAGAAGAGTTCTGGAGGTGGATGGATGGTGGAGATGCCTGCATACCTGCGTGAATGTTCTTACTATCACGGAGCCAGACACTTAAAAACAGTTGAAATGGTGAATTTTATGTCATGGGCATTTTAACTTTAAATTTTAAAAAAGCTGTTTATAGGGGCGCCTGGGTGGCTCAGTGGGTTAAAGCCTCTGTCTTCAGCTCAGGTCATGATCCCAGGATCCTGGGATCGAGCCCTGCATCAGGCTCTCTGCTCAGCGGGGAGCCTGCTTCCTCCTCTCTCTCTGCCTGCCTCTCTGCCTACTTGTGATCTGTCAAATAAATAAATAAATAAAAATCTTTAAAAAAAAAGCTGTTTATAATCTTCTCTAAAAGATGAGTTTATTCTCGGCTAAAACACGTGTTTGCTCTTTCGTGACCATGGCTATAGTACTTCCGCAGAGTACAAAGCACCAATACACACGCAGAACAAAAACAGACAGACAGGGATATTAACACTTCATGGTGAGGGGGGCAATTTGAAAGAAATGTCTAAAGAGGCTTTTGGGATAGGAGATGTAACAAAAACAAGAACAGTTGAGATGGGGTGCCTGGGTGGCTCAGTTGGTTAAGGGTCTGCCTTTGGCTCAGGTCATGATCCTGGGGGCCTGGGATTGAGCCCTGAGTCCAGCTTCCTGCTCTGTGGGGAGACTGCTTCTCCCTCTGCCTCTGTCCCACCCCACTGCTTCTGCTCTTTCTTTCACTCATCTCAAATAAATAAATAAAATCTTAAAAAAAAAAAAAAAGGAGTTGGACTAAAAATCACTAACACATGATCCCTAAGAAAGAAAAAGAAAAGAAAAGAAAGAAAAAGAAAAAGATGACCACGGGAGCATGGAGGCAGGTTTGGAGGGATGCGTCTACAAGCCAAGGAACACCAAGATGATCAGCAGACTCTAGGAGAGAGAGGCGTGGGGGAGATTGTCCCTCAGAGCCCCTGGCAGGAACCAGCAGTCTTTGCCAGCCCTTTGATTTCAGAGATCCGGCCTCCGGAGCTGTGCATTACATGTCTGTTGCTTGGAGGAATCGTGTCTGCGGTACTCTGTTGTTAAGGCAGCCCTGGGAATCGGCTATGATTCCTAATGGAAGATTTTATCACAACACCAGCTTCCGAGAAGACCCAAAATTCAGATGGAGGAGACGAAGGGTGATGGGTAAATTCCAGAGAAAGAGCAAGCTGGGGAAAAACAGAGCAAGCCATTTCCAGAACAGGGATGGGGGCAGTGAGAAGCGTGGCACCTGGTTCGGGCGGCAGATGAAGGGGTACCGTCTGCACAGGGAGGATGGGCCAACCTGTCCATAGACCACCCCGTAAAGGGGCACACAGGAGCTTCAATCTGGGGAAGCAAAGGCAGGCTTGGGGCTTCGCTGCCTCCATGCTTTCTGCCTATTTCTGTACCCGATGTATCTTCTATTCCTTCGTGTACTGCTTGCTATTTCCAGCTGAAAAATATTTTCCCTCTGTGTTTTTGCTGCCAACCTAGATGTTTTATTCATGGTCTCATGGTGGTGTATTAGTGAATTAATTCTGCCTTCAAGGAAAATGAAGACTGTAATAAACCTCCCTTTGTAATCTCTAGGACAAAACAGCATCGGCCTTTGAGCTTGTTATACAGGGGCTCAGAAACAGGAGCGGACGCCGCCACAGTGGACCTCGGCACAGCACATTCTGAACTTTTAAGCAGATTTATGGGTAAGTTTGTGTCTAAAGGTGTGGTGTAAGAAGTACGATGGAAAAATCTAGAAACAGCACTCTGAATTTTCTTATAGGATAGAATACACGTCTTTGGAGGGGATCATGAGTTTGACTTGGTTAGAAATGTTGGTATCTTGGGATTGGGGTTTTTTCCTCTTTTTTTTCTTCGTACATGATTCTTCGTTGTTTCATTCTAGGACAGGTTATTAGACAAACCACAACTGTTTTAAAATCTCAATTCATTCATATGCTTTTGTCCGGCCCCTCCCCAACACTCCATGTTTTTAAAAATAAAGATTTGGTATTTTTAAAAAAGGTTATTTATTTACTTGAGGCAGAGAGAGAGAGAGAGAGAGAGAGCGTGCATGAGCAGGACAGAGGCACAGACACAAGTGGACTTCCTGTTGAGTGGGGAACCTGATATGAGGCTCAATCCCAGGACCCTGAGATCATGACCTGAGCCGAAGGCAGAGGTTTACCCCTCTGGGCCACCCAGACTCCCCTGAACTGATATTTGTATACATTGTGAAATGATCACCACAATGTCTGATTGACCTCCATCAACCATACATAGTTACAGACCTTTTTTCTTGTGATGAGAACCTTTAAGATATATCTACCTACCTATCTATCTATAACTCTGTCTATATATTATGTTATATAACATATTGTTATATATAATGTCTAACATCATATATAACATATACTATGTTACATATACTACTTAATAGAGATACAGAAAGAATGTGGTATATGTATCATACACTAATGAAATAGGTAGATACCCAAATGTATTCACTCATCCACTGATGGGCACTTTGGTTGCTTCCATGTCTTGGTGATTGTAAATAATGCTGCAATAAATATGAGAGGGCATCTGTTTTTTCAAGTTAGTGTTTTCATGTTCTTTGAATAAATACCCAGAAGGAGAATTGCAGCATAATATAGTAGTTTTAATTTTAATTTTTTGAGGAACCTCCACAATGTTTTGAGGAACCTCCACAATGATTTACCTTCTCACCAACAGTGCACGAGGGCTCCCTTTTCTCCATATCCTCACCAACACTTGTTATTTCTTGTTTTTCTGATAATAGCCATTCTCAGTGGTTTTCTTTGCATTTCCCTGATGACCAGGGATGCTGAGTATCTTTTCATGGACCTGTTGGCTGTTTTTTATGTTTTCTTTGTGAAGATGTCTATTCGGATCTCTATCTCAAATAGTTTTTAATTTTCTTTTCTCTTCATTGGTTTTAATTTTCTTTTCTCTTCAGTTGTATGAGTTCTTTATATATTTTGCATGCTAATCCCTTATCAGATGTATGATTTGCAGATATTTTCTTGCACTCAGTAGGTTGCCTTAAAGTAATATCGATAAAAGAAGAATGGGACGCAAGCCCAGACGGAGCAGGGAGCATAACGATGTTGTTCTGCTCTCACACTGTGCTCTGCGGTGCTTTTGTAAGCAGGCTCAGACTGCTCCACTAGAGCCGAGTTCTTGGAGGGCAGGGATGGTGGCTCTGTCCCTTTGTGTTCTCTGCAGTGCCCAGAGACTGTAGTGCTAAGGGCTCCTCGGTGACTGGGAAGCAACAGCCAGTAGACAGATCACGGACTTTGACACAGGACAGGTTCTTGAGTCTTGTCTCTGGAAGTGACCAGCTATGCCCCTCTACTATCTGTGCTTTTGCTTCTTAGTCTGCAAAATGGCTGCTGTTGTTTGTCTCATTGGAAACCATTCGTACCAAGAAAGGAGACGCAGGTGTGGTTTTTTTTGTTTTTGTTTTTTGGTGTTTTTTGTTTGTTTGTTTGAAGTAAATGATGTGTTTCTTGGACAAATGTGAGTTCATCTGATGCCATTACCCTAGACACCCAGTTCTCTTTCCCTGTGATCATGAAATGCTCTTGCCCGACAGTCCAGGGGGACTACTTAGAATGGTCTCCTTATGCTGATACTGAAAAGACACATCCCAATTCCTACCACAAGTATCTGGGTTTGGGAACAAGTAGTTGAAATCATCTAGTGGGAGAGTTACCCGAACCAGCTCTCGGGCTTTCCAGTGTGTGCACATGTGTGTAGAGTTTATTTGGTAAATCTGCAGCTTAAGAGGTGGCTAAACTGTCTAGATTGAAAACCTGGCTTTGTGACTCACTGGGCAGATTCTTGAACTTTTGCTGGCCTCGGTGTCCTCAGTTGTAAAATGAGGATAGTTCTCACCCTACAGGGTTGACCAGAGGCTGAATAAGACAGTCTATGCAAATTACCTCGAGTAGAAGCCCGTAGAGAATCACTATTGTTATCATTCAAGGAATAATGTCAAGCCCACTGACATTCCCATTGGTGATGTGTTGTAAATTCTTTAATCTTGGTTGTAAAATCTTTCATCTTTTTAGGAGCACTGCTGTAGGTCTTCTGGCTGCTCTGCTGAGCAGAAGTTCTGTGGTTCCTATTATAACCATATGCTGTCTTTTTAATGCACTGTGTCTTTGGTCCACACATACTTGCTGTAACCCAGCCAATTCAGAAGAGCCAGAGAGAAGACTTTTCCCTGTTAAAAACATCTATCTAGTGTTTACCATGTGCCAGACAGTTCTGCGTCCTGGGATGTTGTGGTGAATGACGATATGTCCCCTGGAAGGGTACCGCACCCCCAAATACAAAACAGGTCAGAACCTACACTAGATGTACCTGCAGAGAGTAGAGCTTCATTCATGTTACTGATTTAGACAAAGAGTGCATTTTATACTTCCATCCCAATATAGAAATTGTCCATGAGACATGATGAAAATGTCTGAATTTCCTTCCCTCATCTTTTAGCAATATATTTTATGTTTTCAACAAGGCAAAAGAGTAATGTTTAGCACATCAGACAGATAATAAACACTCATGAAACTACATTGTGTTCTTGACAGCATCTTTTTTCAGTTAAGTTGGTAAAATAAATGTAATATCTATCCTGAAAAGTGGCGCAGGTTGAAGAATATTAACACGCTCAAGAAAAATACAGAGGGAAAATATGCAGCGGTTGATTGGGGGTAATTTAGGAGAGCGGAGGATATACCCAGTGTGGCAGGCTAAATAATGCTCCCAAAGGTTTGTTCACATCCTAATTCCCATATGGAAAGAAGTCTTTGCAGAGGTGATTATGTGAAAGATTTTGAGATGGAGAGATTATCCTGGATTATCTGGGCGGATCCGAAATGCAATCACATATATCCTCATAGGAGGGACACAGATGGAAATCTGAGCTCAAGTGATAGATGAGAACGTGATGTGGAGCTGGAGCAGAGAGATTTAGAGATGCTGGCCTCAAAGACTGGAGGGATGTGGCCATAGCCTGTGAATGCTGGCAGCCACCCGAAGCTGGAAGAGGCAAGGAACCATTCTTCCTTAGAGCCTCCAGCAGGAATGTGGCCCTGCTGACACCTTGATTTTGGTCCAGTGATACTGATGTGGGACTCCTGGCCTCTAGAACTGTGAGAGAATCCATTTCTGGTGTTTAGAGCTGCACAGCTATGGTAACTTGTTACAAGAGCAACTGAAAACAAATACACCCAGTCATTTCAGATTAACGATGGATGGAGCCCACTGACTACTCTGTCAAACACCTCTTGGCATGATGTTATCTAATATATGTCTACTATATGTCACCGTGTTCCTTCTAACCTGATGTTCCTTTATTTTCCTTTGCATTCTGTTGAATGCCAGACGGCACGGAGATTGTTTTTTTAAATTTTGATTTGTATGTCAGTGTTTTAATTGTGGATGAAACGGGGGCATCTCTCATCTCTCTCTCTCTCTCTTTTTTTGCAGATACTCCAGATAATTTTAATGCATGGGTCCTGTTGCAGGGCATTGATTTAGGTAAGAAATAGAAAGTCTGATGTCTGCTTTAGTAACATGCATAGGAGTATCTCCCAGATTAGGCTCTCTTTCCCTCTAATGATAGCAGAGGGAAAGAGAGCCTAAGGCTCTCCTTAGGCTCTGTGCTGACCCTGTCACTTTTTAAGGCCTTGATGAAATTTACTCTGATGAAGTTATCTTGATTTTTTTTTTTTAAAGATTTTATTTGTCAGAGAGAGTGAGCACAAGCAGACAGAGTGGCAGGCAGAGGCAGAGGGAGAAGCAGGCTCCCCGCAAGCAAGGAGCGGGTTGTGGGACTCGATCCCAGGACGCTGGGATCATGACCTGAGCCAAAGGCAGCCGCTTAACCAACTGAGCCACCCACGCGTCCTTATCTTGATTTTTTTTTTTTTTTTTAAACTATACGGACTGGGTCATTGGCTTTATCAACCCTTTGCAATATTAACATGGTATATGTTATATACATCATGTTTTCTTAAGATTAAACCCCAGTTACCTAAATGGACTTGCACACCTGCCTCTCAATGTCTCTTCTTTAGGATGGGTCCTTTCCACGGAGGCCTAATGTTACCCATTCCATTTTCATTCTTCCCGATTTCATTCTCAGGCATAAATTTATTTTCAAGCGCTCATGGGCCTTCGATACCACCTATTCGTGAGACCCCCACCCCCCAACTCTCCCTCTCCCAGACTCCAGACTCCTTTCCTGCCAGCCAATCTCCCCATTCAACGCTGCCCTCCTCCGCGGCAGGGGTTATTCCGAGCCCCCCAAGCCACCGATGTGCTCCCTTGTTTGTTCACAGTTTAGTCCCACCAGGACAAGGACAAGGTCCCGTTCTGGGTCTGACGTGGCTGGGGCACCGAGCACAGGGCCAGGCACAGGGTGGGAGGGGGCAGTCCATACTCGTGCGCCCTCAAGAAGCAAGTGACACCAGGTGCATCTGCCCTTTTGGCGCTTGAGCTTTTTGGGTGACGCTAGACTGGTCCTTCGAGGATGAGCCAAGAATGGGACGTATGTTTATCTGACAGGAACTCAGGGATGAGCCCATTTTTCTTCTTCCTCCGAAGGCTGCGGATTCCCGCAGTAACTTTGAGCCGCTCAGAATTCCAAGCCCTCGGTGCGGTCAGGCTGGTCGCTGCGAGCCGCGGGCGCCTGTCGCCGGGGTCCGCGGAGTCCCCGCCAGCGCGGCTGGGCCGGCGCGAGTCTGAGGGGCGGCGGCCGCCCGCGGCTCGGGGGCTTCCGCGCCTGTGCGACCCGGGGGTGGGGGCCCGCGCGCCCCGGGGTCGCGGCCCTCGGCGACGGTGCGGGCCGTGCGGGGTCCCGGGGCCGCGGCCGGCGCCGCCCGACGTCACTTCCGACCGGAGCCAAGATGGCGTCGGCGCGGCCGCGGACGCCGGGGCGGGCGGAGCGGCGGCAGCGGCGGCGCGGGCGGCGGCTCTCGGCGCTCTGAGGCGCGGGGCGCGGCGGGCGCTGGTAAGGGGCGGCCGGGATGGGCGGCTTCCGGGACGGCGGCGGGCTCGGCGCCGGGACGCCCGTCGCTGCCCGCGAACAGCGAGGAGGCGGCGGCGGCGGCGACCCGCGGGGACCGGGCGCGCAGGGCCGGGCGGGCGGGCGGACGCGCCCCCTCCGAGGACCCGGCGTCCCGGGCGGGCGGGGCTCCCGGAGCCGGGCGCGGGCCGCCGGGGCTCCCCGCTCCTCCTTCCCGCGCCCGAGCCCCCCCCCCCCCCCCGGGGCCGACCTTGGGGGCCGCCGCGGCGAAGTTGTGTGCGGTTCGCTTTGTGGCCGTTGGGTCGCCGCGCGCCCCGCCAGGGGGACGCGTGTGCGCGGCGAGGCCGGGCGGCGGCTGCGGGTCCACCCGGTCCCCGTGTCCCCGGACGGCGAGGGCGCACGCGGGGTCCCGGGGCCGCGCCAGTTGGCAGCCGTTGATGCTCTCCTCTTTTGTGTTCCGCCCGAGCGTGGCTCTCCCCCTCGCGTTCTTAATTCGTTTTGTGTCTTGCGTCTTTGTGTTTCCTAAATAGTTTTTGTGCGGTTCCCACCTGGAAATGGTCGCCTTTAGTGTTTCCACCGCAGACCCACCGGCGTTTTTGTTTTTAGCCGACGTCGCACTTAGGTATTAATTTTGCTCCCCAAGACACCCACGGACCTGTTTTTGACGGGGCCAAGGGAGACGCGAAGTATCCCTCAGAGGTCAAGGGTATGCCCAGACCTCGGTGCTTCTCTCGGACCCACGCGTGAACCGCGGAGCCGCGACTGGGCGCCTTCTGCCCGGCGGGGGAGCTTCGGGAACAATCCCGCGATGTTAACCGGGAAGCCCAAATTCCTTGAGCTACGCAGCTGCAATTTCCCCTAAGAAAGGGGATTCGTGCTGGCCCCTCATTTTCCATTCAGTGTTGTATTGGGGTTTTTGGGTTTTATTTCACAAGTGGAACGCCTTTTGGTGACTTCCAGTCGGTCTTTGGGCCCCCGTTCATCAGACCTTTGAAAGGGTCGCCCCCAGAACACGACTAAAATATTTCATGAAGTTTTTGTTTATTACAGGTTTCTTGTTAAAAGGAACCATAACTGAGCCAGAAGCGCAACCTTTGGTGAAATCTTTTACCTCCCTTACCAGACTTCCTATCCCATCGATCAGTTATGGCCACGTACTGTGAAAATGTGGGCCTCCAACCTTTTTTTTTTTTTTTTTTTAACATGTCATGAAATTTGTTGTACAAATATTGAGGAGGAACCGAGACATGTAATTATGTTTTTTTTTTTTTTTTTATAGAGGGTTTTGTGTTTGAGATGGCTTGCAGCTGCCCCATCATTCTCTAGAAGCTTCCTTACAAACACTTCCTCAACCGTATTCATCATTTGTAGACTCTCATTGTAGCCTGGAGAGGACCTTCAAAGATGATGGTATTAAACCCCCTCGTTTCAGTCTGTAGAAACTGAGGTTGCAATCCACAGTGAGACGGAGATGGTTCACAGCTTCTCTCATTCCAGGGCTCTTTCTCCGGGTCCTTTTTGGTTTGATTTAAATAAGTTAATATGCTGTAGTGTTTAGGAAAATAACAGACACACAATAATAACACTCAGTGAAACTTCGCTTTTCTTGATTCGGAAGGTGGTTTCTTTAGTTGAAAAGTTGGCACATTCAGATGTGTTTTTTCTAATTTCGTGGACAGTTCCGGAAACAGTATAGTTTAAATTTAATAATCTCTTCGTTTTGTGAGTACAGAACATAACATGATTCTCACTGTAGGACAATATGAACATGGAGAACAGCACAGAGAAGGGGAGAAATCAGCCCTGATCTTCCCAGTCCTCAGATCACCACCGTTAACGTTTTGGCATACCTCCTTCACCTGCATGTCTGTCTTGTGCGTGTGTGTATTTCTTATGTAAATTTACTCACTTCTATGTGTTTATATTTTATACAGGATTGATATCATTGTGTGTATTATTCATACCTATCTTCTTACTATATTCTTACTTCTTACTATATTACTCTATATTGGGGGTATATATTCATGCCCTGAAGTGTTAGTCAATATGATTTTTAGTGGCTGTGTAATATATATGGGTGGGCCATTATTTGCCAAGTCCATATTGATCAGTAAGGTTTCTATAGCCTGAAATTCTCTTTTCATTAAGATCTGTTTAGGTTTTCCTGTTGTGTATTATAAAGTTTTGTAATTAAAAAAAAAATACGTGGACATGTAAATTCTGTCTATTAGCGTTTAAATATGTATTTTTTCTGTCAGTGCAGTTATAAGAAGCAGCAGTCAATTTCAGCTCCTTTTATTCTCTTCTCCCTGAGCCGGGTCTGTGCAGTTCCGTATACATATATATCTATTTGCACACATACTCTTTTGATGGTTATTTTACGTTAGATGTTTATTTATTCACGGGACTGTTTCTTTAAGCTGCCGAGCTCTTTTCAAGTTCCAGATCTGATTTACAAACCTTTTAAGTACTGTTAAATCATAGACTTTCCGGGATGGAAAGCACCTCAGGTTATTTACTATTTTCACATCTTCCAACTTGCTTTTCATGCTATTTTTAATACTCAGGCAGAGGAAAGGAAAGCCTGTGGGCTGCACGAGAGAACTCCATAGTGGGAGTGAAAAAGGGAGTAGGCGGACAGTGGGGGAAGATCATCAGACTTGTGTGGCGATGTATAGATACGGGGAGTTTCCAGATGATGGGGACATTACCTGACAGTCATTATTACTGATACTGCTGACGTGTGGCCAGCAGTCTGTGGCTTGTGTGGTGCCCATACGTTGCGCTGTCACTCCTAGCATTTGGTTAGAGGTCTGGCTCTCTCCTTTTGAAGTTAGAAGTTTATAATTAGAGCTGCTAAAATCATCTTCCTAGAGAAACTGAAGGCTATGGACTCCATTACTGAAAGCATTATTTAGGTTCTATTAAAGTAGATTTCTTAGCCTTGGCACGATGAACATTTGGGGCTGCGTAATTCTTTGTTTGGGGGCTATCCTGTACACTGTAGGGTTTTTGGCAGTGTCCCTTATCTCTACCTGTGAGATCCCCCCAGTCTGCACAACTGAGAAAGTCTCCAGACATTGCCAGATGTCCCCTGGTGGGGACCCAGTTCTCAACCACTGCATTAAAGGAAGGCCCATCTGACTGGATGGTGGACTCAGTGAAGTAGTCTGTGGACTCTCTTTAGTCAAAGAACTGTAAGACTAGACTCTATGGTTTACATGAAGTCCACCTTGAAGGGGGAGAATGGACTTAACTGGCTTGTTTTGGTCTCTTCCTCTGTGTGTGTCTTTTTTTTAAGATTTTTTTTTATTTATTTGACAGAGAGATGGAGAGCACAAGTAGGCAGAATGGCAGGCAGAGGGAGAGGGAGAAGCAGACTCCTGCCTGAGCAAGGGAGCCCACATGGGGCTTGATTCCAGGGCCCTGGGATCATGACCTGAGCCAAAGGCAGCTGCTTAACCGGCTGAGCCACCCGGCGCCCAACGGTGTGTGTCTTTATGATATTTTTGAGTCGTCTACTTTCAGCACTTCTGTGGCAAGCGATAAAGCAAGTTGAGATAACCTGGAGACTATGAAGGTGTTTACATGGCCTAGGATCAACGTTGCCTGTATTTGGTTAAATTATTACGGATTTAAATAAATTTGTATAGAGTTGATGCGTGGTGACTCACGTAAGCTTGTGGCCTATTATACTTGAATAGCACAGAAACAACTGTCTTCTGGAAAATGATACTCCTTGAAGCAAACCGTTGAAGATTGGTGGTAGAGACCAGACTAGTTTTTCTAAGATCTTTTCTTTTTTTTTTCTTCTTGCTCTCTGCCTCACTCCCTTCCTTTCTTCCTCCCTTTATTCCCCTCTCGCTCTCGCGCTCTTTCTCCCACCTTCCCTCCCTTTTTCACTTCCTTCTTCCTTCCTTTCTTCCTACCAGTTCACGGAAAGTGATGCATTTGTCCCGAGGAAATAGTATCCTTTTGAAGGCTTATCTAACTTTTAACTTTATGATAAGTTTATAACTGAAAGATCACTCTTGATCTTTGTGGCACACGCGCATCATTAACACAGCTTCCTGTGGGCAAAGGAAGTGTAGGCTGTCACATCTTTCTTTGTAGTCTTTGAAAGTATAGATAGTGTGGATTGAATTTTTATTGTGGATTAAGTGATCTTTAGTTAGAAGTTAGTAGATAAGTAGAACATAGGAAAAGAGATGTGCTGTTGGACCACATTTGGTAATGGGGTGGCTTTCTCAGTTACGGAATACCTGCAGAATTTCACTGGAATGAATGTATGTGTCATTTAAATATTCTTTCGTAAAGGGAATGCCTTTCATTCCCTGCCCCCACTTCCCCGGAACATGAATTAGTTATTGTATGTAGTAAATCTGGTTCATTTGGAGTGAAATACACTTAGAATATTTTTCTCAGTACTGTATAGTATTTATTCTTGGAGTCTTGGTTCAAGTCATACCTATACTGTGTTTCATTTATTACTCTTTTGGAACATGCAATAAAGGAGGTTTCACTGAATTACTTATATGTTTGCCAGCCATTTTGGTGAAAAGAATATTTTGTAGCTCTTGCAATAAATCATCTGATAGGCTTTGCTTTGAAAGAGCTAAATTACTTCTTGGCACAGCTTGCCTGAAATATGTAAAGCTAAGTGCAACTGTTAGTTTGATTACTGTGGGCAGCCTTTCTGGGAATTGGTAAAACCTACAGCTTTTACATGTGCATATAAGTAGTTCCACGAAGACTACATTAAACTCTGGTGGGAAAACTCTATGGCATTTTCAAGTAATTTAAATGATGCTGTTTAAAACTGAAAAGAAATTGGAGATTCACCAAACCCTTACATACTTCAGTACGAATCCTGCGCATTACCCAAGGGGTTATTAAGACAGTATAAATTAAGCACAATTTGGAATAACAATGTAAATATGACATTCTAAGCATTTCTCACTCGGTGAGGCTTATTTTAGGGACTTCACTGTAATTCCCAAAGACCTTAGTTTTATTTTAAAGTACATAAGGGGGTCCCTGGGATAAATTTAGGTTTTTCATTGTGAAGCTCTGTTAGTCTTTGTTAGAGGACGTTGAGCAAGTCAGTTTACTTGTTTTGGGAGGTAAGTATTGTGTCTGTGCAATCCCATAGTAATTTAATCGAGCCCTGCCTCAGTGTACGGAATAATGCATATCACAGATCACCACAGGGGCTGAATTATTTCTGGCAGTGGTGAGGGGTGGCTCAGTTATCCTCTCCTCTTCCTGTTTGTAAAGTGGGGACAATGATTACTTCTTTCTTTCACCAGGATGTTTTGTGACGGATCGATAAAGAATATGAAAGCACTTGATACTTGTAGGTTTCTTCAAAAATATTAATAGCATTTTTCTTAGCTACTTTTCTTAATACAACAAGTCCTGAGGGATAGCGTGGCAAAATTATTGCTGCGAGAAAGCCTTCCAAATCACCTCTGAGTCCTTAAGGTTTTTGGTCCCCCTGCCCCCGCAAGGTGGTGGAGGGCGCATGGTTTTTTCTAGTCCCTTCCATGACTGTCACAAAGCCAAATCCTTAGTCTTCTCTCTGGGTATTTTTGCCTTTGGCAGTTTCCCTAGGCACCCCCTTGCGGCTGCAGACTTCTGAATCTCCGTCCCTAGCTTTGAAGGCAGTCTGTGCTAGGACTGTTTTTTTCCATTTGATGGATGCAGCTTTCCGTGTGGATGTCTGTTCTCCCCAAAGTCTAAAATGGAGCTCACCACCGTCCACTTAAATACCATCCCTGCTCCTGGCTGCTCTATCTTGAAAGTACATTCATTCTTGCAGTCACATTCCCTGTATTGGACTCCTCTTCACCATCTCTTTTTACTGCATGCTCAGTTGGAACACGTTCTATCCATTCTTCCCTTGTGTAGTGTCGGTCATTTTGTTTTTTGTTTCTTTTCAGCTGTTACCTGTGGTTCACACCCGCATACCCCTATCGCTCATCATCTCGAATTCTTAACGGACTTGCCTGGTCTCTCTGGTCTCTCTGCCTTCCCTTTTCACACCTCACTCTTTCCTGTCAATTTCATCTTTTTAAATTGTTAGACATTGTTTCATTTGTGGCATTCCTTAGTCAGAAGCTCCCTGTGGCTCTGTGTTGCTCATCCTAAGTGGCCAAAGCTGCTTTCCTAAGGGGCAGTCGGGAAATCAGGCTCCTGCCCTGGTCTCCCAGCTGCATGTGCTCATGGGCTCTGCTTTTAAGTAAGTCCTCTTGCCTCTTTCCCTAAAGACCTTTGGGGCTTTTGTGGTGGGTCCGGAGCGGGGATGAGTGGAATAATGACTGCTCGTATGACATCTGGGGAGCCCAGCCGGCAAGTTTGCATTTAACCTGGGACTCAGACTCCTCTAGAACTGACATGTTTAACCTCCTGCTGCTCTGCACGGACCCTCACTTGAGTCACGCTCTCTGGTTTACCATTGCTGATGGTACCAAGAGATAGCCTTTCAATCTTTTTTCGTAAGTGGGGAGGCATGTATCTTTACCTTGAAACAAGAACTGCAAATTCTTTATTTGGAATCCTGCTTTCCTTTAAAAAATAAAAACTCGCATAGGTTCTAGAGCTACTAAAACTGCCGAGCAACACATGGACAGTGCTGTACAGGCAGTGGGTGTTGCAGTTATGTTAAAATGCTCTTGAGGACAGAAGGACTTGCATATTTAGATGGTGGACCCTACACCTCAGACTTTAGTTAGAGTGAGTCACTCCCTACCAAGATAATAAATACCTTAATAAACTCTTGGGAGAAGACCTTGAATCTTGTAGCAACAGAAGTATGCCTGGGATCTTAGCAAAATATAGTTGAAGTTGTTAGTCTGTCTGGGATAACTTCCAGTTTTGCATTAGGTTCTTTACTTGTGAATTCAGGAAGCCTTGTCATTTATGTATGGTTTGTGGAGGTTGAGTTTTCTTACGTATATTATCCTGTAGGCAAGAATCAAAAAAGCTCTGAACAGCTAGCCGCTGGTAAGGTGACTCTGTTGATTCTTAGAGAGTCTTTGTCCGAGAAAATGAATACTTGGGCGCCATGTTGCAGAAGTTTTCTTTCTTTCTTTCTCTCTTTCTTTCTTCCTTGTTTTTTTTTTTTTTTTTAAGGAAATTCGGAATTTCAGAATTTCAGATTTTCAGGAATTTTTTTCAGATTTTCAGAATCTCAGGAAATTTCTGAATTTCAGAAATTCAGAATTGTAGGCTTCCTGAAAATCTCTCAGTTTTAAATGTTTAATCACAAAGGTGACACCTGTATTGGCAACGCCAGTGGAGAAACATTAACTCAAAGGGGTCAACTGAGAATTCATTTTATTTTGGTGGATTGTGAAATGAATGACCATGTGGTGTCTTGCTTTAGAAATTTTGTGTTTGAGTTGGAAACTTGACATTTGAGTGTTAGGAAAGAACTGACTTAATTTTCCTTTTAAAATAGTTTGAAGTTTTTACATGTCTAACATGGGAAAATATCAGAAAAGTATCATTTTATCATTTTATAGAAGTTCTTTGATTTGAATGCCCTTTGGCAGAATGTATAGTCAGCGGTTGGTTAAGCTGAACTGGGAGGGAGGGGAGTTGAGCTGTACTACAGCTCTTGAGTGGGGCAGTTTTCTTCATGGAGCTGGGGCTGGCTGGAGAGCATTCGTGTTCCTGCCCACCCAGCTTTTGATGTGCATTTTTACATCTCTACTTTTTGCCAGCTACTCTTGAAAATGAAGAACGGAAATTAACTTCTTTTTTTTTTTTTTTTTTTAAAGATTTTATTTATTTATTTGACAGAGAGAAATTACAAGTACACTGAGAGCCAGGCAGAGAGAGAGAGAAGGAAGCAGGCTCCCTGCTGAGCAGAGAGCCTGATGCGGGACTCGATCCCAGGACCCTGGGATCATGACCTGAGCCGAAGGCAGTGGCTTAACCCACTGAGCCACCCAGGCGCCCCGGAAATTAACTTCTTAATTGAAGGGTATTTTGATTGGATGGAATTACTTCAAGAAAATTGACAGTGATTCTTTTTTTTTTTTTTTAAGATTTTATTTATTTGAGACAGTCAGGAGCGCATGCGCATGGGGGGCAGTGAGCAGAAGAAAAGGGACAAGCAGATTCCCTGCTGAGCAGAGAGTGCCACTTGGGCCTCCATCCCAGAACCCTGGGTTCATGACCTGAACCAAGGCAGACACTTAACGGACTGAGTCCTCCCTGGCGCCCCGACAGTGATATTTTTGTTTTTAGTGCCCTGAGGAAGAGTATCAGAGTAACATGTTAACATGAGAGTAATATGTTTTAATTTCTTTAGAGAAACTCGAGTATTTTTAATTGTGGGGTTAATTGAGGGGAATTTTTATAGGAACCCTAAACAAAACCTGAAATTTATGATGTAATAAGTTCTGTGTTCAGTGCAATATAATGACATAGATGCGTAAATTTAATCAGAAGAAAGGAGAGCATTTTTTAAATAGATGTCCATAACGAACCACATAAATGGTAAATAATCAGCATTTGCTATACATTGATTGCTAAGCCAGTTCTTTGTTAATGGCTGCTTGATGCAGTATTGTGTGAAAAAGTTTTTTTTTTTTTTTTCTCTGTAGAGATATTCTAAGGGAAGGAAAAAAAACCCCTAGAATGCCAGTCTAACTTTGGGTTTATAGTACTTTCCTAGTCTGCAGATCTCTTATTTAACATTCTTGTTTCATGTAAACTTACATATGTATTTTCTTTAAGATTTATTTATTTATTCATGGGGGGGGGGATGCAGACTTTGTGCTGAGCACAGTGCCCACCCCTGGCCCCATCCCAGGAATCCTCGAGATCCTGACCTGAGCTTAACTGATTGAATCACCCACCCACGCACCCCAACTTACGTATTTTATTTTATTTTTTTATTATTTTTTTTATTTTATTTTTTTACCAACTTACATGTTTTAAACAGAAGTTCTAACCAACCTCATTTTCTCATTGGATTTCTGCACCTCTGAAGCCATTCAGAACAATCTACTTTCTGTTTTTTTGCCTCCATCGTGTGGAAACTGTTGTCAGGATCAGATTGTCCCACCTGGAGTAAATTTGCTGGACTCTGCTTCCTTATTCAGGCTTGTGTCAGGACACCCGGTTCCAAGAATTTGGAGAACCGGGCCCTGGGATATTTGTCCGTGGTGTTCTGGGCTGCTGGGGGGAAACTGCTGTATTGAAGTGGGAGAAATGATGGGTTTATGTGTGAGCTTTCCATTCTGCGGATCCCCTCACTTACTTTGCAGGCAGGGAAATTCCTCTGTGTGATACATTCTGCCGTACAGTCGCCTTTTTGCCTGGGTGGAAATCATTCTAGAGTGGGGGAGACGTGAGCGTCGGGTTTTGAGAAGCGAGAGATCACACCCTCCAAATCTTTGCTGTATTCTCAGTCTCTTTCTCTTTATACACACACACACACACACACACACACACAAGCACACGATCTTTATTCTTAAAATGATAAACATAACAGGTTTGATTTTGCCCTTCCGCTTATTTGGTTTGGTAATACCGTCTGCTTTTTAACCGACTGAGCCACCCAGGCACCCCTGTAGTCTGTCTTTTACAAGGGGACTTGGGGTATATTTTTTAGTGTGAAACTAGATGTTGAGATTATTTTTGTGAAATTGTATTTGTTATTTTAGAAAAGGAAAATGAATGATTTTGCATTTAACAAATTCCTGGGTAGATTCCGTATTCATGAATTACATGTTTTTGCTTAATCTGAGTAAGTGCTAAATGTTTTCATTATTCATCTCTAGAGTTTATAGATTGTAGTTTGGTGATTCCATTCTTCTGGTAGGAGTTATGAATGGTAGTTTTTAATTACAAATATGCTATCTGTGTTTGTAAGTTAATAAAAACTGCTTTTGAGAAGTTGGCGTAGTTTAGATATTTTTACTATTTTTCTAGAGGTTTCTGGATTGCAGAATTCTTTTGGTCATAGTAAGTTATGACCAGTGTTAAACACTGTACAGCTGCTCCACTAAAAGCTTAATCATCTCTGTGATTGCTGTAAAGATGCTTCTTTACCATAAAAGATCTACTCTGCGCAGTGATTCGTTTCAGAATATTTTTCTTTTCTTATGTAGGCTATAAACTTTCTAAGAATTCTTTCACAGATTAGTATTTTTAAAACTTCTTTGCATCTAGTCCATGTTTTTTTTTTTTTAAGATTTTATTTATTTATTTGACAGACAAATCACAAGTAGACAGAGAGGCAGACAGAGAGAAAGGAGGAAGCAGGCTCCGTGCTGAGCAGAGAGCCCGATGTGGGGCTCGATCCCAGGACCCTGAGACCATGACCCGAGTCAAAGGCAGAGGCTTTAACCCACTGAGCCACCCAGGCGCCCCACATCTAGTCCATGTTTTTAGTACATTTATGATCTGTTACATTTTGATTTACCATACCAGTTCTCTTATTTCCAGTGACTCTGAATGTGCAAATTTAAGTATTTTCCAGAAAGCTCCAAAAGAGCTTAACTGACCCAGAAGAATAATTGGAAAATAATATCAGTGACTTATAAGTGAATATACAAATCAGATCAAGTAATTATCTTCCCAATTCTCTCCCTTCCTTCTAGATTTAAACTAATCTTAAAGAATCTGCCATTGCTTTTACTTTGCCTCTCATACAGTTGTGTAGATTTTACAGGTCTGCAAAGGGCAGATGTGACAATTTATTTAATCTGTTATGTGTATTGCATTCATGTTACCTTGTGTCTGTCCTTAGTTTATTCTACCTTATCTCAGAGGATGAGTGATAGAGAGATGCGGGGGGCTCCTGGAAGGTTCTGACTCAGGGGCTGGGGTATCCTGTGTATCTCTCTCCATTCTCTGGTCTCTGGAGCTCCATGTCAGGAGACAGCAGCCTCGCAGTAGTTGAGGTTATCTTGACACTTTAAGAAACCAGTATTGGAACAAAGACCCTAATTATTGTTGCTGTATCGATACGGGTCATGTATAATCAAATCATTTTTATGATATTATTAACTTAAATATTTGTAAGGATGATTTGTCCTAGAATTTGGAAGTAATATCTTGAAAAGTTAAGTATGTACATATTACTGAAGCCACAGATATGTACAATCAGGACCATGCTCTTAGTTTTCTAAGAATGTGTGCTATATTGGGGTACCTGGGTGGCTCAGTCAGTTAAGTGGCTCCTTTTGGCTTGGGTTTTGGTCTCAAGGTCTTTGGATCCCACCCCGCATCAGGCTCCTTGCTCAGTGGGGGGACTGCTTCTCCCTCTCCCACTCTCCCTGCCTGTGCTCTCCTGTTCTCTTTCTGTCAAATAAATAATAAAATCTAAAAAAAAAAAAAAAAAAAAAAGAATGCTCTTAGCTAAGTGTAGTAGGTGATAAAAATTCGCATGCTCTAAATTTGTGTATCTGCCTACTGTACTTTATCTGATAAATGTCAGCAAGCTGGAATGGAAGGGATGTGTAGAAATAGTCAAGGCAGTTTGGTCAGGTATAGAAATTGAAAAAAGAAACTAAGGCATAAGCCAGGATAGAAGTCTTGGTGATTTTAAGATTTTCAGTATTTGCTATTGGAAAACCAGAGGCACTTAACTATTTAGCATTTTTTTTTTTAAAGTTTGGTGGCATTATTAAGTTTCAGTAATAGGTTTGGAAAGATTCCTCCCTGCCTCCACACTAATAGGATTGTTAGTTTTGGTTCTCACATGTGATAAAACTTGGACCTTGAGTATATTAGTTAAGTAGGTATGTGAAAACAGTGCTGTTGAGGTCAACACTTAATATGAAAATATGTAGGATTCTAGGCGGCTTTCACAGGGGGTTTGCACTGCCGGTGGTATCTTCGGGAAGTTCCTTGAGAAACAGCTTTTAGAATCTGGAGTTGCCGTAAAATATATTGTGGTATCCCAGTAAGTTACACGATTATTGTAGTTCATAGGTTCTCAGCTGGGAAGTTATTTGGGGAGGTGTTTAGGTATTTTTGATTTTCAAAATTACCAGAGGCACTGCAGGCCGTGACTTTTCAGGGCAGTGCTTGGTGGCTGTCATAGAAGGGACAGGCGAGGAGTGGTCGTGCGTCCAAAAGGCAGTGGTCTTCTCTTGAGAGGCACTGCCAGGTTCTCAGTTCTTGTGTTTAACATCCCTTGTTTTTAATATAGTTTAATAAAGGATTTAATTTTTTAAAATAACATCTGAGAAGTCAGTGTTGGATTTGCAGTGCTTTTGACATTGCAAAATATTTTAGATAAATAATTTGACAATGTTGTGAGTCAAGAGAGGGGAAAAAAAATGACGCGCTGGAGACTGGTTTTTGGCAGTTGGGATTAGTTAGAAGTGATGGAGAGAAGAGTCCAAGCATACATGTATGTAGTGAACCGTTGAAAAAAAAAGATGGTAAGATCATTTTCTGTGGAAAGAAATGGTGAGTGTGTTCTAGTAGAACAAAGAGGGAACAGACAGTACAGAAAGTCAAAGAAGTTATTATTTAACAAGTTGAATTATTTGTTGTAACTTTTTATTAAGAAAAGACGAGATTCCCTGGGATAACAAATGAAAAACGAAAATGTTGTAAGTACTTTAATTTTTGAGTTCTTTGGGATTAGAGGCCAGATGCCATGGAATCTCAGTTGTTTGACTTGTGCCTGTGAGCCAGCAACCACAAAAGGGGAGGAAGGAAAGGAGGAAAGTGTTAAGTGAAGGGGAAAAAAGCAGTGACAGCAGATGGGAAGAAGGAGGCAGTATCTGCTTTGATGAAAGAAACGGCAGCTCCATCCTTTGGTGTTCTTAGGATAAAAGTCTTGGTGTCCTCTCGGACTTCCTCCTTCATACCTAACACCTACTGTGGCAGCAAATCTTGGGGGCTCTGTGTATAAAGTATATCCAGGATCTGATTACTTCTCCCCTCTCTTCTACTGTATGGGCCAAGTTGCCACCATCTCTTGCCTGGTTGGGGGCATTGGCCTCCTGAGAGGTCTGCTTGCTCCCACGCTTATGGTCTCTTTTAAACCGAAGTTTTATGGTCTCTTATGGTCTCTTTTAAACCGAAGTCACACCAGGTGCGCCACCTTGAGCCTCCCAGTGGCTTTCCATCCCTGATGGAAAAGCTCTAGCTATTTTGGTGAACAGTGTTTACTTTGTAAAATCCATACTTTATCTGTCTCCCCCCCCCCCCCCCGCCAATCCCTACGTCACCCCCACACCTTTCTGAATCACCTCCTCTACTTTCCTTTTCATTCACTGTGCCCCTGTCACCTTCCTTGCCCTCCCTCAAACACCCAGGCACACCTCCGAATAGGGTTTCTCACTGCCTTATGATGCTCCTTCCTCAGACCCTCCCTGGCCCACAGCTCTTCTTCTGGCTTTTATGCAGATGTCCCTTTCTTTTCTTTCTTTCTTTCTTTTTTTTTTAAATATTTTCTTTATTCACTTGACAGAGATCACAAGTAGGCAGAGAGGCAGGCAGAGAGAAAGAGGAAGGAAAGCAGTCTCCCTTCCGAGCAGAGAGCCCGATGCGGGGCTCGATCCCAGGAGCCTGAGATCATGACCCGAGTCGAAGGCAGAGGCTGTAACCCACTGAGCCACCAAGGTGCCCCGCAGATGTCCCTTTCTTACTGAGGTCCTCTCTGACCACAGTGTTGGAGTCCCAGGTAGGGAGACAGAGACTGTATTTCCTACCTCCCTCTTTCCCTACCACTTCTATTTTTCCTTAAAGCACTTTTGCTACCTGACCTGCCCATTTTACTGATTTGTTTATTGCGGTCTCTCCCCGCCAGAGGGCTGGGATTGTTCTGCTCACTGTATGTAGAGTGGCTCCTGACCACCCTGAACTTGTCTTGTTAGTTGAGGATGCTAGTACTACCTCTGTAAAACTCAGCTGGGCTGATTTACATGAAGGTGTAGCATGGTTCCTGCTGGTCTTAGAAGACACCTCACAAATGAGAGCTGCGATGATGATACCGATGATTCTTGTGGGAAGAGGAAGACAAGCCGAAGGAAATGGTAAAGCATCATAGCTTTTTCCAAAGATCTTTCAGACAGCATTTGCATTTTACTGCGGGTTTTTAGTTCTGTTCCTGAAAGAGGACTGACTCCCTGTGGCCAATGTTAGTAAATCCATCCATAAAAGCTCAGTAAGAGGGCAAGTGAAACCGTTGACATTTCATTCACTTCTGGGTGCCACGTTGTCCATCATGGTCCTCCTGGCAGACTGTGTGGCATTCAGTAGGCACTGATGACAGAGGAGGCAGAGGGGTGCACACCTTGGCATGTGACAACCGGATACACAGCTTAACTCCACGACGATTTCAAGTCTCAGAAAAGGATCGATTCTGCTCAGTAGGAGATGTATATACACTAAGGAAAGGCGTTTTCAGTATATATGAGAGAGATATTCAGTATGAAAATTTAAAGGGATGGACCTCATGGGTTGTTAATCTGCAGTTTTCTGAAATCCTATTCATGGAGTATTTCCTTACTCAGAGTATATACGGGTCCGCCTAGCACCGAGCTCTCCAACAAGATGTAAGTTACACCCCTGTGCCACTTGTGAGTAAAAACTAGTTCAGATGACCAGGTCCTGACTTACATATAGTACCTTTGATGGTTAAAGGTGATCAGGTGAGTGTTGTTAAATAGCCCAAGGGGGAAAAAAATCCCCCCAAACTGTCCTTATTAATGAACTGGGGTAAAATGTCAAAGTACTGTTTTTTTTATAAGTGGGTAGGCTGCATGTTCTTCTAAGATGAAGAATGTCATGAAGTCACACGTTCCTTTGTTTTATTAGCAATTAGAACATAAAGGTCCTACAATGTGAGTGGAGTCTTGTGCGTCTGGGAAGGAGGGAGAATCTATTAAAGCAAGTTCACAAAGAAATAGGAGATTATGCCTGATGGTGTGTGTGCGTACGTGTACCTGCTGGAAGTGTTTAGGACATCACTGTGGAAAGGCCACTTCAAGTGGTATGGCTTTCACTTGTGAGTGACTTCAGTGACTTCCGGGATGTCCATGACAGAAAGGAGCATCTTCACAGATTGTCATTTAGAATCAAGTATGTCATATGCATTTATAAGAAATGATTTTGTCTCAATGTTTCAGGGTACTGTGAATATACCGAATGAAAATTTTAAAGGGATAAGTGCGGTTCTTTCCAAACAGCCTTTATTAAAACATTTGCCTTTTACTACAAGGGTTCTGTTTTGTTCTTCAAAGACCAACTCCCTGTGGAAATGTCAGCCAGTCTACTTTTCTACTTCAGGAATGTGAAAAACTACATAATGTAAAGGGTCTAATTGTGTTTGCATTCGACACAGTATTGATATAAGTGAAAGAAGGACATTTGTTTCCATTGCATAATAAATTACTCAGCACTGCTTTGTGTTTCTGACTATTGACAGAGCTAATCTGTTTCTTCGTAGGAATGATGCAATTTCACAGCAAAATTTTGATGTCATTCTAATGAGTCTGCTTTCGATTGTAGAGTACAATGAAGGGCTAGTAAAGATTATTAAGAAATCTATTTTATTGTAGATAATAAACCTGCAAAGTAAGCTCTCAGCATAGATGGAAGTTGAGCCGGCACGGGGCTGCTTTATGAATAGCCCTTTGAACAAACTCTGCAGTTCTGTATGTGGTTTTAAATCACTGTCAAATTGTAGGCAGGTACATATTACAATTGTCTGTTTTTCTTTTTAGGGCTCATGTAATCAAAGAAGTTTCTTTGTTGTGTGTATCTTTTCAGAACACAACAGGAATTGAAAATGAATCAGGTGAGTTTAAAAATAAGAATTTATACAAATACATTACCTAGATGTTAGACCAGTTCTTGGTTTTTAAAAGATCAAAACACACACATTCATTTCTCCCAGATTTTCTTTTTTGTTTCTTAGTACCATTAACTAGTTCATCACTTTCATAGTGTGCATTTGTTCGCGGAGTGGCGTGTGCACTGTTGTGGCAGGGGTCGGCGTTTCTGTGGAACCCTGCACCGGGGGCTGGTTTTTGGAGACCTTGTGTCTCTGCCTTTCCCCTGCCACACTGTAGTGTTAATTTTTTGTTTTCGTTTTGGAACTTACTGAGCTTTCATTTTTAATACTTTTTATTTTGTCAATTATCCATTGGCTGAAAAGGGAAGATTGAAATTTATTTAATTTATTTTTACAGACTGAAACTGATCAAATGGGAGACTTTATAAGCATTCTGTCCTTGAAAAACTGTGGACAGAATAAAAACAAGAAGGCAGATATTAAAATATAAGATGTGTTTCTTGGTGGAGGGTGTGGGACTACCTGGGGATTAAACAGTTCTGCTGGGGAGATTTCTGCAGCCTCAGGGGTGTTCTGATAAGTAAAATCAGTTATGTGGACTTAACGTATTCTAGAGGATTCTAAGGATTCTTATTTCCTGGTCTTAATATCATTTCACTTGTAGTTGCAGAAATTCATGGGTGTTAGAAACACTTGAAAACATTTTGTGTCCCTCCTTTTCTGAAATTTTGGACACCTTTTTATCATTTACAGGTGCTTCTAACTGGAGTCCCAGTTTTATTAGGGTGGCCATGCTTAGTAAGTTCAGTCCCGTGTTGCATTGAGAGATGTGTGATTTTTGGAATGGATTCGATTTCTTTTAATAACTTTCCTTTATCAAAAATACGTTTATTTTAATGCAGAGGACCATACATCATAAAAAATGAATCTGGCGAACACATGGGGCACGTGGTTTCTATTATTTGACAACTTGCAGATTTACTGACATGCTTTTGAAGCCAAATTAGTTTTGAAGTGGTGAGGTGGGGGAGGGGAAAGGCGAACAGAGTGGATTTTCATAGTCCTTGTTCATCAAAGTCCGGTGCCTATATATGTCATACGTTTCATTTATTTTTCTATCTGAAGACTGATTCCACATATCTGTTCACCCAAAGGAACTTGCTCTTTTCCTGCCGAGAACTGCTCTCAGAAGAGCCTTGGGATTCTGGATGAGAACGACTGTGAATTCTTCCAGAGTGGAATCCAAATATTGACCTTGCTTTTGGGGCATCACTGTTCAGCAGTCAATTATTTCAGGTGGCTACAAGGTTACCCGTAGGCTTAGTCAGGCTTTAATTCTCACACTCTATTCAGCTACTCAGATTTTTATTTCTAACGTCTTTTGACCTGTTTTGACACCTCATACTTTCACTTTTTGGTTCCTTTTATATCAGGTGACCTTGTGTTTAGAGAAAGTCCACGTGCCGTTCAAAAGAGTTGTAGCCATAACCTTTTCTTTTTTTGGCTCTTTCACAATTTCATTTTGTTTTTGACAAGTTTTAATATCAGATTTGCAGAGGACTGCCTTTGATGCCAAATGCCAAATATCAGTGGAAAAGTGTCCTCTTATGTTTCTAATGGTTAGCACATTTCTGATTTGGATGTAATTTAAGTGGTCTGGTAGTAATGAAACTTTTATTTGGATTATAAGAATTGTCCACTTTTTATGAGTAGAATTTTCAGCGTCTTTAGTTATATTTTCCTTATTGGAGGGATTTTACTTGCATGATGTTTTTATGTCATGGCATAAAATCAATGAGTGTTTTTCAACAACTCAGTAATTTTTAAAAATTAAGAATTGTTTCAGGACATTTTACGTTTTTCCCCTCTTATATTTATCGTTCTCATTTTCAGCCAGTGAAAATGAGCAATCAGTGCTTCAGAAACTTGAAAGTAACCACACAAAAATTTGGATATTAAAAATGTTTTAACTTGAACCAGATTGATTTTTTTAAAGCTTATTTATTTAAGCAATCTCTCTACCCACATGGGCCTCGAACTCATGACCCTGAGATCAAGAGCCGTATGCTTCACTGACTGAAACAGCCAACCAGGCGTCGCTGAACCAGATTGATTTTTAATTAAAATCTTTATGGTCATGTTAGGGTCAGATTATTCTCTCTAGGGACTGACTCAGCAAGTCCCTAGATGAATTTTAGCAGTTAGCATTCAGGTCTGTCTCTTACAGTGGGCGTGGTCTGGATGATAGTAGCACAGTATCATTCATTCATATGTGTCTGCTGGTGGAGCTTTGGGGACTGAAGGCTCCCCAGAGTGAGCCGACCTTATTGTGCACAAATGGGTTCTGTAGAGGAAACAGCAGATGTGGGAGTCTCACAGTGTTTTAAGAGCTGACTACTGCACCAGTGATCTGAACCGCTCAGTCTTAGACCAGTGTTCCAAGTGGCTTATGGTGCGGTGGCTCCCCAGGCTCTCTCCCCCTCCAGCTCTGGGCTCTGCAAAGCCTCTAGACCCACATATTCTGTGTCCTTTCTCCTCCAGTTTGTTCTCTACTCAACACTTACCCCTTCTCTTATCTTCCCAGCTCGGAACTCCGATTGTGTTTTGCCTGTGAGTGTTTGTTTCTTCCTGCCCGGTCCAGGCCCTTTGGCAGGCAGGGGGGGAGCCGCTCTGCTCCTTGTCTCATTCTCGCATTTTCTTTTCTCTCCATTGTAAATCCCAGATACCCTCTGATTGCTTCATCAGCATCAAGTTTGCAGATGTTCCACTGTTTTCCTCCTTTTCTCCCCCCGGATGTATCTAGGGGATTACAAACTTTACAAGAGAGTTTTTCATTGAGTAAAGAGTTTAGAGAGCTTCTGTAAAACAGAATATCAAGGGTGAGCTCAGTTCCCTAATTGGAATATGCTTATGGTAGTTTAAAATCCATATGCTGGAGTTTACTACCACGTCCTGTCGTCCTGTCTACTGACGGCTAAAGCAACACGCCAGGCACTCTGTTAAGTCTCGTGCACATTGTTTTCTCACTCACTTAGTCTTTGTGGACATTCTGTGAAGTGTAGGTATTATCTCCATTTTATGGATGAAGGCCTTAAAGCCCAGAGAGGTGGCCATGGCTTGCCCATGACCGCTCACACAGGAAGTGGTAAGAGCTCTGATTCACACCCTTGCTAGTCCAGAGCTCGGGTTCTTGGCCACCATGCCTTATTGATGCATCAGTCAGGATAAGCCATGTGATGCTGTGCTGACAGACCGCTCCGGAATCTCGGGGAATTAACGCACCACCTTTAATTTCTCGTGCTGGGCTGCGTGTCCTATGTGGGTTCACTGTGGCGGTGGCTCAAGATCCAGATATGATGGGGGCTTGGTCTTGATATACATCACTTCTACACCTATGTAATTCGTCTGAGGTAGTCATTGGCCACATCTAACTGAAAACAAGGGGGTTAGGGGCCGGCTGGTGCGGAGGGCAATGCGGTCCGGTCAGGTGCCTGGAGGAGAGGAGAGCTGTGGTATTTGGGGATAGCATCGGTCATTTTGCCCCAGCTTTACTGAGATATAGTTGACGCGGAGCCTGGTGTAAGTTTTAGCTCTAATGAAGTACTACAACTGCCTTGATTTCTGGTTTACTGAGTCACGGTTAGGGTTTTTTTTTTTTTTTTCTTTTAACGAATCTTTGGGTAACTCAAGTTCTTCTTGATAACTTGAACCTTTCTGTGAACATAGTAGCTTATGATTGCGGCATCTCTCCGTCCTGATCACTAATCTACGGTATTGCCCGCAGCCTATAGCAAAACTTAGGTTAGCCACTTAGCCTTCCAGACTTTTTTTTTTTTTTGCCTTCCAGACTTTTAAAAAAAGTTTTATATAGTAAAATAACAAAAGCAGCCTTTAATCACTGGATGCTGGAGCTCCAACCCCGAGAGCAACTCCAACCCTGAGAGCAGCTCCAACCCCGAGAGCAGCTCCAACCCCGAGAGCAGCTCCAACCCCGAGAGCAGCTCCAACCCCGAGAGCCATCCATAGTTGCGTTATTTTCGCTGTTCTGGATGTTCTTTCTTTGCCTCGTTCGTCCTGCGCACACTGCCCCCCAGCGTGTTGTGGATTCTGCAGTGAACCAGAGAGGCAAGGGCTCTGCTCTGCATCTTACCTAGTCAGAGAGAGACGGTTGAAAAGCGGAACACGAGACCATTTCAGGTGGTAGAAAATGTTGTGCAGACAGTGAAACCCCGTAATACAGTTAAGAATGATGAGTGAAGGCAGGGGGAGGCTCTTCGGATTCCATGGTCAGGGAAGGCTGTTCTGGACAAGTGACTAACAATTAAAACAGAGACTCAGGTGATCACCAAGAATCAGATACGTGAAGATCCAGTGAAGAAAGAGATCTCAGTAGTGATGAGCCAGTAGTGAGCGCAAAGGCCCTGAGTTGGGAGTGAGCTTGCTGGTTCAAGGACCCAGACAGAACAGGCTGGGGGCTGGGCTTGGCAAGCATCAGGGACTCAGGGACAAGGTGAAGCTGGGGAGAGGCAGGGGTCAGATTCGTAGAACCTTAAGGGCCATAGAAAGAATTTGTTATTTTATTGGAAGTGCAGTGGAAAGCCACTGGACATTGACATGATCTCTATTCCGTTTTTTAGAGCATCACCTATGTCTTTGTTGGGCAAGAGGATAGCAATATGCTCACTTACTATTGAGATTAACACCGTATTTGAGGATAGTTTCTTCAGTTGGGCAATTTAATGGGCCTGCCAGCTTTTTGCAAGAGCGTACTTTCTTATGTGATTCAGAGCTATTTGACTACTGTTGTCTTCCAGAGACGGTCTGAAGGTTTTCTTGTTCTGTGTCCTCATCTCTTTATTGTTGTTACAGTCATAGTCATTCCTTAACCAAACACAATTTAATGCTGTTTCAGTGAGCTGAAGCTTGTTTCATCCCCTCCCCCATTGTTTGCTCCCAGAATAGTAGCTAAGAGTCTTGTTTGCAAGTTTAAACAAAGAAGCGCAGTTCATAGAATTTAAAGTATTAGCACTCTGCTTCTGGGATGTCTTTTGCCGCTAACAGCAATTAACTGTGGTGATTATCATTAGTCTGTTGCAGAATAATATGCATCTTAGTGTGAATGTACTGTGACATATTCTCAGTGCGAAGTGATGTTCAATCTAATCTCTTCTGCCAGCCTCCGCTGTTGCTCTCCAGTGTTTTGATTAAGTTGAATTTTTAAGAAACTAGGTGCCTTAATTAAATAGATTAAAACATGTATAATCGTCTATGGTCGTTTTCTGGGTGGAGTATGTAAAAAGACTGACTGGTATGGATTTAAATAAAATACCAGTAAAACTGCTTATGTTTATATTTTGAAAAATAAAGACATTTGTGTTTACGGCCTGTCTCAGATGCTACGTGCAGCCCCATGTCACAGCAGCCAATGCCAGGGTCATGCTACGTGGTGCTGTGTAGAGGAGTTATCTGCCCTGTTCCCCGCGTATCTAAGAGGTGGGGGGGGGGGTTGCAGGGAGTGGAGCAGGCTGTTGCCATGGCTACCTTGTGCCTGGAGCAGAGCAGGTGAGGGAGGAATGAATGGGCAGGGAAGTGTGGGTTCAGCTCCGTGGTCATCCTAAAGATAAGAGTAGACTTTGGGAGATGGGAAACTTGGAGGCTTTTGAGCAGAGGAATGCTTGAGTTGGGTCAGAAAAAAACTTTGAAAGAAAAAAAGGTTTTTTCTTGGCATCAGTATTTTTATACTTCATTTTCTGGGACCATTAAAGTTTCATTTGAACATGATCTAAAGAGAAGAGTGTAGAAGTCTCTTATTTTACTTTATAGATTTTATTTATTTATTTATTTGAGAGAGGGAGAGGGAGAGAGAATTGGAAGCAGACTCCATGCGGAGCACAGAGCCTGATGTGGGGCTTGATTTCACGACTGCAAGATTGTGACCTGAACTGAAGCCGAGAGTTGAATGCTTAACTGACTAAGCCAACTGCGTGCTCCTATTTTATTTTAAAAACCAACCTTGAGGTATAATTTTTGTGTATTAAAATGTGCTCATTTGAAGTGTATAGGTCTTAAGTTTGATAAGGACTTGCCTATATCCACTGCTCTCAACGATGTAGAATACTTCCACCACCCCAACAGACCCCAACAGTGCTTTCTTGCTGCTCTGCCGTTAGTATTCCCCGCCCAGGCCCTGCCCCTGGCAAGCACCGATTGGCTTTCTGTCTCTGTAGGTTTGGTTTTTCCTGCATTTCACATGAGTGGAATCGTTAGTACTTGCCCTTTTGTGTTTGTCTCCTTTTTTTTTTTTTTTTAAAGATTTTGTTTATTTATTTGACACAGAAATCACAAGTAGGCAGAGCAGCAGGCAGAGAGAGAGGGGGAAGCAGGCTCCCTGCTGAGCAGAGAGTCTGATGTGGGGCTCGATCCCAGGACCCTGGAATCATGACTTGAGCCGAAGGAAGAGGCTTCCACCCACTGAGCCACCCGGGCGCCCCTTTTGGTTTACTCTTGAGCAGCAGTGTTGTTTAGATCCATCATGCTGTTGTCTGTATCGGTAATTTGTTCCTTTCATAGAGGACATTTTTGGGGGGACATCTGACCATGCAGATCAATCTTGTATATTGTTTTATTTTCTATAATTCTATTTCTTTTTCTTCTTTACTTTTCTTTCTTTCTTTTTTTTTTTTTTTAAAGATTTGTTTATTTATTTGACACAGAGAGAGACAGCACAAGCAGGGTGAGCAGGAGGCAGAGGGAGAGGGAGAAGCAGGCTCCCCTCAGAGCAGGGAGCCCGATGTGGAGCTCGATCCCAAGACCCTGGGATCATGACCTGAGCCAAAGGCAGCCGCTCAACGACTGAGCCACCCACGCGCCCCTGTAATTGCATTTCTAAAGACTTGATGAAACCTTGGATGGCTTTCTCTCCTTCATTTTAGGTTATCTTCCCCTTTTCTCCTAGTCCTAGATACGTATACACAGACAGATGCACACACAAGGTGTAAAAAATTGAAACCACTTTTTCTGTTTTAGAATGTTAATCATATAGAATTACATTTATATAGGTAATTATAAATGCAAACTTGATTTTTCAGACCTCTTAAAAAGAGACTTCCAAGTAAGATGATTGCTGTGTGTGAGGACTTAAACCTCAATTAATGAATGTATAGTTTGGAAAATTAATATGTTTAATGGTGGTGGCACTTAAATCTCATTTTGAATCATGTGTTCTAACAGATAAAATAGCAATTTTTATGAGGTCTAGGGACCTTGTCTTTCTGAATGAAATATTATTTTTTTTAAGATTCTATTTATTTATTTGACAGAGAAATCACAAGTAGGCAGAGCAGCAGGCAGAGAGAGAGGGGGAAGCAGGCTCCCCCCGAGCAGAGAGCCTGATATGGGGCTTGATCCTAGGACCCTGGGATCATGACCTGAGCCAAAGGCAGAGGCTTAACCCACTGAGTCACCCAGGCACCCCGAAAATATATTATTTCTGAAATTTGAAAAAGAACTAGCAACTTGGATGACATTTCCTTATATAACTGTGGAAGGAACTATGGCAAGAAGGATTATATTTTTCCTTATTCTGATATTAATGCTTCGGTAGAGAAAAAGGTTATAGGATTGTTTAGCTCTTCTGCATCTTTGCTGTCTGGTGACTCACATTCCACCTCCAGTCTTGGCTTGTGACCTGTTGTGTGACCTTGGGCAAGTCACTTGACCACTTAGTATTTGCTCTCTTAATGTTACGTAGACCGAGTAGAGGTGCCCACCCCATGCGGTTGTGGTCAAGAGTAAATAAATTCATAAAAGTAAAGGCCAGTGCCTGGCATGTAGGAGACACTGTGCAAGTGTCAGCGTCATCATCATCATCATCATCATCATTTTCAGCTAGTAACCAGGTGTGGGTTCTGCCCTATAGCATACTTGTCAAGCACTGTTAGTGGTTAGTTCAGACCAAGGCATTGCTTGTTTGGACTATGAGAGACACCCCCTCATTGATTGTTTTGCTGACTGTCTCTCTCCCCTTGGGACCATTCTCTACAGGCCTTGAGTTCTGTATTCATACAACATAAACCTGACCATATAGGGTGTCAGAAAAGTGGGCAGTTACGAGTTGTTTGGAACATCTTCCTGGATGAACTGGGATTTGAACTTGACCTAGAAGGATGTAGAAGATACTGACTGCTCAGCAGAATTGAGGGCAAGAAAGATCAGTGGTCGGGAGCCCATCAGCTGGAAGCCTGCCTTGTGAAAGACCCCAAGGATAGGAGGACCTCCAGAGAGTGGTGCCTGAAGGGACCAGGGAGGAACTTTAAGAGTAAAATTGGGATTTTTCTGTGATTTCTTCCAATAGAATCCCTACCACCCCCCAAAGCTGTAGATAGACCAAACACACTCCATTGGACTTGAAAGACTGTGGCTCCATAGTTCTGCTGCCTTGGAGGAAGGTAGGTCGAGATTTGGTTGCTGGCTCAGCAGTAACACACTCACTAGGAGGCAGTAGAACTCTCCTTCTGGACAAAGGGAAGGATTATGTTAGGTTGAGAAGAGCTCTCCCGTACCTAATTTACTTTGCCTCTCTCGAACCTTAAAAGACTCTAAAACCAGTAGAGTAAAGGCTGAGTTTTATTTAGAAAGTTTTTAAAAAGAATTCTGAACCAGATGCTTTTTTGAATGATTGATCAGGAAGGCAGAGGGGTTTAGAGAAGTTGATGATAGAAGAGACTGGAAAGCAGAAAACCTTCCCATCACATCACACTGGTCTCCTGCCCGAAGCCCTCCAGTGGTGTCCTGCTGCGCTCCAGAGGCATCCCAATGTCTGTGCCCCGGCCTTCAAGCTTTGCAGGTTCTGCTTGCTCCCTGGCTCACTCTGACCCGGCCACAGTGGTCTCGTTTTGTTCCTGAACATGCCAAGTTGTCTCCTCAGGATGTTTCCCTGGAATGCTCAGTCACTTGGCCATTCTCATCTCTCAATTCCAAGTGCCTGTGTCTGTGATCTTCTCTAAGATGTCCCTTGCCCCCATCCCCATGGCTACCCTAAGTAGGATAGTGTCCCTTCCTTATCTGTTTCTTACACTCTTTATTTCATGGGTCCCAGTGGGATACCCTGGCAGATGGGCAGAACCCGTCTTGTCTTCGCTGCTGCTCTCCTCAGGTGGCTCCATGCTGGCTTGTGGGGCTCATATTGGACATGTGTAGGATGAGGAGTTTGCTGGGTTATTTCAGATTGGAAGGATGATGGAAGCAGTGGGAATTGGGGAAAGGGATAGGATACGGCAGTACCACGAGCTCCCCGGTTGCGTTTGACTGTTGACCTCTCCCCCTCCTTGAACCTTTTCCCTGGCTTTTCTGATGTCATGTTCTTGGTGCCCCTTCTGCCTCTGTGACGTCGCTCCTGGCCTTGTCTTCCATTCTTAGTGGCATCCCGAGGGCTTTGTCCTGGCTTGTGTCTCATTCTCTGATCTCATCCGCCCTCCTGTTGAGTCTGCCCCTCTTTTAGCCATCCCTGTGCACCCAGACTTGGTGGCACTTGTCTGCGGATACGTGTGTGTTGTTTCCAGCAACCACTGCTCGGAGCGAGGCATCCCAGGTCAGGCACCAGGTGCGGTGACAAGTGACAGAACCTGCCCCCTGTGTCTGCAGCCTAAACTTGCCCCGGTGGAGGGGCCATTAAACGGGCCAAGCAGTAAGTGCGGACAAAGTGCAGAGTGCCCTGAGAGGGGGAGAGTGTGCTAATGGAGCCTTGGGGGGGGGGGGGGGGACCGGGGCCGGGGGGGGGTGGGGAATGGGGCCTTGGGGGGGGGGGGAGATCCTGCTCCGTAGGACAGTGGGAACAGACTTCCTTAGGGTAGGGCAGAGGCCTCGGCCACGCCTGGTGGCTCCCTGATGGGTCTGGCCTTGTTGGTCTCAACCAAGCAGGTGCTTCAAGGAAAGGCGAGGAACTCTCTGCGGCTTTCCTTTCCCTTCCCTGTGCAGGAGCTTGAAGGGGGCACAGACAAGAAGTTGCCTTTAATTGCCTTTGAAGCTACTTATCCCAGTTTATATTTTGCTTGTTCTCCTTTAGCGATGCACAGGGAAACCCTTACCATGAACACCCACCCTCGTGCCCGCAGGGAGCAGCCTCTCCTGCCCCGGTCGAGAAGGAAGGGAGGCAGGACAGGGACGTGTCCCGGTGGAGAAGGAAGGGAGGCAGGACAGGGACGTGTCCCGGTGGAGAAGGAAGGGAGGCAGGACGCGGACGTGCGGGCCCGGCCCTCCTTCCTTGCTTTCCTCTGCTCTCTCCATCATACGATCCCTCAGAGTCTCTCTTGTTCTCTGCTTCGCAGGGCCGAGTTGGGAGGTGCCCAGGGAGCGGAGGTGGTGTGTTTAGTGTAGCAGTCCGCCAGCTTTTTGTCTCTGTGGGTTAGATTGGTGGATATTTCCCAAGTCAGAAATTGAAACACATTTTTTTTTAAAGCTTAACTTGGGGCTTGAACTCAGAGATCTCGAGATCAAGAGCCCCATGCTGTACCGACTGACTGAGCCAGCTCCTTGAAACAGAAATGTTAATTGGTGGCGAGGATTCACAGGAAGTTGCAAGTAGTCCTTGGACTCTTACTCAGCCTTACCCAGTGGTGTAACATTTTCCCTTATTACAGGATCAGGACCAGGAAATAGACCTAGTTCAGGAGTTAGACTACAGGCTTTATTTGTAAACCAGAAAATTAAAAAAAACACAAGATCAGAAGCTACTTACCCCAGCTACCCCACATCCATTAGCTAGTGGAATTGATGACATCATCACTTGTCATGACCCCTGGAAAACTCCCCTCTTCACACTGGCAGATGAAAAGGGCAGGTGACATCTCAGTGTCATTGTAAAAGTAGCGCTGAGCTTGGGGACTCCTGGCAGGTGGCCCTCAATGATCGTGCGAGGCCCCGCTGATTTAGTGGTTGGAATGGGGGCTCTGGAATCCACCTGGATTTTGTTTGGGCTCCGCTGCTTTAAAACCACGTAGCTTGGGACCATTACTCCCATTACTTGACAGGATAGCTCTGGAGCAGAGTATTTGAGAGTCCAGACCCTGAAGCCTGACCGCCTGGGTTTGAATCCTGGCGGGGCCGCTTACTAGCTGGGACTGGGGGCAGGTTTCAGTTTCGTGTGGAAAGTGAAAGTACCCACACCTGGAGTGGTGTAAAGATGACAAGAAGTGACGTGCAGAAAGCTTGGCTCAGAGGAAGCCATGATGTCCTGCTCCTGAGCTGCTCTACCGACCAGCATGGGGAGGTCATCCTGGCCACAGGGAAGATACTCAGTATTAGGGAAAGGAAAAGAGGGCTCGTCTAAAGAGCTCTGTGAGGGCGGGGCCTGGATCAGCTTTATTGACCTTCATATCTTCACTGCAGCAGCCCAGAGCCAGCCTGGGGCAGGCTCCCGGGAAGTATTTGTTAGTCCAGTGATGGACTGAAGGAATGAAGAACTGCTCCTGCTCTGAATCGGGGAGGGGAGGGGGGGGGAGAGGCTGCTGACTTTCTTTGGGTTTGAGTTAGGAAGTTGGAGACATTGATTTAATGAGCTTAGTTGATAATAACTGAGTAATTTACTAAATTAGCTGCTTAAATGTAATGCATCCAATTTAACCTGTATAGCTTGAGATCAGTTAGTTCACTGATACATGTGTGGGAGCTATCCCTCACTAGGCCGTGTTTCCTGTTACATAACAGGAAAGCAGGGAAGTCCTTCTAACGTCCCCTATGCTTACCACAGTGATCAGTGTCAGAAACCCTTGACATGGGAACATGCCTTTATTCTGGGGTTCAGCAAAGATGGGGTGCTGGTTGCTGTTGGCCACCCCAGAGGAAGGAGCAGCCAAGGTTTTCTGGAGTTTGCAGTTTGGCCTCTGGTTGGTTGCCTTCTACTCCTCTTAGTCTGTGTAGTCCAGCAGGTGATTCATCTCTCCTAGGGTACTACCCCTGCCTGCCTCTCCCACCTCCGCTCCAGCTGCTTTCCCCTTACCTTCTCTGCTCGGGACTTCTTGCCTGTCTGTTCTGTGAGCACGCAAAGCTCGCTGGATTACCCGTGTCCTTGCTGGTTGCCTTTCTGGGTGTTTGCCCCCCATCTCTCGTACGATGCCCTTCCCAGTTCTAGAGATGCTGCTTCTTGAAGCGCTTGTCTAAAAGAGCATGCTCTCCATCTCTGTCACCGTGTCCCCTTCTTGTGCTTGAGTTTTCTTCAGACCGCCAAGAAGTTCCAGGCATTGTCTATCCTTGCTTTATTTTGTCTGTCTTCCTCACCAGAGTGACACATTGTGAAGGCAAATGAGATAGCTTACAACGTTGGCTGGTTCTTCGAAGGGACTCAGACATTGAGTAGATGCTGCAGTTTCTTTTAGAAAGAAATTAATCTGGGAAATAGTCCCAGGATCAAGTTGTGATCTTTAGGGTAAGAACGAAGATGACCTTATTTAGAGTGTGATATTATATCCAATACTAGAAAGATATTCATATGTGTATATATATGTGTGTGTGTGTGTGGGTGGGTGGGTGTGTGTAAATGAGATCCCTGTTTATAAAAGTGTGTGGAGGAGAGAAATTTTCTTTTAAATATTCTTTTGTTCCAAAGATTTACTTGTAAATTGACTGCTTGGAATTGAGAGCATATATCACACTTTCTAAAAAAGAATTATTTTATTGACCTAGAAATATACCTACCTCAAATTCAAGAAATTCAGGCACACATGGAAAAAATGCTTTCTGATTGATGACCCTCCTATTTTATTTATTTCTAGCCCTCCTTTTTCTAAATAAGGGTTAAGTCCATTTACAGGAATTATTTATTCATTCAAGTATTTAAGTGACAACAAACATGTAGTGTGTACTGCTCAGCCCTGGGAATGCAACATTGAATAAGATAGACACCATCTGTCTTCATTGTGGTTTATCAGGGGAGGTACATTAAACACATAATCATACAAATAATTACTTAAAATTGTGGTAAGAGCTACGAAGGAAGAACAAGGAAAAGGAGAGGCGATTTCCAGCCATAGGCACTGCAGCTGGAAAGGAGAGAGGAAGTTCTTAGAGCTGGCCAGGGTTGACTTGGTGTGGTTTGAGGTTCCTGAAATTTAGTTGAGTCTAGTGCAAAGGACACTAAAATAAACAGAAAAGAAGCTTTCCTCTACTAGTTAAATGAGCCTAAATTTAAAAACTTGGGTTCAGGGTCACCTGGGTGGCTCAGTGGATTAAAGCCTCTGCCTTAGACTCAGGTCATGAGACTCAGGTCCTGGGATCAAGCCCCACATCGGGCTCTCTGCTCTGCGGGGAGCCTGCTTCCTCCTCTCTCTCTGCCTACTTGTGATCTCTGTCTGTCAAATAAATAAATAAAATCTTAAGAAACAGAAAGCAGATAAAATAGATGCACAGGAATTTGTGTTATGTTTCTTGCAGTGGCAGCTCTGCTGAGGTCTTTTATATTCATAGATGTATCAGCAATGTAAACTTGCATGGTCTCCATATTATACTCAAGTTACAAATTTCCTGTGGGAATGACCATTTCCCATTCCTTTTTCCTTAGGAGCTGTCTGTGGACACTTCCATGAAAGATTGGAGGTTTTAGGGTACAGGTTCTCAGATTTCTTTTTCCAGCACAATCTTTTCTTTTTTTTTCCAGTTTCATGGAGGTATAATTGACAAATTAAAAGATATTTAAAGTGTACGTCATGGTATTTTGATATATGTATAACCATCTAGTTAATTAACATATCCATCATCGCTCATATTTATTTGTCTTTGGGGAGAACATTTAAGTCCTACTCTCTTAGCAAATTTCAGTTCTATAATACAGTGCTATCAGCTGTAGTTAACCATGTTTTACATTAGATCTTTAGACTGTATCAAGGAGAATCTTAACTGGAAATGGCACGGTGGATATGAACTTGGGCTCAGGGTTAGACAGGCAGAGGTTCAGATCCTGGCCTTGAGGAATTTAGACAACTTCCCTAAGCTTCAGTTTCTTCCATTGTTTGGGCTGGGGGTAGGTGATGGTTGGGGAGAAGCTGGGGGAGGGGCTGCAGTGACAGTCCCTTCCCCTTGGGCTGTTTGGAGTAAATGCCATCATGCGTGGAAGACTGTTAGTACAGTTCCTTGCACTGAGGCCCGGAGGAGTTTCTCAGGAAATATCTGCTTGTTAGTATTATTGTCATAGTGCTTAGGAGGATCAGTTAGAGTAGCTGACACACTGTCTTTTCAGAGCTCTCAGGGAAGTTAAATGGTGTCAAATGCTTTTAAATCTTAGGCTAGGGACTCATCTAAGGAAGGAGAGGAAAACTCTCTCACACTGCTTTTTAATGTTGGCTAAGTACTTCTTAATATTGCTTAATTTATCAGTGCTAAAAATAATTATTATGTAGCCTAGGATACCAACTTCCAATTTAATACCTTTTCCTCCACTGGAAAAAAAAAGGTTTTTGTTGTTGTTGTTGCCAAAATAACTGTTTATAGATCAAAATTTGAAAAATGGGGGTATTATATTTAGAAATGAGAAATTTGTGTGTTAAATTTCACATTTTAGCTAATTAAAAATACCATAAGACCCATTCTCTGGGGGCAGTTTTGATATTCCCGTGTTTTGGAAGGCATTTAACTTGTGCTTGGTGATACTGTCAGGACCAGCCGTGGACAGCAGGATCAAAGCATTTGTGCTTCTGAAGGGTCTGTACTGTCGGCGTTGCTCTTCTGGAGAAATGGATATCAGTCTGTAGATGCCCACTTGTGTGCATTCCTACTCAGAGCAGACCAGAGAGGAGACCTTCATAATGAGTTGCTCACTGCCGCGGGATTTGTTTCTCTGGAAGCAGCTTGATACTTTAAAAAAAAAAAAAATTTGAAATGTTTTGAGTACACACATTTCTATGATATTCTCATCTTTGCACAAAACATTCTTAAAAGCTATAAAAGCTTCACTGTGGGAAGATTAACCTCTTTAGGTTGGAGTTTGCTTTTTGCCTACTTTGATTTCTTTGAAAGTCCTTTAGAAACGATTCCCTTGCAGTGAAATACACCTAGACTATAGAACCCTTCATTCTTAGTGGTGGTGTGATCAGTTCTTGGAGTATATGGGGTAACAGTGAAAAGGCACTTGATTTTCCTTTGACTGAATGTTATTTTTACAGTAACAGTCATGTTTTACCAGTTGGCTCAGATTTCCCCTTTCTGTTTCCTTATATTCATACCTAGTAGTAATCTTATTTCTTAAGATTAAAGTGAAAACTGGGTGGTAATGTATAAAATTCTATTTCTTAAGACTGATATTCTGGCGACTTCATTAATTAGTGACTTGAGAGAAGTGGTAAATTACAGTTTACGTAATTTACCACTAGAAAGGTCACATTTCCATTGAGGGCCCAGAAAAAGTCGGAGTGTTCTGGTTGGAATTTTGAAGCCTCCGTGAAAGCGGGTGTTGTTCCCGGAGGGATGAAAGCGTAGATGGGGCGGGGGGCCAGCTGACGGGCAGGTCCTTCACGATGTGTGCCGAAAGTGTTAAGTAGGGAGTATTGATTTTTATTTTTTAAATGTCCTAAAATGCTGATGGTAGCCTTTAACTTCAAAGTAAGCTTAAGCTGTATTTTACTTCCAGATTCTGTGGGAGTGTAAAATAGTATGTTGCCAGATATTTACATAGTTGGAAAATGACTGTAGGTGGCTGGAACGAAGTAGGTTGACACAGATGTGCTTGAAGGGGGTAGTAGTTTCCTTCAAGACGCAGGAGCCACAGTGACGGCAGATCCTGAGATCCACCACAGCTCCGTTTTCTTGTGTCAGGTGTCAGTTGCATTTTTGCATATTTGCTTATTGGACCAGAAAAGAAAGAAAACACTAACCTGGTCTGCTTCCCTCTGCTCTGATCCTTCTGTTTCTTGACTTGCAGAACACTGAGCCTGTTGCAGCTGCTGAGAGCCTGGCCGAGGTACCTGAACACGTGCTCCGAGGACTTCCGGAGGAAGTGAGGCTTTTCCCGTCTGCTGTGGACAGGACTCGGATTGGTGAGGACCGGGGTCCCGGAAGGAGATGGGGAGGGGAAGGGAGAGCCGCCTGTATCCAGGCATCCTTTGGGAGCATGTAAGGTAGGGAGGTCATCATCAAAGTGACAGATTTACACTTAGACTTAGAAAATCATGGTGGAATTTCTGCATTTTCCAGTAAAGAATCCAGGGTGCACAGAGATTATAAAACTAAACCAGAAATATCCACACGCCTGCCCACTGTCCTTTGTGACTTCGCCTGAGTATTCCCTCCCACTGTCTCCTCGGGGCTCTTCTTCTACTGAGTGTGCTGGTCCCTCCTCTCTGATTTCACTGGGACTTGAGTGTGAGTGCGCTGTTAGATTTAATTTCATTGTTTTGTATTGGTTTTCCCATCTGCCCCCTTCATTGATAGCGAGTGCCTTCGTTTCTTTCCTCTCTCTGTCTCCAGTACCCAACGCGTTCTGGACCTTAGTAGTACTTGAATGAATGACGACCTGAGTGGATCTGAATGCTTCTGGCTGGAATTTCCCATTGAATGCAAACCCAGCTTTTACTGGTTTTTTTCAGTGTTGTTTTTGTGCCCTAATCTTTAGACAAAAGGCTAATAAGCAAATTATAAAAATTTAGTCAAAGTATAGTTTTCGAATAGATCATGTTTGTATCCCTTTTTGTTTTTTTTTTTGTTTTTTTTAAAAGATTTTATTTATTTACTTGAGAGAGAGACAGTGAGAGAGAGCATGAATGAGGAGAAGGTCAGAGAGAGAAGCAGACTCCCCATGGAGCTGGGAGTCCGATGCGGGACTCGATCCCGGGACTCCAGGATCATGACCTGAGCCGAAGGCAGTCGTCCAACCAACTGAGACACCCAGGCGTCCCATTTTTTTTTTTTTTTTAAAGCCCCTTTTTGTTTTTTTAAGGTGTATTTCTGAGATTCCTGTTTATGTGTATGTGTGTGTGAATAAAGTGTTAAAATGCTTTTCCTAATTCTCATTGAGGAATTTTTCAGTAAATTACTTGAGCAGTTATATTGTTTTTTTTTTAATTTTTAATTTTTATAAACATATAATAATTTTTATCCCCAGGGGTACAGGTCTGTGAATCGCCAGGTTTGAACAGTTATATTGTATCATTCACATGAAGGTGGTTGACTGTTCGCTCCACTAACTGACTGTTAGCTTTGTTAGAAACTGGATTCATAGACCTGCAGAAGAGGGACATTTGAACCTCCTAGCTGGACAGGACTGGCTCAGCCTCCACCTTCCTTCTGTGCATCCTCTGAGAGCAGAAGATGCAGGAACATGTCCAAAGGGTTCTTGTCAGTGAGCATCACCCTGGGTGCTGGTTCCCTTGACGCCAGGACTGTCTCCCGCCGTTTGGCCCGCTGCTGCTTCAGCTTGTCCGCCTGCCTTCCGGTCAGTGCCTGGAACCCAGGAACCGCCGAGGACGACGGCGGGACAGCGGCAGGAGTAGCTCTGGGCTGTTGGAAGCTCTGTGGAGGGCGTTGTTAGAGCAGCTTAGGTTTCAGGAGACTTAGCTGGAGGGGAGAGGGTGTTCCACTTTGAGCAAACAAACTTCAAAAATACCATTCATAAATTGGCATTTCCAAGCCTTTATAAAAGCAGTTCATGTTCATTGGAGACCATTTGAAAGCCGCAGAAAAGTAGAAAGAGGAGTTTTGAATTATTTCTAGTTTCACTCCTTTCTCATCTTTTTCTCTTTATTTGTGACTGTGCTGTTCTCCGGGGATTTGTGATTGTACCGTCTGGGTAATTTTACATGTGAAAAATAGAAACAAATATAAACCATTTCTTTCCTACTGATAAAACAATGTAGGTTCTTACAGACTATTTGGGAACTACAGAAGAATATAAAGAAGAAAAATAAAAATCTTTGTGGAAGACTTGATTTCTTCTGACTTGACTTGCTCCCCTTTGACCTGACATTATCTTGCTAATTGCTAGCCTTTTAACTATTTTGTGAAACAGAATTGACTTTAACGCTTCAATCTTTAAAATAGCTACAATAACATTATAAAAATATTGCTTTTATTTTCCAGGTGTCTGGGCCACTAAGCCAATTTTAAAAGGCAAAAAGTTTGGGCCATTTGTTGGTGATAAGAAAAAAAGATCTCAGGTTAAGAATAATGTGTACATGTGGGAGGTAAGAATTCTGGCTCTTTATCAGTGTTCTGTACATTTTTTGAGAAATCGTTTTATTCTCTAAGGATTTGACATTGTGAAATTAAAAGTCATCTTAGTATGTGTTTTAAAATCAAGAATATGTATTTTTCACTACACTTGATCTTAACCAAAAGGCTGAGAAGCGAAGAATATATATTTTTTGGAAGATTTATTTATTTTAGGGAGAGAGCCAGAGAGAGGGGGGAGGGGCGGGACTGGAGGAAGAAGGGATGCAGACCCCCTGCTGAGCGGGGGCTGACCTGGGGCTTGATCCCACCACCCGCTCCCCCGAGATCATGACCAGAGCCAAACCAAGAGCGGGGTGCTCCACTGACTGAGTCACCCAGGGGCCCCTCAAGAATATTTTTATTAAAGAGAAAATGTGTTTCTTTGGATACAGCTGCTGTTGACATTTGTCTTTTGAAGATGCTTGGCTGTCCTCAACAATAAATGTCAGACCTACTTTTGAACATTACCTTGTTCAGGGTCTTTTGCTGAGGGCTGAGACTTTGGTCTGTCACTTTGCAGGCTTGCAGACAGACACCGTAAAAGGCATTCCAAGGTGGCCACAAATCACCGCTAGGGTCTTCTCTGTGTTTTAGGAAATAATCTCTGTGTTGCTGGAATATTCCGAGCTGGATATATTTAGCACGTGGCACATTTATATTTAGTGCTTCAGACTCCTCAGAAGACTTTCAGTTTTGTTGATTTCACGTTCTGTCGAGGATGCTGGAGGAGCGCGGCGCAATAGCGTGTTCCTTACCGAGGTGAAGCTGTCAGAAGCGGAGGTGCCCTGTTCCTCTCGGGTTCTGGGCGGCTCGTGCAGAGTCAGAACCCCTGCTTCCTGCCTGGCAGCGAGGCGTTGGCTTCAGATCCTCCCTTTAGCTTTGTGACTTTCTGGAGTATTTAACCTCTGGGCCCCAAACCCTCAATTTAAAGATGGGGTTAAGGGGTACCTGGGTGGCTCAGTGGGTTAAAGCCTCTGCCTTCAGCTCAGATCATGATCTCAGGGTCCTGGGATTGAGCCTCGCATCAGGCTCTCTGATCAGCGCGGAGCCTGCTTCCTCCTCTCTGTGCCTGCCTCTCTGTCTACTTGTGATCTCTGTCTGTCAAATAAATAAATGAAAAATCTTAAAAAAAAAATAAAGATGGGGTTAATAAAAAATATCCAGGATAGCCAGGAAGATAAAGCCGGTTCTAGCTATTACCTGGAGCGCTGTGTGCAAGTTCAGCATTTACGTGCAATTTAGTTCAGATCAGGTGCTCTGGGGAAGCTGCTCTTGTTCTGATAGGATCTCAGCTGGTGTGGCTCCTTTTCAAAACAAGGGAAGTTTTTTGGCGATTAGAAAAGCATTTCTATCAGATGGTCTCGAATTGACTCAATCTCTTTCACACGTAAACATATACAGGCCTAAATATAAAATCTGCCCAGGAAATGTCTGGATACTTTCCATCGAGAAGTTCTTTGACATTTGTACATCTGAGGTATTTTGCTGTTGTGTTCAGTGTGACCAGCAGTGTTTCTTAACTTGAAGATTTCCCGCAGTTTCTTCCAGTAATTTTGAGTTTGTTTGTTGCGAGTCCCTTGCAGTAAATCTGATGACAGTTAACGCCCGGGGGCCTTAGGAAATGAGGATTTAGCATGAGAATAATCACATTATGCTGTTTCACTATTTCTGAGGTAGAAGAGTGCTGTATTTGTAGAAGAACTGCCCAGCCAAAAAATGATACTAATTACTCAAGATAACGCCTGAATGATTAAAAATGTCTTGACCACAAAATTATGCCCCCAGGTAAATGACTTTTTTAATTTTAGAAATTTCCCAAGGGAACTGACAAACGTGTTCCCCCAGGTTACTGTCTGGAAACCAGGAAATGCATTGCTTAGTTCTGTGTGTATAATGCTAAGCTTAAACAAATGTCATGAATATTAATATTACCCTAAGTTTATTGTATCTGTTTTACCCAACATAACGATTGGGAGATTTTGGGCATAGTATGTAAATGATTAATACTACGCTTTGTAGATTAAGCTTCATTTGTATTGAAATTCGTGTGTAGTATGAGTTCATACTCAGCTTGGTGAACATTGTAATTTAGAGCCATGACCTATTAGCTGTTGTATTTCTACTTATAAGTGCGTTAATACTGCCTTGCTAACTTAAGGTACTCTGTTTGTTATACTACAGTTGGTGAATCCTACGACATGGCCAGTTCTTGTTAGTTTTAAAGATTTAGTTCTTGTCATGGCTGACTTTTCCTTCTTAACGTTAAAAAAACTGGATGTCATTCAGGTAGTTCAGACTACAGGGTATGTATTCCATAGAGAAACCTGTAAGCCTTCTGTTCTGTAAAATAGAAGTAGATAGGATCTGACATGTATGTAGAGATATGTCTTAGGCAAGGTATAGAAAGCATCAGTTAGAATGTATGTATTCTTCTAGAGAAAAAGAAATGCCAAGTAAAATTTAGTATATCCCCATTAATTTAGTCCAACCTTGGTCTTAGCCTCAGACTTGCATCAGAATGCCTCTTATTAACTAATAAGAACTGCTTATCATTAAAATCTCATCTTGGCATTTGTTCTTCCATTAAAGCCCCTTTAAAACCGGCTTATCTTTTAGCAGCCTGGTGTCTTGCCCCAGCTAGAACTCCATTTTCAAGCTAATCTAAGACAAAGTGTTAAATTGCTTTTCTTGAGCCCTTGATTATCTAACACAGTCTTAAGTCCTCTAAGCTTTCACTGAAAACATTCTATTAAATCAGAAACAACAGAAGAGAGACAAGTATCCTCAGGGTGAATGCACAAAACAGTCAGATTCTCCTAAGAGGAGAGCATTCTTTGAGCAGTTTCTGGGGAGGAACTGCTAGCTAGCCAGGGTAGCTGCGGTCAGTGCCCGCCCCCCCCACCCCCCACCGAGAGCCATCTGCACTATTCTAACCACTTCTGACAAAAGCCTTTCAGATTCACTTCATGGGTCTCAGATCTCTTCCCATGAGATGAACTTCTGGGTGGTTTGCCTATGAATTGTTCTAGTAAGTCTTTATTTTTTAGAGCAGTTTTAGGTTCAGGGCAAAACTGAGCTGAAAGTACAGAGAGTTCCCCACACCACCGTCTCCCCCACTACGGCAGCAGACTGGTGCCTCTGTTAGTCATTCGATGGACCCGCACTCACACCCCGTTATCACTCAAGATTCCTCGTTTTCATTAGGGTTCCTTCTTGGTGTACATTCCAATAAATCTTTTTTAAATTATAAATGTAATACATGCTCATTGTAGAGTAATGTAAATAATACTGTAAGCTATAAACAAGAAAGTAAAAATCATCTGTGAATATTTTGGTGAACATTCTTCTAAGTCTCTGCTCCTCTGTCTGTTTTTCTTCTGTCTGTCCCCTACACTGGTGGGTACACAAACACCATATATAGACACCGCACGCCACTGAGATCAAACAGCGCAAATGGCTTTGTGTCGGGCTTTTCTCTTTCAGTATGTAGTGGACATACCCATGTCAGATTGTTTCACCTCTGTCATTATTTCTTACGGCCCCCTAGAATTCCATTGCATTCCTTCCACTGTTGAACCTTTAAATAGTTTTAATCTTTTCATGATATTACCAGTTCTTCTGAGTATGAAACTCACTGTTTTATACGTGGCTGCTTGGCTCCATAGCTCAGGAGTTAGAGCACTGGTCTTGTATACGTGGCTGCTCACTTGCTTGGTTATCTTCTTAAGATAAATTTCTGGAAGTATAATTCTTAAGTCCGAGGTTATGTACATTTTCATATCTGGTGAATTCTGCTAATAGACCTCCAGAAGGATTCCACTAATTTACATAACTACCAAAAGTACGTATTTTTCGCTAGCTTTTGAAAACCTAGTATTGTTAATCTTTTTTATAGTGTTCCCTCCCCGTCCTGCCCCTAGCCTCATTCTTACAAATGAAAACTGATAGTTTTTTTTTTTTTTTTTAAGATTTTATTTATTTGATAGAGGTCAAGAGAGTGAGCACAAGCAGGGACAACAGCAGTCAGAGGGAGAAGCAGGCACCCTGCTGAGCAAGGAGCCCTATGTGGGACTCCATCCCAGGACCCCGGGATCATGACCTGAGCCCAAGTCAGGTGCTTAACCAACTGAGCCACCCATGTGTCCCGAAAACCGATAGTTCCCTGGTTCTATTTGCATGACATTCATGTAGGCAACAACTTTTGAGTCGGGGATGGCAGGAAGATGTAGAATTGTGTTTCAACTAAAATTGATAAGTTCTTTCTGTATAATGAGAGGACTTTAATTGTCTGAACCGTTAGCATTTGATGTTAGCAAGTGCATCCTCTCGTCTTTGCTAGCTCAACGCTTCTAATTTCGGATTATTTCTAAGTTAAAAATGGAGGCAAGAAGAGAAAAGAGAGTAGAAAAGTCAGTCAGCTGATCCTGTAGAACATTTTTTCCAGAAAGTACTATTCAGCTCTTCTTTCCAGCTTCTAAGCCGCACGAGGGTAGTACTAGAGAAAAAGCCTGGGGTCACATGGACGTGCAGGCTGCCACCTGTTCTTTGCAGCCCTGCAGCTACGAGTGGTTTTTACATTTTTTTTAAACAAAAAATCAAATGTTTCATGATACAGGGAAATGATAGGAAACGGAGATGTCAGCTGATGAATCGAGTTGTATTAGGACATAGCTGCACTCATTCACTTGCATGTTATCGATGGCTGCTGTGGCCCTGTGCTGGCAGAATTGACTAGTTCTGACAGGGACCGCGTAGCCTGCCGAGCCGAAAATATTTATTGCTGGTTGTTTACCAGGCTTGAGAAGCGCACCTGTTTAATTTTTAAATTTGTATTTTAGGATTGCCTACAAGTTTGCTGATTGTAGTAAAATGTGCCACCACCCATTGGATTCCCTTGTGTTTCTCTTATTCTAGAATATTCAGAATATTTCAGATACAATAATGTATTTAAATAGTTCTAAAAAGAAGCCTTTGGTTTTCTAAAGCAATCTGAGCAGTGAAGTAGTTGGTGCTAAAGATCCATTTTCGTCTGTAGTCTCCAGGGAGTTATTTCCGTGGGGTGGCAGTTTCGGTTTGTTTTGTTTGTTTTATTAATTAATTAATTGATTGATTTGACAGAACAGACAGAGATCACAAGTAGGCAGAGAGGCAGGCAGAGAAAGAGGGGGAAGTGGCTTCCCACTGAGCAGAGCCCCATGCAGGGCTCGATCCCAGGATCCCCGAGATCATGACCTGAGCCAAAGGCAGAGGCCCAACCGGCTGAGCCACCCAGGTGCCCCGTGGGGTGGCAGTTTTAAAGGTCCTTAACAAGCCCTCCGATTATCTAATTCTGTAGCTCAAGAATGGCTGGAATGTGAACATACCAAGAAGAAGGTGTGGTATTTTCCAGGTAGCAGTGTTAATAACTTAGGAAGATGTAACTTTCACTAAATATTTTCATTGAAATGCTCATATACCAAGTGACGCTGTCCTTTTCTTTTTTGTCTTACTTTTCGATAAGGATAGCAAGCTCCTCATAGGTTTATTTGGCCCAAAATAAGAAGACGTTTATGAAATTACTTGATAGAGATGAATATGGCTCAGTAAATATTAGCTGAACTTGAACATAAGAGAAAAACACTTGTATGATCTTACAGAGGACTAAAAACATTTGTAATATGTATTTGTAGTTGAGTACTTTTTAAAAAGATTACTGGTCTTCATTTTTGCTTAGAATTTCTTTCCCTTCTAATGTTAGAGAGCATGGGCTGTATTTTGAACCAAAAACCTAGAATAACTGTGGGGGCGGAAATCCTGAAACTGACTTCTGCAAGCTGAGTTGCTGTTTACTTACAGAGACGCTCTGCCTGTTGGGTTTGTAGAGATGTGAGCCTCCCCTCTTCCCTTTACTCCGTTTGTTAGTCTTTACGAACGACTTTACCAAAGTCTTCACAAAAGACTAACAGACGGAGTAAAGGGAAGAGGGGATGGTAGTAGGTACTGTCTGTCTTCCAGGAACACACGGGAAAAGTGGGAAACAGTGTATAGATCAAAATATTGGAAATTCCAACAAGCTAAATCCCCAGAGAAATAAAGGTGGAAAGGAGCCTCAGGAGCGTGAGCCTTCAGGAGAGGTTCTGTCCCACTGTTAATAATGCATTAGAGCTCTTTGAAGGGCAAGTCCAGAGAACAGCCAACAAAATGGTTTTATCTCTGTAGACTCGTAATTTTGGGGGGGCTGTTTGGATGCAGAAAAGACCTATCTCTGCCTAAGAGTTGGGTCAGTATGAGGAGGCATCCTCAGTGCCCTGTCTTAATTCCGGGGAGTGATTTCTTTCAGAGTAAGTTGGTTACTCTAGTTGAGAGCGGATAAGGACCTCACAGGCCAGCAGCTGAGGATTTGAACGATGGACCTTTGCAGTAACTGAATGAGAAGTTTTTCGGTTTATGATTTTGAATTAGCGCATGTAGAATAGAACAAGTAAATGATAAGGAAGCTAAGTGAAAACTCTCACCCCCCACCCATGAAGTCAGCGTGTTTAATAGTTTGATTTGTTTTTTGCAAAACATCCTTTATGTGTCAGGAGGCTTTAATTTTGATGCATTTCTAAATTGGAGTGTGTACTGAATTTTGATTTTATGGCTATTTCACAATGACTGGATTAAATTGAATGGAAGTTGAGTGGCATGAAGATGATGTTGTGTTTGACAAAGAGTCAACATCCAGTCTGTGCTCGGTGGTTAAGGGCAGAAAGGAGGTCCGGTCTCGACAACGGAGGGAACGTGCAGTGTGGGAGGAAGGGTTTGGAAAGAGGAGAATTGAAATGGAGGCAGAAGGGAGGGGACCGGGTTTGAATCTTGGCTCGGACTTTCAGTGACTTTAGTATTCTAGTAAAATTACCAACCTTCCCTAGTGTCTGATTTTTAAAAAGGGGCTTCGTAATATTTCATAGGGTTCTTGCAAAGGTTAAATAAATAAAAGAACACATTAAGCATCTAGCCCTGTGCTTGAGGTGGGTGAGATGAGTTCCTCCTCCTTGAGTTCTTCTTCTCCAAGTAGGGAATTTCCAGCTGAAGGTTAATGCGTAAAAATTGTCTGTATATATGCAGTCAGGTACCTCTGCTTTGTTAAAAGGGACTGCTTTATAGATTGAGTCAGGAAAAATTATTGATTATATGAAAATATTTTTTGGTCATTATAAAGATTTTGGAAATAGATTTGTTGCATATCATTTGTTGAGTCTGAGCTAGAGTGGGAGTTTTACCTGTCTCTGCATTACCTTTGAGGGAAAGGAAGGGATTCTGGTTGGTTCTCCTGGTGCTGCAGCGCTTTTGAGGTCTCGTACTAGTAGTTAACACTCAGCAGAGCGCGGGCACATCTCAATGTTTGGATTTTGTGTGTCAGGCACTGAAGTGAATTCCGATTGGGAACCAAGGTTTGACCCGCTGAAGTAGAAATTGTATAAAAACATGTTTTCATCCCCGTTCCTAATTATAAGATTAGATTCTTAATAAATATGAGAAAGCTACATACTTTAAAAAAAAATGTGTGTGATGATAATGATGGCACGAGGAGGAGTGTCATCCGGCCTCGGCTGCCTTCAGTCACGCTGGGGCTTCCATGCTGGAGATGGACATGGTCTCCCCACCCACATTCATTTTTACTTAGAGATTATACTAAGCAGAGGAAAGGCAGGAAAATTCAGCTAAGCAGGAGAAAGAAAGTAAGGTGATGGGTAATCCCACTTCTCAGAGAAAACCATTACTAATGGGTTCGTGTATTTAGAATCAGGTAATTTTTCTCTAAATGTAGTCCTATGTTTAATTTTTTTTTTTTTAAGATTTATTTATCTGTTTGAAGGAGAGAGACAGAGCACAAGCAAGGGGAAAGGAAGAAGCAGACTCCTTGCTGAGCTGGGAGCCTGCTATGGGACTCAATCCCAGGACCTGGGGATCATGACATGAGTTGAAGAACCGTCTGAGCCATCCAGGCGCCCCTGTATTCTTATGTTTAAAACAGAGGTGGTGAGGGCAGTTGGGTGGCTCAGTGGGTTAAGCATATGCCATAGGCTCAGGTCATGATCTTGGGGTCCTGGGATCGAGCTCCACGTCTGGCTCCCTGCTCTCCCTCTGCCCCTCCTCCTGCTCATGGTCTTTCTTAAATAAAATCTTTTAAAAAACCCAAAAAGAAAAAAAATGGTATCATCTTAAACCATACTTTCTTTAAGTGGCTTTATTCATTTGTCAGTAGTTTTATGACTATCTTTTATACCAATAAAAATATTCCTCCAGCTTTTCGTTGGCTTTGTTTTCTTCCAATTATATAATGTGTATTCATTGGAAAAATTCTTACGGGCTATAGAAATATGTAACAAAATAAAAGATTCCACACAAACCAACTAATTGTTTACACAAAAGTACTTTTTAATGTCTGTTTAGTATTCTGCTATGTGCATGCATTATCATCCGGAGCTAATCCATTGTATTTTCCACTTGGCAATTAATTGGAAACAGTCTGTATTAAAAGACACTGTTGTTCTTTTTTTTTTTTTTTTTTAAGTTTTTTGTTTTTATTATTATTTTTTGTTTTTGTTTTTAAAGGTTTTATTTATTTATTTGTCAGAGAGAGAGTGAGAGCACACAAGCAGAGGGAATGGCAGGCAGAGGCAGAGGGAGAAGCAGGCTCCCCGCCAAACAGAGAACCCCATGTCGGACTCAGTCCCAGAACCCTGGGATCATGACCTGAGCTAAAGGCAGTGGCTTAACCGACCGAGCCACCTAGGTGTCCCATACACTGTTGTTCTTGTACATATATCTTAGTATAATTGCCAGTTATGTCATGAGAATAAATTCCTATAAGTGTATATGCTAGCTAAAGTGTGTGTACATTTTAAAACTTTTTTTTTGTTATGGACTACTAAATTCCATCCAAAAAATGATAACCAGTTTATTCTCTGATCAGCATTGTGTGGGGGGATGTTTGCTTTCTAATTTTTTTTTCCCTCTTAAAATCTTTTTTTACCAGTTTGATAGGTAAAAATTATTTCATTTGAAGTTATTTTTGACTATTATATTTCTAGTTTAGTTTAATGAACTAGTTTAATTAAACTAATTAAACTAATTAAATTAAATTAATTTTAACTAATTAAAGGTAAGTATAATTTTTTTTCATGAGGTTTTGGCCATGTGTGTTCCTTTTTGAATTATTTCTGTACATTTAAAAAATTGAGGTGTTCCTCTTTTTCTGTGAAATAAATGTTTTAGTTTAAGTATGACTTAACTAATGTTTTCATCCATTTTGAAACAAAATGAACCATACATAAATAAGGAATTCACACAAATGGACCAGCAGAGGTCTGTGTTGACCAGGGGGCCAGGAAATTTGGGCACAGTTGGTATTGTCATCCTCAGGTCTGTGGGCAGACTTGGTATCTCTCCCCAGCTGCCTTCTTTGACTATGTGGGGTTTTCCAGTACCATCTCTGTTCGACCTGTTGATTTCTGCATCTGTGTCAGTATGTCTGTGGGGAGTGAGTAGGACTGTGCCATCCACTGTGATAAATCGAAACAATACTTTTGGTCCCCAAGCTAATAAAAAGTAACAGAGACAGACTGCAAAGTACAGTTACTTCCTTTCTCTTCTCCTGTCATTGGCAAACATGACGATGTCTTTTAAAGATTTTAAAGTAAAGCCCCCTTGCATTCTAAAAAAAAAAATCTTGCATTGGGATGCTGTTTCTCTCTCTTTGTAACATGCCATTTGGGGACTTCCCTTTCTCTGAAGGGAGGGGAGTGTGTGTGCACGCACGTGTGTGTGTGCATATGTATGTGTGTATGTGTGTGTGTGTGTGAGCAATTCGAAAATGGATCTAATGTGACATGGATAACTTTTCTTTAGTGTGGTGCAGGTAGATGTTCAGTAGAGAGCTGATTTCTGAATAAACTCGGGCAACAAATAAAGGATAGTGAAAATACTCTTCTTGGCATGGCATCTGTCACCTAGCTGGTGGTCCTTGCCTGAGGGCAGTGACACATTCGTATTAACAGCATCCTTTTATCCTTTCCGTACTTAACTCATTGAGAGCCCTACGCAATGCCAGGCTCCGGTCACATCTCCAGAGTGCTCCAGTGAGCGAAAAGACTGACGTGTCTTTTCTTCACAGAGTTAATGCTCTGGTGTGAAGATGCAGTCACTAAATAAAAGAAGGAAGGAAGGAGATGATCTCATACTGTAAAAAAGTGTAAATGCTATGAAGAAAAATAAACCGGGGATATGGCTGGGGGTTGATGGGAAGAGAAGGATTTATGGTTTTAACCGGGATGGTCAAGGGAGGTGCTGTTAAGTATGGTCCAGGTCCGACAGATTTGGTTTAAGTATGTGGGTCACTTCAGGAAAGACCAGTTGAACTCATAACCCTCATTTTCCCCATGTTAAAAAAAAAAAAAATGAACCTGCTTCATAGGGTTAAATGAGATGATAACACTAAACTCCTGACATCTGACTCCCACCAGGAAAGCAGAATGGTTTGTACCCAGTGAGGGGGGTGCCGCCTCCCGATAGACACAGGCTGGGCTACGCAGGCATGCTCGAAAGGGCTGAGAGTGGGGGCGCCTGGGTGGCTCCGAGGGTTAAAGCCTCTGCCTTCAGCTCAGGTCATGATCTCAGGGTCCTGGGATCGAGCCCTGCATCGGGCTCTCTGCTCAGCTGGGAACCTGCTTCCTCCTCTCTCTCTGCCTGCCTCTCTGTCTACTTGTGATCTCTGTCTGTCAGATAAATAAAATCTTAAAAAAAAAAAAAAAAAAGAAAGGGCTGAGAGTGAAGAGTGAGCGCTTTGTTCCAGAGGGAAAGCTACGGTAAAGAAGTGTGTGTCATGTGGGCAGGAGAGAAAAGAAGAAATGGGGGGGGGGTCATGAGGATTACCAGTTTTGGATCTCCGTTTTCATTTTTTCGTTTTCTTTTCTCCATTGCTTGTTTTGTTTCTGTGAAATGTAGAATATTGTGTATATTTTTTTTTTAAGATTTTATTTATTTATTTGACAGAGCGAAATCACAAGTAGATGGAGAGGCAGGCAGAGAGAGAGAGAGGGAAGAAGGCTCCTTGCCGAGCAGAGAGCCCGATGCGGGGCTCGATCCCAGGACCCTGAGATCATGACCTGAGCCGAAGGCAGTGGCTTAACCCACACCCTGGCGCCCCAATATTGTGTATCTTGAAGAATTGTTTTGAAAGTTGAAAATGGAAACATTTAAGAGACCCTCCTGTTTGAACAGCGGTGTTTCCTCCCTTCTTCCCCCAAGGTCTATTACCCAAATCTGGGATGGATGTGCATTGACGCCACGGACCCAGAGAAGGGGAACTGGCTGCGGTATGTGAATTGGGCTTGCTCCGGAGAAGAGCAGAATTTATTTCCGCTGGAGATCAACAGGGCCATTTATTACAAAACTTTGAAGGTAAGAGTGTTGGAGCTGGTTTGCTGTGAGTTACTCTGCTTGCATTTTTGTGACAGACAGTAATGACTCTGCCAGCCTTAAAAGGATTTATGTCTGAAAGTGGTTCATCAACACATGGCAGGGTCTTTGTTTTTAAATATACAGTTGCCACTGCTTTGTGTGTACGAAAGCATGAAGATTGGGTTAAGTAATTACATGCTGTATCTTCATAGATACTGATGAGTTAAGCGTGTGGCAGCCACTTCCCTCCTCCTAAGATACAAATGCACCAGCCACTGTTTGACTGGCAGATTTATCCAAGCGTAGGAGACTCATCGCTGGCTGCGGGGCTTCTGTGTTAACCGAAAACACATTCTTGGTCTTCAGTGTCAGTAACTGTGGATTAGCTTTTCATTTCCCTAGATTTTATTCAGAATGGAAGTTCAACAGAACGGGTTTCTTCTTGCTCAGTTTTGGTTTGGGGACATTAATCGGTGAGATGAAAAGAAGAGGAAAGTCATCTTCTAGAGTTTGTGGTGGGGTTGGAGGTCACTGGGTGCGTGCAGGGCAGTTAGCATGAGGCAGCGTTGAGTGGTCTTGCATTCCTGCCACAAGCAAGTCCCTGGCTCTGTCCCTGTCCTCGTGTCCTCTGAGAAGGTGACTCTGCACTGATCCTGCATGGGAATGTTCTCTAAAGAATAGATACGTTTACTAAAATTGCTGCGTTCCAAGTTTCTGTTTATTCACTTCCATTTAAGAATGTCCTAGACTGGGGGACAGTCCATGGAGACACATGATGAGCAGACTTGAAGACAGTGGTCAGCCTTGCAGCATGGTGAATTTTACTAATATGGTAGCACTGGCACTTCTGGAGATTTAGTTAACAGAGCAGTTTGATTTTCCTTTGCTGTGTTTTTCCTGTCATCATTAGCCAGTTGGACTGCCTTTTATTTCATATACACCCAGCTTCTTGCTTCTAGATCCTCTGGGAAATATTTTTCTTTTGTGGTATCTTCTCATGTAAAACATCTACTCTCTTCCTTCTCATTTTCTTTCTTCTGGATTGTAATCGCACGATCTCCTAGTAGGTATGACTGTGCAGTGCTGTTATACTGCAGTTTGAAGTTGGATTCAGAACCTGATTCAAGAATTCATTCATTGTTTCCCTGCAGTTTGAAGTTGGTTTCAGAACGTGATTCAAGAATTCCTTCATTGTTTCTCAAACTGATTTAAAGGGAGAGGTACCTCTGTTTAAATTGGTGAGGCGGAAGCCTGGTGGAGGTGAACTAGCAGTGAGGGGCTAAGTGGGAGAGGGGACCAAGGGAGAGCAAGCCCAGGGCGATCCTCAGACGCTTTGCATTTCCTTCATCAGACTTCCAGTTAAAACATGTTCATCTCTGGTAGCAGCTCTGAGAAACACTGAGAATGGGGAGAGAATAGGGTTTGGGAGAGTGAGCTCTGAAGCCAGACTGCCAGATTAAATCTGGGCTTGCTTTTTGACCCAAGGCAAGTCACTGGGACTGTACTGGCCGTGTAACCATAGGCAAGTCACCTTTCTGTGCCTTCGTTCCCTTATTTGTAACATATAGATAATTACAGTTTTGACCTCATAGGGTGATTGCGATAGTTGCATAGGTTAGTAGAGGTAGAGCGCTAGTTCGTAATAAGGCTAAATGCTAGCTGTTATTTTTGGTGAGGTGGTACAGTCCTGGGGTTCAGAGTGGGGACTCTGGAGCAGATTGCCTTGTGAGCGAATTCTGGCTTCTGGATGTGTGACTGGGAGAAGTTATTTAACCTCTCTTAATTTTCTCATCTGTAAACAATGGAGGGAATAGTACAATTAATACGGTTGTTGTGAAGGTTCAACAAGCCACTAGTTGTAAGGTTCTGTGAACAGTTCCTAGCCTAACCTGAGTACTCCTGTTAACCAGTTGTACCATTGCTATTCTTTTTACCTGTCTTTGTTTGAAATAACATAGTTCTGTCTTTGCAGATGTCCCCCAGTCCTGACCTTTGATGTTTGCTCACGTACGCACAAGGCCTTTCAGATTCCTTGCCAGTGATTATCTCAATATAATCTTCTAGATTAAGCTTTCTGTGGGTTAGGTTTTGTAAATAAATTACACGTGATGTTCCTTTGGGCTCTGTATAGCCTTCTCAACTATCACCCAGATAATTAGGAAATCTCCACACTGGCCTTGTTCAAAACTATTTTAAATTCCCAAAAGTTTGATGTTAGCCTGCCCTCCGTTCATTCATCTCTTCATTAGTTTGATAAATATTTATTGAGAGTCTGCTGTGAACTAAGTACTTCTGTTGTAGTGAGCAGAACAGACAAGATCTGTGGTCTCATGGAACTTCAATTTATGGATAATATACAATGAGTAAAATTATAATTTTACAAAATTATATAATTTTATATCTGTTCCCTGGGAAGACAAGACATATAAACCCTGTCCTTCCTACCCTGCTAGCATGGGAACGAGTGTCACAGAAAGGTCCCTGCAGGAAGGGCAGTCTAGGAAGAGGGTCCCGGTGGAAGCAAAAGTCTTAAAGCAGTAATAAGTTAATTTTTTTAATTTTTTATTTTTTTAAGGAATGAAAAAAAGGCTAGTGTGTCTGGAGACACTGGAGAGGAATGGTAGATGAGGCTGGTGAGGTGGCTAGGAGTCAGATCAGGTGGGGCCTCGTGGCCCACAGGGAGAAAGATGAATTTCAGTCTTGAGTTCACCTCTTTGAGAGCTGAGGGTCTGACCCGTGACTTGGAAGAGTTCATGCTGGCGAATAGACTGTAGGTGGCTGAGCGTTGACCTGCTTTGTGTATTCTTGTAATTCTAGAGTAGTTCTCTTATTTTGACCTAGTGTCAGGAATATTTATTGGAACCCTTGCCTCTTCCTAATTGGTCTGGTAAAATTTCAAGTTTATATTTGCTGATATTTAGATAGGAAAGTACGCTTGGTTCTGTAAGCCTGTCAGAACTCACAGGAAAAGTTGAAAGATCTTGAAGTCATCTTGTTGTTTTGTTGAACATCACAATATAATACATAAAAAAGAGGTTGTTTGGTCTTAAACTTTATTTTTTAAGATGTGTGTTTATATTTCCTGTGTTGAAGGACATAATTTTTCTTTTCTGAAATTTGACTTACAAAATCTCAAATGGGCTAAGCAGTGAAGAAAAAACAATGTAGTATCGAAGCAAACAAGCACTGATTAAAAAAATATATATATATATTATTTTCCTCTTCATAAAGGTCTCTTAGTTGTGTCACTGTTTTACTATGAAGTGGGGAAGTGATTAGCTCTATGATACAGTGATCATCTCAGCTGCTAGCAGTTTTGAAGGTGTTCAGTAGCTAATAAATCAGGTTGCTCTTAACCTAGCTGTTGACCAGCTCCTAACCTAGCTGTTCCTTAGCTATTTCAAGATGTTATATTATGAGGCACCTGTGTGGCTCAGTTGGTGAGGCATCTGCTTTGGCTTGGCTTGTGATCCCAGGGTCCGTGCATCGGGCTCCCGGCCCAGTGGGGAGTCTGCTTCTCCCTCTCCTTTCGCCCCTCCCCTGACTTGTTCTCACTCTGTGTCAAATAAATAAACTCTTAAGAAAAAAAAGAAATGTTACATTAAATTTAAGAACAGATCCTGTTGTTTTATATTGTGTTTTGCAACAACAAAGGAGTACCCTCCTAAGTAAAGAGTTGGTGCTGATACTTATCTTCAGGCAGTTGCTAGTACAGTCAGTACTCTGCAGAAGATTGCAGTGGAATGAACGAGGAAACTAAGCTCTGAGTCTCAGAGGTATGTTCAGAACGTCCAGTGGGTGTCTTTGTGTTAACGCAAAATGCTGTTTGGGTTAATGACATATTGGGAATACATATTTTCTCTTTCCTTCCTGTGTTTCTTTTTTACTTTGGTTTTATTGAAGACATCACTTATTTCTGTGAATGCCAATCATTTCAAATGTTACAGGATACCACCATTCCATAAATATGTGACTTATAACAGAAAGAGAAGCAGAGTATACATTTGGAACTAGAAATAGCTTATTTAAATAATTAGCTCATCAGATTGCCAAAAGTTATCTGCAATAGCTACTTCAATTTATTAAAAGTTATATATTAGATTTAGTTTTTTGGTTTAGGTGTAACTGATTCAAGAAGGGAAATAAGAGTACATTGGTTTAAAGATAAGAAAATGGCACATTTTAGTCATCTGTGGGGCGCGGGGGAGCAAAGGAAACAATAGCTTGTTCTTTTATTTTAAAGAATTTAGACTATCTTAAAATTCGGACTACATTAACTGAGTTCTATAGAGAATGAAACAAAATAAAGTCTACTTTCAAGGGCTTTATTTACACGAGAAGGTACCTTAAAATGAGGAATTACACTGTTTCTAAACTGGCATCTTAGGTGGAATTCACCTGCATCCAAAACCGAGGGCTTCCTCTTCCATAATCCTCGTGCAGTGATCAAAATCAGGGCGCTAACACCGGCGCCGTATTTCATTAGCTCATCTATACACCTTACTCACACTTTGTCAGTTGTCCAGCCGTGTCCTTAGAGGAAGAGAAAATTCAGTTGCATTCAGTTGTAATGTCTTATCAGTCTCTTTAGTGTGGACAGTCCGTCAGTCTTTCTCTTGTATGGCCTTTCAGTTTTGAGAGAACTGGTCAATTACTTTGTGGAATGCCCAGCAGTTTGGGGTTGTTCATATGTTTCATCATGGTTAAGTTGCGGTCATGCATTTGGGGTGGAGAACTCCAGAAGTGATGATAATCTTTCCTGTGCCTTTTATCAGGAGGCACAGGGTGTCGATTTATCTCATTCTAAGGATACTGTTTTTACCTTTGTAATTCATGTTTTATGGGGAGATGTTTTGAGACCATGCTAATACTGTTACACACAAAACTTATTCCTACTAGTTGTAGCATCTGTTGAGGAATCAGTTATTACTGCTATGATTACCAAGGGGTGGTTTTCTAATTCCATAATTTGTTTTTCTTTGGTTAGTTGGGATCTACTTTAAGGAAGAGTTTTTTCCTTTTTATTTATTTACTTGTTCATTCATTACATTTATATCAGAATGGACTCTTATTCGCTGGGTTTTATGTGCAATTTTACTTGTGTTGTTACCCTTGGGACGTTTTGAACAGATGAGTCATTGTGAGAGAAGCCAATGAGCCATGTCCTTAAATTGTTTAGGAATGTGATCGTCCCACTCGGTTATGTTCTTCTTTAGGATCTTCTGGGTGCAATCAGCGTGGTGGCGGTCCGTGTCCTCACCACTCCTGGCTCTTTCAGAGTTAATGTTTTAGGAGCATGGTCCCTGTGTGGTATTTATAGGCACTTCCTTCTGCATTTAAAAGTTGTCCGGTACAGAGGGCAGGGCAGTGGGTTCTCCTTGGGCCCCAGCAGGCCGGCGGCGGTGCCCGAGCGCTGAGGGCGGGACCTGCCTCTTCTCCCGGCGTTCCCGTGGTGTCAGTAGCGGTGCGTGTACAGATGTGCCGTGACTCCCAGGTCCTGCATGCTGCACTCGCTCCTGGCATCCGAAACGGACGCGGGTAGTTAGCTTCCAACACTTCTCCTTCCAAGCCGCCGCCTTCTCTTACCTTGTGCTTTACGTTTCTCCTGAGCCTAGATTTCGGGGGCAAAATGGTTGCGCGTCTTATTTTTCCTGCTGCGTGGGCAGTCGTGAGGCTTGGAACAGTGAGGTTCGGTGAGGTGGGGCCCTGCGGAGTGGACAGCGGAGCCGCAGGTCCGCCCGCGCGGTCCCGGGGAGAGGAGGCGGGCCGGGAAGTGAGGTCCTCCCTCCAGCAGAGGGTCCCTGCCGGGGCCGCCCAGCCCCGCGGCCGCCAAGGGTTAAGGAGCCCTTCCTGCCGGGCTGGCCTGGCTCGCCGCCCCAGCTGGCAGCGCCGCCCCCGCCCCGCCCCGCCCCGCCCCGCCAACAACCGCCGCTCTGATTGGCCCGGCGCCTGTCTCTTCTGTCCCCGCAGCCAATCGCGCCGGGCGAGGAGCTCCTGGTCTGGTACAATGGGGAAGACAACCCCGAGATAGCAGCTGCGATTGAGGAAGAGCGAGCCAGCGCCCGGAGCAAGCGGAGCTCCCCGAAAAGCAGGAAAGGTAGGCGCCCGCGCCGCCCCGGCTCCCCCGCCGCCGCCTCCGCCGGGCCGGACCGGGGCCCCGGCGGCGCCCGCGGCTCTCGGTGACCTTCCCCGGCCCGGCCCGGTCCCGGCCCGCGATCCCGGTCCCCGGGCCCCCCTCCCCCCGGGCGGCTGCTGAATCACGGCCGGACGCCGCGCTGGGGCTCTTGGCTAACTTGGGGCCGCGGAGCCGGGCGCGCGAAAGTGAGCGGACCGAGCGCCGGGAGGCCCGGCCGAGGGCGACTTGTCACTTGGCTCGGAACCTCGGAACAGCGCGCTCCGGGTGGGAGCGGCGGCCGGTCTCTCCGGAGCCCTGCGCGCCCGGTGTGTTCTCGGCTTTTTGTGCTGTTCGCCCGCGAGCGCGTCCGGACAGGGTTGCGGCGGTGACAGTTCCAGGTCCGCAGATTCGGCGGCCTCGGGGCCGGCCGGGAGCGCGCGGGCAGGGCCGGACGCCGCCGCGCTGCCCCGGGCCGCCGCCCCGGGCCGCGCCGGGCCCTGCCCCTCCTCTGGGCGCGGGGCCGGGCCGGGACAGGCCCCGCCACTCCTCCGGCTCCGCTGCGCGCCGGGCCGGGCCGTGCTGAGCGCGATTGCAACACTCGGGGTGGGCGAAGGTCTGAGCGCGCCGGACCTTCTCGAAATTAGGCCAGGAACAAAATGGAAGTTGAAGAGTGCTGTTGGGTCACTCTTGACTCCACTCCTGCAGCTTTATTTTGTTTTACGGTGGTTTCGAACAAAAGATAAAGCGTAGTCACACTTAAAAAGGGGAGGGGATAATTTCTGGGTAGGAAAATAGTTTGGTTGGATGTATCCTATTTCCAGCTGGCATTCGGACACGTTGGGATTTTTTTTTTTTTAAAATAAGTAATTTTAATGTGAATTCGTGAATCTTTCATCGAGCCCAGTTTGAATATATGCCAAGGCAGGGTATGGTAGTTTCTTAGTCCTGTAAATCCTTTTTTGTTCATTTGGGTTTTTTTTTTGTTGTTGTTGCCTGCCTTAGGTCTTAGGTAAATTTTTGTAGTCATCACAACTTAGGGGTCCGTCCTTTACTCAAAACATTGCCACGTGAGTTGTGGAAATCACTGTAAATAAAATCGTAAGGTAAAGTTAATTTTGGAAGAATGCAAAAAGAATGTTTTAGGCAAGAAGTCAATTGTGGTTTTTTTCCATTACATATTCTTTGTATTTCACAGTGTAATGCGAATACAACTAACTCATTCAAGAGAAAGTTAGTGGGGTCTTTTCCTAAATACATGTGTTCTGTTTATCAAATGTTACTTCACTGTTGTTTTAGGCCATTAAATGCTTTGCTCCTGCATCAGATGATCTGGGTCTAGAAAGTTCCCAAGTGTTTCTTCTGCTGCTATAATTATTAAGGTTTTTGTTGTTTTTAGGCTTAGAACATAATTGTTGGCAAAGCGTTTACATATTTCAGTTTGTTCCTTTATTTAGTGTTCATTTGTAAGTAATGCCACCAGCCTCTCCAGGTAAGTTGTGATTTGTTTATAGGGGTGGGAGTTGTGGTTGGGGGTGGGGGAGATCTTTACTCTGCTACTAAGTATAATTAATGATATGTTTAAATATATTCATAGCTTCCTAGCAGCTTCTCTCAGGTTTTTCTCTGTTCAGCATATTTTGGTGTGTACGTTTAGAACATTTCATCACTTTGCTTTTTTTTTTTTTTTTTTTTAATCTCTAGATTTTTTTTCCTGCTCATTTGATTGGATGTAGAGGAAAAAAAAACTGAAAATAAACTTTGTGTTATTAGTGATACATGAATCTACACATTTACATTTTTATAAACCTGCCTGGATTGCTGGGTATTTACGTTGAATTAAGTAGTTCATGTTATCCTGTTATTATTTTTGTATTTACTCTGGGAAGCATATAATCCACTGAGTCTTAGGTTTTAATGAAACCATTTGGATGAAGCTCACTCTGGGAACTTAATAGTCTGTTTTGAACAACTTACTGGTAAAGAGTCCTGAAGTTGAGCGAGTTTAAATAATGAGTCAAACCTTCTTTGCTTTCAAATTAAATACTCGGTGAACACTAATTTATAGCTTGCAAAGACCTGAAACGGAGAACTTTTATTATAACTTGGTTCTGTTTATGTCTTATGTGTGACCTCAGACACTTGAATATTTTTTCGGGTGGTGATATCAGAAAGGAAATCAACACACATTTCATTCAGTAGCATGTTAGCTTAGGAATTCTGAAAGCCAGATGTTGAAGACTCGCAGCTGACAGGTAGACCGACGGTGGACCCAACTTCATGTTGGTTATGAGGCAGGCAGAGAGAAACAAAGGGCCGAATTCTTCAGAGTTCTGGGCCACGGCTCCTTTGCAGGACAGCTGCTCTGCCTACAGCTGTGCCTTGCATGTGGCGCCTTTCAGAATTCATCCCGTCATGAGATCATGAGGCATGTTCTGGGCAGTCAGAAGGCCCACTTCCTTTACAAAGTGGCCTCTTCTCTCTCTGTCTGTCTCTCTTACTCTTTCATTCATTCCGTTCCTGTTTAAGTCCCTGCCGCGTGCTAGGCACTCTGCAGGGTTGAACAGTGTGGTGGTGAGCAGAAAAAAAGCAGTGACTCTTGTCGTGTCCCCTGGAGTCTAGTTGGGGAGACTGACATTAAATCAGGAAGTCCTGGTCCGTACCTTGATGGTTGGCATGGAATAGGCCTGTGGAGTTTGTTGGCTGATTTGCAAACAAAACCCCACACTAACCTTGTAACGAAGGAAGAGAATGCAGTCCTCGGAGAACATAGTTCATATTGTCTCTGACCAGGGAGCATGCAGTTTTGCCATGGGCCAAAGATGTGCATACTTGAGGTGTTTCAGATGAGAATTTTGAATTCTCGGCTTTGTGATTCATCCCAACTTCTTACATGTCTGAGCAGCCCGTCAGGAGATGGAGCATAAAAATTTCTTGGAGGGGACGGCAGGTAGAGAAGAAGGGAGGGTTCTTAGTGTCTGATTCTTTGGTTAATTTGATTTGCACCACAGTAAGATTGTGATCGGAGAAGTAACATAGAAAAGCCATAGAAGAATTTATCATCTTCTTGATTTGTGTCTTGTTTGTTACTGTGAGAAAATAAAGAGATCGAACTTGCTTGTTAGCAGTAAATAATGATTATTGGCAAAAGTTCTTTCAAAACACAAACTATAATAGCAAATTTGATGTTTCCCTGCTGTCTCCTGGCCACAGAAGAGCCTTACCTGATGTTCTTTCATTGTCAAAAAACAGTAGTGGCTCGTATACCTGGACTTAGCGGAAGGAATGTAGAACACGGGATTCCTGGGTTTCTACCAGGTGTGTGACTGGGGAAGTCACATCACCTTTCTGGTGGACAGTTTCCATCACTTTAAAAACCGGTGTTTTAACATGGGAGGGTCTCTGTACTGCCTGGCCTCATGGGGTTGCTGTCAAGAGCAAACGAGATAATAAAAGAGAGTAGTTAGCGCAGTGTGCGGGTCCACGGTGACCCGGGGACAGTAAGGGCTTCCGAAGGAGTGAGGCTGGCAGCTTGTCTCTTGCAGAAGAACTCTTGAGTTTGTGACTCATTTAATCAGTCGGTATTTACGGAGGATTTCTGTAGGCCCAGGCAGTCAGTGGGCCTCGCCACTCGGCTCTTCTGTGGCAGAGTCTCGCCCTTTGCCAGTTCACCCTGATTTTTGGCCTACTTCTAACCTATTGACTTTTCCGTTCACAGCAAACTAGAGAGCGGAATTATTTATAGCAGCAGACAGTTTTTAGAACTGATAGCTGGCCAGAAAGGAAGGCGGTTTATGACAAAACTGGCAGTGAATTGTGAAGAGTATGTTGCTCCTTCAGCTTCCTTGAGAGGTTTAAATAATCCTTTATTAGAAACTGTAAGTAGGGACGCCTGGGTGGCTCAGTTGGTTGAGCGCCTGCCTTCGGCTCAGGTCATGATTCCAGAGTCCTGGGATCGAGTCCCGCATTGGGCTCCTTGCTCGGCAGAAAGCCTGCTTCTCTCTCTGTCTCTGCCTGCCTCTCTGTCTGCCAGTGCTCGCTCTCGCTCTCTCTCTCTGACAAATAAATAAATAAAATCTTAAAAAAAAAAAAGAAAGAATGAAAAAAACTGTAAGTAGCCCCTGAGAATGCCACCTACATTCTAGTTTCTGTCTAGGTGACTTGTAGTCATCACAGACGTTAAATTACAGTCAGCTTAAAGAGGAAATGTTTCATGTGTCTCTCTAATCAGAGTCATTCAAGTAAAAAATCGTGGTGCCGTGAAGAACACCTACGTTTTCAGTAGTTGCACGTGTTTGAGATGTTTTCTCCTCCAAAGGTGACAGAGCGTATACACACTTGGGTCAGGTGAAGGAGGTAAGAGATCCTTGTGCAAAATGATTTGGTCTGAGGCAGTTTGAGGGAAGGAAGTAAGCACTGACCCGCCTGTGTGGGCGACAAGGACCCCTGATGCCCAGAGAAGGGAGGTCGGCTGGGCGCGCTGAAGGTGGAGAGTAGCAGGGAGGTCGTGCGCAGGGGCCTTATGGGACTGTCAGAGCCAAGTGGCGAATGTCCAGAGGGTCTCCCCTCTGCCTCACGTGACAGGCATTTGCTGTGTCTGTGTCGGACAGTGTGGTAGATGCTGAAGTTACCGCAGAGAACTGGGACGACCAAGGTCCCTGCTTTCACGTAAGGTGTCGTTCTGGAGAGCGGGGGATGGCCAGCCAGCCGAGCAATGGTGGGACTGTTGGAACGTTAGGTGTGTGAGCTTGGGGGGCCGGGGTGAGACACGGCCAGGGATGTGTAGCCAGGGATGGCCTTTCAGAGGCTGTGACATAAAGGACACAGGGGTGGGCCCCGTCCAGTTCAGCTCCAGGAAGATGGACTGATTGGGATGTTCGGTCAGCAGCTTGGGGGGATTTATTGCCTCAGTTGGGGTGGGGGCATGGAGGGGTCACCTAGAAACCCACACAAGTGTTTTTGCATCTTTTTTTTTTTAAGATTTTATTTATTTATTTGACAGAGATCACAAGTAGGCAGAGAGGCAGAGAGAGAGAGGAGGAAGCAGGCTCCTTGCTGAGCAGAGAGCCCGACGCGGGGCTCGAACCCAGGACCCTGGGATCATGACCCGAGCCAAAGGCAGAGGCTTCAACCCACTGAGCCACCAGGCGCCCCAGTGTTTTTGCATCTTGAAACTCTGTTCTCCAAGTGGACGTATGGACCCCTTTTCTCTCAGGCACTGCTTTCGGTGGCTGGATTGGTAGAGAAGATGAGCGAGATGAGTGAAACATTCAGGGAGGAGCCTGTCGCCTTCTTAATGCAGCTCAGTGCAGGTCAGGCTCCCTAGGTGGTGTGGTTATGTGTGTTTGGGGTCCAGGGTGGGGGGGGTGGTAGCCAGGATCTCTTTGGGAGAGGACGTGATGCTGCATTGTAGGGACAGCAGAGCACATTGGAGAGGACTCCTGCAAAGGATGCTGAGGAGGGGAAGAAGGAAGGACCTTTCGTAGTTGGGGAAGGAAGAACTTGGAAGGACATGGGAGGTCGCAGGCCACTGCTGGACAGCAGGTAGGAAGCAGGTGTAGCAGGAAACTCCGATGGCGGTGCAGGAAGTACTTGGGGTCAGAGGCATGCGGGTCAGGAGCCCTGAGCAGTGCTGGGCTCTCTGCTTTGGCCGAATATTCCTGTGTAGTCTCTGCCGCCTCCAGAGGAGGAGATGGGCCCTTAGCCACCTTGGCTGACCTGTCCAGACTCACTGCCGCTGGGTGTCAGAGTCAGAACTTGAATCCTGGTTTTCTGTGCCTCTGCTTCTACAGGATATACTGTTTTCCATCTCCTTACCCACGGGATGGGCAATGGCAGCAGACGGGACAACACTGGTTCCATTTAAAGTGACCATTTGAGGGTGCCCGTGATAAAAGCTGAGAACAGGGGTGCCTTGGTGGTGTTTGCTGTCCTGGTCCCCCCTAGCAGCCCTCCCTTAGCAGCCGACGGCTCTTTTAAGGCTCCCTGGCCAAAGCTGAATGGCAGAGGCCTGGCTGAATGGTGAAGCCTGGCCATGTTGCCTGAGGGTGACGGCAGATGGGCCCTGAACCTTCCGGGTGTCTGGTAGGCAGACACTTCCTTGCAGGGCACTCCTTGGTAGCCCTTTCACAGGTGCTGGCGGTGGGAGGTGGTGATGTTCCCGTGGAAATGTGGTCCCAGCGTTAACCTGTCACGTTGACCCAAGAGAGCAGTGTCCTGGCTGATTCCCACTGTAGCTCTCACTTCTAGCTGAGCGGTGCCTCTGCTGAGTGTAGGGCCCCATCTCTGGTGGGTGCCTGCTACGTGGATCCATGCTGCTGTTAATGCGGGCCTTTTTTTAAAAGCTTGAGACAGCTTCGATATTTTTTCAATAGTAGGAAGCAGCGTGGAGTTGTTTTGTTTTGTTTTTTTAAATTTCTAATTTTATACTTCTGCTACTGACTCGCTCCAAATTTAGGTAAGAAATTGGTGAGTAGTTGTGCCTTTTTTTTCTTTTTAAGATTTTATTCATTTATTTGAGAGAATGAGAGAGAGCATGAGAGGGGAAAGGTCAGAGGGAGAAGCAGACTCCTCACTGAGCCGGGAGCCTGAAGTGGGTGGGACTCGATCCTGGGACTCCAGGATCATGACCTGAGCTGAAGGCAGTTGCCTAAGCAGCCCAGACACCTAGGTGCCCCAGTGTTGTGCCTTTCATCTTTGCTGTGTATATATAACTGGTTCATAGGGAAATTGTGTGGATTAACTACAAATTTTCAAAGCATTTTGCACATTTTTCAACTGTAGTTCAGTGGATGAACTTGGAAAAAATCCCAGTACATGTCCCAAGTAGGCTGTTAACACTGTTTCTCCTGTCCATATGTAAATTGGAAGGTAGGACTTGGCCTAATGCAGAAAATAGGTTTGATCATGATGAAATTTTCTAAAAGGAAAAAGGAAACGGGACCCTTAATGTGGTGAGTTCAAACTAGTTTATTTGATTTTTTAAAAATTTGGTTATAATTTGAAAATAAAAAACAAAAACAAAACTCAATTTTCTGTGCCTTCCCTAAATTGGAGTACTAGGTTCTTTTTCAGAATTACGGATTAATTGCTTTTGAAACTCAGTGAGTGCTTCCTTTCCGTAGGCAGTTTCCTGTTCTGGTTTATAGAGGGGCTTCTACATGCACGGACTTAGCAGAACTACAGAAAGGAGTGTTGTCTTGTATTAGAAGTTGCCTGTGAAGAAGCGAGGGATAGCGTGAGGCCCCCAAGGGCGTGGTGCGGCGGGTTCTGCACACAGCCTACGGGTTCTGCACACAGCCTGCGGCTGAGGGAAATGCGGCCCGTTGCCCTTGCAGGTAGACCCGCCTGGCTGTGGCGGCCCTCGCGTGACCTGTTTCTGCTGTACCTGCTGCCAAGGACAGTTCCAAAGTTTGGATTTGATTAATGTTAATAATCTGGTTGACGAGTTCAGGGACTCTGAATTCAGGCACGGAGAAGCAAGAGTTCTTGAAAAGCTTGCTGTTGTTTCTCCAAGTGAAAAGGATGAACCCTGAAAGTAGCCGGTTTTCTTTATCTGCACTCCCATTAAACCAGTGTCCTGGTTCGATTCATTGCTTATAATGGGTTTTGATAGGTTCGTCTGTGGTGATCTGACACTTCTCTGCACATCCTGTTCTTTCGTGATGAATCACAGCTTTTTGTTGACGGTGAGGGTGACAGCAGTGGTCAGCGGTCAGCGAGTTGCACGTGTGCCCGGCACTGTGCTTGGTTCCGGAGACAGCATTGCTGAAGGCCCTGCTGGTGGTGCTGCTGGGTCGCCAGGCTGCTTCTCCTCCTGTGTAGTTGAGGGCACTGGGGCTGTGGGGGTTATGTGGGTGGCCCAGGTTCACCTTGGCTCCGCCTTGCCTAAATCTAGTTTTTATTCAAAATGTTTCTGAGTAGGACAGTCATACTGAATAAGTAGCAGTGTTTTATAAGGCTTTACTAATTAGCCGAGATGAATGTTTGCTACTCACTGTAGAATTGCCCACTTTAATCCTAAATAATAAGGCAGTGTGATTAAGCGAAGCCTTTGGTATTAGAAAGCTCACTTATGCTGAGAACTAATGCCTTCAGTTATTCTTGCCTTGGGGGTTTATGGATTGAATAGATTTATTGTATTCCTTTGAGCACCTCAAATAAACAGTTCTTAAAAACACTAATAGATTACATTTTGTCCCTTGTTAGCTGTCATCTGTTAAGTGTTTTTACAGTGTCATTTGTTGGCTTGGGCTTCTTCTGAATGTTTCATTTTTCCTAAGTTTTATATTCTTTTTGAAATCAGTTGGCGCACCTGCAGGAACAGAGTAAGACGTTGCCTTGGTCTGAGTCCCTCTGCAGTGCGGGCCGGTTGGGGGTGGCGGGGGTGGGGGACACTTCCAGGACCAGGGAGCTCCAGATTTCAAGAAGATGCTGATGTTCTGCTTCCTTCTCCGCACCACAGTTCTTGTGTTGGGAATGACTGGCTATTGCAGTGAATACAGTGTGATTTTGAAAGTTTTCTTAAGCTGAATGTTAGGGAGATCACAAACATGTTTTAATTTACATACACTCCCAAGAGTTCCGTGTGGGAGCTTGGGGGTATGTGCAGTGCTGATTTGTTGTAGAGTTAAATCATGCTTGTTACTTTCTTTCACTCTGAAGATGTGACACTGATGAAAAGTGGGGATTTTGTCTGTTGGGTTTTTTTGGTGGTGGTGGGGGTCAAAGTGTTTATTTGGGGGGTGGCTTTTTATCTGTTGTTTGTTCCTTTAAGGGGAACTCATTTGAACTGTTGGAAGCAGCACTTTCTTAAGAGGTTTTGTTTGCTCTTAAAGCTGTTCCTGTTCTAGTGGCTTGACTCATTCCGGAGGAAAAGCGTGAAAAGAAACCAGGAGGAAGGAGCTGCCCTAACCTGCCTTTGTGCTCTAGTGAATTTTCCTCCTGAGGGGCAGAGGTTGATTTCTTAATTGTATTTACCCGCTCTAGAGTCTTTGGAATACTTAAAAAGTTCTGAAACTTTTTTTGAAATTTCCTGAATTTGTAACAAAACGTAAGATGGTCTTTTCTACCTGAAACTTTTAATAAGAGTTTTTTACTCAGTTGTTCCTTGAAGATTTGGTCATTAACTAAGGTCGTTAATGCCTCACCCCCATGCTCAAACACACACGGAAGACTGGGCAGAACCTCTGCCTCGTAATCTTTGCTTTTCATTTTTTCCACAAGCAATTTCCTTTCGGTTCTGTCCTTTCCGCTAGAAATTAGGCGGTAGCTTTGTTTTAAAAGGTTAAAACTTGACAACATATATTAAGAAGAAAAAGTTCAGCAGGATTATGGGTAAGAGACAAAGTTCTCAGCATTCTGAGCCCTCTGCTGTACCAATGTCCTCTTCCCATTTTTGTGGTTATGACCCTGAAATTTAGAAATATTTTTTTGATGGGAATTTTCACACTAAGCTCATACATGTATAGTTATTTTAAGTATTATGTATCAATACATTTTAGTATGCATATTTTAATATACACAATACATTTTAAAATACAGTCTTTGAATATTTTCAGAAGCTAGTGACTTACCCTAATGATAAAATAATGATACTGTATGTGTGTGATATATAAAAATACCAGTTTCTAAAACAAGATTATGACATTCAAAATTCTTGTTAATTTGATACTTGGAAAACTTTTCCGTTTATATGTTCTTATTAATTTAATCAGTATCTGAATGACCCAAATCTGATTTCATCCTTAATAAATTAACTGTATGTTACCAGTTATGTGTAGTTGCAGAGAATTATCTTTGCTTTGGTTAAAAAGAAAACCAGTAAGTTCCCACTTAGGCTAACCACCCTCCAGTTAAAGCTGTGGGTGATCAACAGTCTTTCCCCTTGTATTTCTAATCCGTCCTATTGGGGCAGTCTTTTGTAGGTTTCCTGAGACCGCACATGCCACAAAAATGAAGACAAACTGGTTTGTTCACCCCTGTTTAGAACCCCAAAACCAGTCGTGTGCCGTATTTGAAGTTGCGATACAGTTTAGAATGGGCAACCCTGCAAATTCCTGTGCCTTTATTTAAATTTTAGTTTTTTCTATTGTTTGGCTTCTTAGGTTCAGTTTTCATTCTCTTGCCAGTTGGAGGGGTAGAATATGCCTTTCTGGTTCCGTATTTTTTGTTAACATAAGAGATTTTTAGACCTTGTTACTCTCTGTTACCAAGTGACTGTTGGCGTTAGGCAGAGTGTGTGAGGGTCCTTGGGAGGAGGGAGTGCTTCCACCTCCACCGCCTGCCTTGGGTACCTTCTGTGAACAGATTGATGTCGGCGTCAGCACAGACCCAAGACCGAAGCCTCACATTCCTCTCCTGGGTTCAGGCAGCCGGCAGCGCGGTGCTGGCCTTGCACACGTGGAATGCTTTCCTCCTGCACTTCCACATTACGGATTGTTGTTTCTGTAGGATTGACAGTGGCGTTGAAGTTACAGTTTCCTTCTCACTGGCATTCCAGACAAATAATCAAAAGGAATAATTAGATATAGTCTCAGTCTTGGTTGGATTTTTGAACAGGGGGCTTAAAATCCCAAATTCGCTTAAGTAGTCTGATTAGCGGCTGAAAATCTATCGTCATAGGAAGTTATCTTCTTTGTTGTGTGTGATTGTGTTGTTGATAATAAGATCAAATTTGGGTGGTAAGCTTGATATTTATAGTTCGGATTCCATCAAAATTACAAATTCAAGAATTCAGAATGTAAAATGTAAATTGCTGCCTGTGTGCCAAGATAAATTCAATTTATGGTTGCACGAGAGTGTAGAAAATGTTAAATCAAGAAGTGATGCTGCATTCACGCTCTTCCTGGCCCTCTTCAGTTTTAGAGAGGCAGGATCCCCTCAGTCTCACAGGCAGTTGGCAGAAAGGGCACGGAGTTGGTAAGCTTTGTTTTCTCGGTGAATGATTATTGTGCTCCCTCCAGCTTCCAGTTTCGTGCTAAAGTATGTACAAGTACACTGCCTGAGCTCCATTATTGCTTCTCTGATTACAACTTGATGACTACTTGGCACATAGATAACCTGTTTAAAGTGAGCCTGAGCTGTGTGTGGGGGGCGGGGGGGAGAAGGGAAAAACTGCTGACCCAGCTGTACCTCTAAGTCCTGGGAGATGTACGATGTGTGGACTTTATTGTGGCATGCCAGAACATGGCCTTGGAATTAGGAGGCCGGGTTCATATCCCAGCTCCACCAGTTAATAGCATTATGATTTTAGACAGGTTACTCCACATGTTTTGCTCTTCAGTTTACCTGTCTGTAAAATGGGGATAAGATTTACCTCGCAGGATTGCCGTGAGCATCCAGCGGGAGCCTTGTGGGAATATGCCCGGCACACTGAACCTTGGGTCTGTGCCATTTTAATTGGGGGGCACTGGCAAAATTAGCTCTGTGGTAATTCTGTCCATCCTTCGGTTTGTTGTGGCCCTTCTGGAAAAAAATGAAGGAATAGTTGCAGCATTTTCTGGTATGGCTTTCTGAAATCCATATGTTTTGGTTTGGCGACACAAAGTGAATTAAGTAGATTGAAAATTATGTAAGAGTTAAGAGGGTCTGAGATTTGCAACTGGATACACCTCATGGCATTCGAGAGCTCCTCATGGGCTAGAGACCTGCTTCTCTCTTAAAAGCTCTCTCGTTTTCCTGGTTATTCAAACTAGGACTCCTGTGGTTACATGGATTGTTGGGTAAGATAACTCCTACAGTTTGATTTATTGTATGTGCCTGGGCAGAAGTAAACACGTTTGACTGTTTGTTGCCCAAATGAAGGGTTTGCTGTTTTCGTGTTCTTTCTTACCTCTGTGTGGTCCAGACCACTCATGACTCCTGTAGTGTTGTGACCAAATTTTGAGTGGTTGACATTCTGGATGGATTTGGGGTATGTTTTCTTAGACTTGAAATGATCAGACGGCCCCGACAGTAACTGTGTGGGAACAGTTTCCTGGCGCACGTGACCGATGAGGAAATCTGTCATTTTACGTCTTTCTGGATGTGCAGTCAGGAAAAAACAAGAATGTTGAAGAGCCGTTTTCTTACAGGTTACTAGGGAAGCTGACGGCAGCAGCTTTAAGGAAACAAGTGTCCTGATTTTCTGTGCAGCATTTCTGTTGAGCAGTCTAAGGAATGGGGTCTTTCTCCGGGGTCACACAGGTATACATACCCCTCAGTATGCATGTTTGCATGAATTTAGAGCTGGACTCTGTGATGATGCAGAGGTCCATGAGCCTCCAAGTGTGGTTATCTCTGACTGCCAGGGGAGAGGAGCCTTAAGTGTTGGCTGATCTTAAAAGGGTCTAGGGTTTCTTTCCCACAAGATTAAGTGAACTGTTAATGTTTAGACAGTTGGTTAGAAGCAATAATAAAATCAGTAGTTTGCAGATTTAAAAAACTGAAATGTAGGGTGCCTGGGTGGCTCAGTGGGTTAAGCCGCTGCCTTCGGCTCAGGTCATGATCTCAGAGTCCTGGGATCGAGTCCCGCATCGGGCTCTCTGCTCAGCAGAGAGCCTGCTTCCCTCTCTCTCTCTCTGCCTGCCTCTCCATCTACTTGTGATTTCTCTCTGTCAAATAAATAAATAAAATCTTTAAAAAAACAAAACAAAACTGAAATGTAGTCACGGCTTCTGTTCGAGCATTACTGTATATTGATAGATGTGTTAGTGAGTGTTTGCAGCACTGAAGTAAACTTCTGTCCTTGTACCTTTCCATAGTGACATCTGGGTGGGATCGTGTGAATCACTGGGGAGCAAATGAACAGAACAAATGGATGAATTCAGAATTGTTAGTGGAAGCAGAATGTCATTGTCTTCATAAGAAGGAACATATGCTGACAATTCAGACTTGTAGGCGTGGGGTTTCTGTAATTTGTTTGGTAGAATTTACTGTGGGTAATCCTTACAATTGATTCCATTGATGGAGTCTTTGTCAGGTACTGTGCAGAGTTCTGTTTCTCCATTACATGATTTACTCCTGATGACACTACCAGGTATTTGTCACTAGTGTGTATTATAGTTGGTTCCTATCTGCCTTAATCAGGATTACTTCTACTTAGATCATGGCCCACGGTGGTGCTATATTGTTTGTTTTGTGAATTTCAGTTTTTGTGGGTTTGTGCCCTTCGAGAATTCTTTTTTATTCCGAGTACCACTCCCAACACACAGGGGAGGGATATGAGAGCCCGTTCCAGAGTCTTAAGTTGGGGAGCAGGAAAGATGTATAACTTTGGGGGCACAGGAATCTTTTGGGAGCAGATGAAATGGGTGGCTGGTGTGAGAGGGAGACCCTTCTCCAGCCTCAGGCACCAGCCTAGGAGGCAACTGTTGGAAATCCTAGTCCTTGGTGAGCCCTTGCCCCCAGGCTGCTTCTCTTCCTTGAGGGGTTTTATTTTATCCCGGTGTTGGTGAAAGAGAGAAGCATCAACTCAGCAAATTGTGGCATAATCCTGGGAGACCAGCACTGAGAAGATTTCATGTTTCAGAAAGGCTGCCATGTCAGTGCTTGGGATTCCGTGGCTTCCATGCCTGAGCAGGGCCCTGGCTGCGCATGCGTCCTTGCTTTACCCAGCTGGCTGCAGATTTACTTCATCCCCTCCCTTGTCTCTTACTGTCCCTTCCCTCCCTCTCCTGGACCTCTATGGTCTTCCCTCTTCCTGCTTTCTTCCTCCCTCTTTCCTTCTCCTTCATTTTTTACTTTTAATGAGATCAGATTCTCTTGAACATCTTTTCCAATCAGCATTTGCTTCTTGTTGATATTAGGTAGGGCCTTTCTGCAAAGGGACTTGGTTTTCGCAAAGTCGGATGTAACTTCAATTTTAAGTTCCTTTGGAGCAGCCATCTTTGTAGTTATTTATATATATAGTTTTCCCTGTAGCTCGTAACAAACTGTCTTGTAGGTTATAAGCATCCAAGAAAAATCAAAATACTTCTGCTTCACCGTGGTTCCAGAAACTTAGTATTTAGAAGGAAAAATTCTAATCTTGCAAGAATTGAGCTCAAGCTAAATTTGAACAGTAATCTGATACAAGCTGGTGTGTCTGAGTGTGAGATGTAATGTTAAATAGACTATAACTAGTAGGATTTAGTTTTTAGGTTCAGATCTTAAAAAAAATCTCCCAATATAAATGTTATTTGTGGCTTAAATAATTACTTTATGAGGAGAACACATTCTAGTTCCTTCTCTGCTTGAATCTGAAAGACAGCATTTTGCGTTATCAGAGTGGGCAAATTTGTGCTGGTCTGTGCGCGTGCATAATCCTCTAAAGGTCCAAGCCCTTCCTGGTGGAGCGGCGACATGTCCATTCACAGGCTCTGGTAGAGATATGTCTGCAGGTGTGGAGGCCAGAAGACGGTTGAGGTCTTGGAAAGAAGAGAACGAGATTGCTGAGCAGTGGTGACGAATAGCCTTAAAAATGATGCCGGAACAAAAGTGTCCCATGGTAGATCCAAGTGATGAGTAGCTTAGTATCTCTGTAGATTGTTTTATAACCTGTTTCTTAAACCTGTGTCAAACATGGCATATTAATTTCACATTCTTAGGAGAAGAAAAATAAAAGCCAGGAAACAGTACTCTCAAGATGATCACCATTGACTGCCTGCCAGCACACTGACCCTTCACTTACACCTGGGAGGCACTCAACACGGTTATTTAAATTAGATTTTTGATTTAAATAATGAGGGATAAAATAACTGAGTGCAGTGAAACAAGAAAAAGAACGCAGGCTGTGTGGCTGCTCAAAAGGAGGAGGGAAATTAACTTTCGGTTTGAAGTCACATGATGCACGGGGAAATGAGTTGAAGACGACCTGCTGGAAGGTTAGCGGTGGTGATGTGAATCGGGAGCAGTGTCGGCTGCTCAGTAACGTCTCTTCTGACTCTTTTACACTCCCTTCCAGTGTGTGTCTGTTGTGAATTTTGATGTTTTTTTTCCTGGACGCTTAGACTTGGTGTTCAGGTGGGAGGTAGAAGAGAAGCTCCTGTTACTTTCTGCTGTGTAGGCAACATAGACCATTGAGACCTTTTCCAAATTGTACTGTTATAAAATGGCATATGTTAATCTCAGCCAATAGTGGCCATTTTCAGTTGGCTCATTAATTTTGCCTTTGTTAGCTGTTTCTTTGAAAAATAACGTATTCATTTGTTTTTTGCATACTGTAACCAAATGTTCATCTAGAAAAATGAGAAAATACAAACACAAGCAGGTATTCTACCTTCCTTAGTGATGAGGCTTGACCCCTGTTCCTCCGAGCATTTCTGGAAATCATTGCAGATAATGATTTTAAGTATTGTAATGGTGTTTTCTCTCAGATTTATATCTAGAATTCACTTCCTGAAAGTATTTTTAATCTAAATTTCACAGTTAATCCATCAGGATATAGTTCCGTAAAATTCATTGTAAATGAATTTCCTTTCAGCTGAGGACGGGGGGGGGGGGGGGGGGGGTTGCTAGGCGCAGACCACACACCCCCTCCCTACACAGCTCCAGTCCCTGTTTGTTTGGCCTCCGGGGATTGACTCTTGAACTGGAGTTAATGTAGTTGCCAACGCACTACATTAAGTCGGTTTTGCGACTTGAGAAACATTTTTCCTCCCATAAAACAAAAGCTACTGAAGATCCCTGAGAAAAACCAGAACCCTAGAAATTAAAATAATTATAAAGTAGAACAGGCTGGTAGCTTAAGTTTCAGAGGTATTTAGTTAGTTAGTCTCTAAAATCATTTTGTTCATGCCACAAGACTTTGAGGTTCCAAAGAATATAAGGAAATGTAATGGTTTCTCAATTTGAATTTATTTGAGTTTATTTGGGGAGTCTTTTCTGGTATTTGGGATTATGCAGTCAAAGCCACTAAAAGCCTTTTTTAGAGAAACGAAAAGCTCCCCTCAGATGTGATCCTTGCTGTTCCTCCCATGAGCCTGGCATGTGGATGAGTTGCGGGCCAGACCCTCCACAGGGTGCAAAGGCTGTGCACCCCCCCAGCGTGAGGCAAGCATCCCAGGAATTTATGCCGGGATCTGCGGCACTGAAAAATCCAGAACTTTTCCATTGTTTCTGTTGGAAGCAAAGCCTAGAGTCCTGTTTTAATACTATGAGCAACTTAAAACCAGAGAGGTTTTATTTTTACAATTTGTCTCCAGGATTATAGACAGCTTTCTTGGCGAGTGTAACTACAGAAAAAGGGTGAAATTATGCCCAAGCTACTCAACAGAATAGTTTTACTATCAGGTACATTTTCAAGTTATTTTAAGTATAAAAGTTATTTTAAGTCTAAAGGAAGTGTGTAGCATATTATTTTCGTGAAAACCAGTTACTGCCCGGCATCGTGCCGGTTCAAAGTGTTTCCCTCCCAGACACTGTGGAGAGCCGGGGCTAGGCTCCGAGTGGCTCGTCTTCCCCCAATGTCACCTTGGGCAGCCGTAGCGGCCACTCTGACCATCTGATGGACACACCCCATCCTGTGTGCAGCTGGGCCGACCTTTGCTGGAGCCTTTCTGGCCGTGGTTTCAGAGGCTCTGCTCTTGCCTCAGTTCTGCAAACCAGTTCCCGCTTGTCCTCACCGTGACTTCTGCTGACTTCCCAGAGTCATCATCTTCTGGTTTTCTTTTTTAAGCATACGTTAAAATTATCGAAATGGACTGTTAATTCCTTATGGAAAACTTATCTGCATGTGTTCCAGCTTCTTTCCTCTGTACTCACCAACACTAACAGGAGAACGTTAACCAACCCCAGACAGAAAACTGCTGGGGTCTGACTCTGTTCCCTTGACCAGCCTCCACGGGGACATCTCGGTTATCATCCTTTCAGCCATGACTTTGCTGTCGCCCGTCAGTGCCCTTCCTCACTACCGGGTCTGCTAGAGATGGTGTGTGTGTGTGTGCGCGCGCGCGTGTGTTTTAATGCTGTGAAGAAGTCATTTAACAAGAACTTTATGCTTTTTAACATTTTCTAATTTATTTTTTTAAGTCCACGCCCAGCCCGGGGCTTAAACTCACAACCCTGAGTTCAAGAGTCAAGTACCTTACCGACTGAGCCAGCCAGGCCTACTGAACTTTATGCTTTTCTACCAGCCAAGCCTTTCACCTTGCCTGTGGAGCTTGGACTGCGCTCTGAAGCCGGTGCTCTGAGTGCTGCTGTCAGGGCCGTGCCAGCCTGCTGTCAAGAAAGCTACATCCTTGTCTTTCACAAACTTGAAAAGCTCTATACTGACTTGATGTTTTTATGATAAATTTCTCAAACTTGCCTGCAATGCAGATGGCGCCATTAATTATCTTTCATGAGGGTGAAAGAATTAGGGCCCAGAAAGTGTCACTCACAGCAAGGCCTCTAGAACACGGTGGACAGAACAGTGAATCGGATGGGAATTAAAGTCCCAGTTTCGCTGCCAGCTTGCTGTGAGATTTGAGGCAACTCCTGCAGCGAGCTGAAGCTTCCGAGAGGGATGTCGGTGGCGTTTGGGGAGCAGAGAAGGCCACCTTTGAGGCTCCTTCTGCTTCAAATCTCAGGTTCTTCTCTTTTCCCTTTTAACAGCCCATTATTCCCCCATCCCGTGTCCGTTCTGTGTGCCCTCGGCTCAGCCTTTTTAAATCCTTGTACGAAAGCCTCCAGTTTTCAGATTTCTTAGGAGGGATCCTCTTGGCTGAGGCCAGGGAGAAGAGGAACACCGTGCGAAGGAATGCTTGCAAAAGGAGATGTCTCAAGGCCAGGGAGAGGAATCTTAGGAATGTCAGACCCGTGAAACCCTGGGAAGCAGAGGGGAAACCTGAGGCAAATGAAGCCCAAGGAAATGGGGGGTTTTGTAATCACGACATCAGAGGTAACCATGCAAAGTGGGGGCTCCAGTGGAGGCGAGTAGATGGAGGCACATGGCCAAGGTGAAAGGCTCAGTGAGATGCAAGGCCCTGGAGGTGGCAGGCGCAGCCCATCCTTAGGGCACTCCTTCCAGGGGTTCCTCTGGGGCAGTCTGGAGGCCCCTGTTCAGGGCAGCTCATGTTCTTGATGACCTTTCCTGGCAAGTGCTCAGAGATGGAGCCTCACCTTGTATGGAATCAGCTGTGGATGTGAGTAAGATGGTGAGCTCCCGAGCCCTGCTTCTCTGCACCAGTACTGAGTTCTGATGTTGTACCTAGGAGCTGGGTAGCTCCCCAGTGAGGAGGCGGTGCATGCAGAGTTCTATAGGGTTCTAAATTTAGTTCACTTAAATCACGAAGTGCATGAGCCTTCGCTGTTGTGATGAATTTTTAATGGAACTTGAACACGCCTTCCAGAATTTGGTGTTTTCTCTGAAGCCTGCACATTTTAAGTGAAACATTATTCTCTAGAATTTGCTAGGGTTTGACCAGTTTTATTAGACTAGTAGAACACAGTCCAGACCTAGGTTAAACTATTTATGTGATGCTTTAGGCAATGTTGATTTTGCAACTTGCATCTGAGACACCAGAGGTATAATGCTAGACATTATCTTTAAAGAGTAGTCATTATGACTGTTGACTTCTCTACATGGTAGCTATTTCACTAGAAACCCCAGTGTTACTGATACTGTTTAATGGTGAATCATATTTGCTTAGGTTGAGGTTCTGTGCTATGGACTGATGAGCGTTTCTGGCATCAGATGAAATTGAAATGGAAAAAAAAAAATCTGCCTTTTCTATAAACGGCAGTGGATGTCTTTGTCACTTTTTCTTTCATTTACCTTTGAAACCAAGTGAGATAGTGCATAGAGAGTGCTTTGTAGGGGCGCCTGGGTGGCTTGGTCGGTTGTGTGTCTGACTCTTGGTTTCAGCTCAGGTCATGATCTCAGGGTTGTGGGATCGAGCCTCAAGTGGGGCCCCACACTCCGCCAGGCGTCTGCTTGGGTTTCTCTTTCTCTCTCTGTCCACTCCACTCCTGCTGATGCACATGCTCTCTCTCTAATAAATAAAATCTTTAAAAAAAAAGTGCTTTATACAGCATATGGTGTTTTTATTATGTCATTACTGGTCTTAAGAAACGTAGTAACAAGAACAATTTTAGCCTCATCATCCTTGCTGGTGCGTTCTGGCTCTAGAGCTGATTTAGTTGCGTGACCTTGGGCATGTGACTTCACGTCTCTGGTCCTTGGGTCTCTGCAGGATGAGAGGTGCGGATGGGGCCTTTGGCGAAGAGGGGTCAGAGGGTCTGTTTTGCAGCAGGGATGTGGTGCGGGCCTGAGAGTAAGTATACCGAGTGGGCCCTCCTGTCTGTGGCTGAGACCACAGTTACAGATTAATTTATTTTTATCTGCGTGTGTGTGCGCGCGCGTGCGTGTGCCTGAGAGCTGATGCAGTAGGTGACTGCTCTTTTCCTTCTGCTTCATTCAGTTTCCTTTATAACTGTGTATCTTTTCCTTACGGGCACGAAGTTCGTCCTGTCCTCCATTGTGATCTGTCCGAGTTTCCATTTCACTTTCCTTGTGTTTCATTCCTGTATCTTTCTTGTTTAGACCAAGTGGAGCGCGCAGCTGGCAGTAGCTTCTATGTAGGACCCTTCAGGACCCCGATGGTAAGTGCACACGTGTGCTTACCAGGCGCCCAGCGGGCTCTGCCGGACCCGTTCCCGAGGCCCGTCCCGCCTCACAGACACCAAGAAGTCCCTGCACCCTTGTGTAAGCGTCCTTAGAGGTGGTTTTTGGTTATAGGCTTATTTTTATTTTCTCTTTTAGTTTGATTACAAGTAGAACAGAAACCAAAGTAGCAGGAAAAGAAATTTACTTACTTAAGGAAATGTAGCAGGTTCCCCCACCTGTTACGGCAGTATTTGGCTTTGTGAGTGACCCCAAGCCGGCCTAAATGTGAGTTGGGACACCTGGGCCCTAATTTCTGTTCTCTCGTAGACTGATTAGCTGGTCCCTCTGGGGCCCTGGCCTTCATTTTTCTCTCAGAAGAGCAGGTAGGGCAGGTGGTTTTGATAGCCCCTTCATCTCTGGTCTGCGGCCCTAATGGGAAGTAACTCAAGTGTTAGATGGTTCTGATTAAGATTATATCATTTCATGTGTCTGGGAATCTCTGTCTCACAAATGATAATTAGATTCATGATAGGCTCATTTCTATGGTAAGTTAAGTCTGTCGGTGTTCACCAAAGATACTTAGGAGTATATTTAATTGTTCTTTAGTTTTTACTAGTGGTTTATTAGTAGTATTCGCATACTTTTAAAATTCTTAAATATATAGACTGCAGAGCCGCATTATGTCTTTGGTGACCTGTATTGTATTGGTTCAGCCCAGTGGTTCTTAACCTGGGGAGACCTCCCACCCCTATCCCGGACATTGGCCATGTCTGGGGACTTTGGCTTGTCACCGTTCAAAGTGGGGTGGGGGTGCTGCTGGCATGTAGTGGGTGGAGGCCCGGGGTGCTGCCGAGCGTCCTCCAGTATGTGGGACAGCCCCCCAGGGAGGATGTGATTCGTGGGATGCCCAGGCAGCCTGTGGCCCTCTCAGTAGGATGCACATGTCCCTGCTTCCAGTGGTTTCTCTTCATAGGGCATCAAGGTTACCTGGTCTTGTTTTTTAAAGAGGACACCTGGAGGGGGGCGGGGGGCACTTCTCACTGATTAGGTTTGCGGAGGCCAGAAGCAGACATGGACATTATCAGCTAGGTGTTTTAATATTCTTTCAGGCCGGGAATGAAACTTAAAGTGGTACTTTTGACTTTTAGATAGTCGTGTGATTTCAGTCTGAATATGTATTAGTGAGTGATATTATTAAGGTTGTGCTGTTCTATTATAAATCTAGGAACGTCACGTATTTAATACTCTTGTTTACATATAGGCCAGTTTTTTTGTATGACCTGCTAACCAGCTTTGTATAGCGCTTGAGAGGCTGCAGAAAATCTCTGAATTGCTTTTTTAAGGGATTCTATTACAATAAAGGACATCTGTTTTTCTGTTAAATTTCACAGTGTGACTTGTTTCAATGTCCCTAAGCTTCCTGTGTACCAGACAAAGTGTACACTGTACCTTCACCTTACTTACTGCAAAAGCTCAGGCCTATGCAAAGTAGAGAGTAGGAGGTAAGAAAGGGTCGTTCCTTGGGCTCTCTGGGGTACATGAGGTGGTATGTGATGTGATGTCTTAAAACATTTTTGTGTTAGGGATGGAGGGAAAAACTTTCCTGAATCTAACTTTGAATTAAGCACTCTGCGGCTAAGGAGTCCTCCCGGGGGTCTCCGCAGACAGGAACTGCGGCATTAGAGGAACTTAGTAGCCGGGAATCATTTCTACCTGTGTTGTTTGTGCCCAGTGATCTGATAGGGATTGGGCATCGCACATAGGGAAGGGCGTCTGTCGTCGGGAGGATAAGAAAATTGTCTGGAAGCAGATGGATTGTAGGCGTCCTGAAGCACAGCCGGATTCCTCAGGAGCCTTGTCGTCATCACATTCGGGCTTAGTGCCCTTCAGTTGACCAAGGGAGAGAGAATTGCAAGAGGATCTTCCGTCTTCTGCTGTGGAGAGGGGTCCTTTGTGTCCTTGCCCTTTACAGGGGGGGATTGCTTTGTAATCCTCCCCTGCACGCTCGTGGCTTCTGTTCCCTCCAGAATGTGGTTTCAGGGAAGTGCTTGCTTGGGTTCTGAGTCCCATTTTAGGTGCCTTTGGAAATGAGGGATGGAGGTGTTACCAGGAACTTATTTGCACAGACTGTTACCTTATTTCTTGGCAGAAAGCATCAAAGCATTTTTTTTTTCATGGACCAAAGAATAGGGATTTAAAACCGTATTGGCCAATTATTGAGTATATTGTACCCCCCCCCCCCCGTTTCATCTCTTAATTATTTATCAAAATGTGGTGGTGTTTTTTAGGATTATTTGATTCATATTATAATGGATGTTTCCATTTTTTAACCGTTAGGAACTTTTCAGTGTTATTTGTATCTCTCACCTCATTTTTGTTTGTTGTCTGTAGTTCAGTTAGTGCTGCTCCGTAGTGATCCTTTTCCAGGAGCAGTAAGTGGTTTCCACTCGTCATTTTGCCAGTTCAGACAAAAAGGTCTCACGAACCTTGTTTTGAAAGAGGAAGGACCGCCCTGCATTGCAGAAGGAGAGGGAAGGAGTGTTTGGGGAGGATGAAGAGGAACCTGTTCTGAATCTGAAAACTGAAAAGCAGGAGCTACCAGGACAAACTCGGAATTTAAAAAAAATACCAAAGAAGGGCCACAGATTCTGGTTAAATCCCAAAGAGACTGAGCTTCCAAACGTTCGGTACTGGTACTTTTCCGGAGAATTGCTTGTCCGTATCGAATATCTTGGTGACCTGAGCTCCTTGTTCTAGCTTGTCAGAAGTGCTTTGCATTTTAATCTTACCTCCTGAGCTGTGGTAGCGGTTGGAATCCAGTTAGTGTTTCCTGAATTCCATTCTTCCCGTTGTTGAGGGAATCCTGAATTGTACTGGACCCGGAGTCCAGTCCGTGGGCACCCTCAGGATTCATGCCGGCTCGACAGTGAGTTATTTCTCATTACTCTGCATTTGGTATTGGAGCCTCTGCGCATAGGCGTGCGTCCTTGGCAGTTCAGCGGAGCCTCCTCCTGCCATTTCGCTTCACAGTTATGGATACACACGTCTTAACTAAAAAGAGCCCAGGTTCTACTGTCTTGTTTTTCCCCAGTGTGCTTCTCACAGACTTGCCAGTCCTTATTTGTGTGGTATTGAAACTCGATGTTAGTTATCGCTCTCATTTCCCTCCAACATCAATATTTTTAACTTTTCTGGAATAGACGATCTGTTAGTTTGGTAGGGGAACTCATGCCCAAGAAAACGGGATTATGGGTTTCTTTTTTTTTTCTGACACGACTTAAAAGTATTCTGATTCATCGTCTGTTCCTTTCTTTAGAAATCTGATACAGTCGCCTAGAAATCTGCCATTTGCTGTCACTGGATTAGTAATTGTCTTTTTCGAGAATTCAGGGTAATAGTGAGTGCGTAAATAAGTAAATAAATAAATGTTGTGTTTTAGGGAAGAAAAAATCCCAGGAAAGTAAAAACAAAGCAAACAAAACCGAAGACCTACAGCTGAAGACAAGTGAGCCAGATTCTGCTTCTGCAAATATGAGAGATTCTGCGGAAGGTAAGCTTGGAAGTTGGCCTTGTATAATTTAGGTATGTATGAGAAGTTATTGTAAATCTCCTTGGGATGCCCTTCTGAGACTTCACCCAAGAACTGGAAAGGGTTAACAGCAGAAGGCTGCCTGAACCTAACATGGCGAACTGAGCCTTCCACATCCCACTTCCCTTAAAAATATTACTATACTAAAGACCTTCTTTGTTGAAAACGGAATTACTCCCTGGTTAAAATGAAATGAAACATATACTGTATGATGACACTTTATAATAAAGTTCAGAACCATCAAAAACAAATCTCTGGTGATTGAAGTGAGACTGGCAGGGGCTTGAGAAGACTTCGGGGACACTGGCACTGGTCCATCCCTGAGCTGCGTGGGGGCGTGTCAGTGTGTTTACTCCAAAGTATTTTATCCAGCTATATGCTTATGATTTATATCCTTATATTATGTTTGCACTTCAGTTAAAAGCTTACTTGAAATATCGTACACCTTTGATTTTATATATCAGCATGAAAAGTGTGCAGAGTGAAGAGTATTCTTGTTTTTGTGTGTGGTTTTTTTTTTTTTTAAGATTTATTTGAGAGAGAAAGAGGGAGGGTGAGTGGGGGTGGAGGGGCTCAGAGGGAACTGTGGGGCTCATCCTAGGACCCCGGGATCATGCCCCTTGTTTTTTGTTAGAAATTAAATTCCTATTTTATTTCTGTGTGTTTCTCCATACCAGATTTTCTTATCATCCCTTCTGAGGATTGATATTCTAGGTCCTCCACGAGGTGAGAATTCAGAGAGAGAGGCATGGATTGCAGATTCATCAGAAAGGCAGATTGCTCTGTGCCCCTTGCAGCTGAGCGACCATATTGAGACCTTTGATAATAGAAATGAATTTGTTACGTGGCAAATATGTGCAGACTGGAGCTTTCTAAGAAGTGTCTGTAGTGACCCAAACAGGCACATTTCAAAATGTAGGCTTGTGACTCTTCCAAGAAATATTTGTAGAGGAAAAAACCCAACAAAATATTTCGGATGCCTTTTAAAAAGGGCGAAAAATTGATGTGATCTGAAGAGAAACCAGAGTATTTGGATACCTTTTAATAAACCACTTTATTAGCACTGTTTGCGATGATGACATTCGTAAAGGATTAAATCCTGTGGCATTTTATGAAGCAAGAACAGACAGGTTGATTTCCTAGAGCCTTGTGACACCAAGTTCTGTGTGCTGATAGCAGATTTGCTAATTAAGACTTTTGTTTGAACGATGGCACAGATACTAAAGAACCGCAGTGCCTTTTGTGACAGAATTAAAGAAAATCCACCAGCTGTCTCTCACCTTCAGTAATTGAAGACAGGTTATTTATTCCTGACATGATGTTTGGTCCTATGAGGAAAAGTACCTAATACTTAACCTGTTTGTGGAGTAGCTGATCCAAGTGTGATTGGTTCCTCACAGGATAGCTGTCAGCTTCTCCTGAATGTTCGGCATTGTCCTCAGCAAGCAGTCTGTGTACTGAGCAAACAGTCCTGACTCTTCTTTGTGTTCCCTAAACCTTCCTTTATTTTTAAAACTCAGCAGACCTCATCGGGTGTGTGGATACACGTTGGTGTGGGCCTTACTAGTTAATTAATAGAGCTCTGAGTGTTTTGCTCCATATGACTTTGGACAGTTTTAAGTCTGGCACTGTTTACCAATCAAAGGGAAAGAATCCCCCCCCCCTTGTAACAAAAACCACAGATTTTGGCTAAAAATGGACTCTAAAATTACTAAGCCTTAGAGATGTTATTTTCATTTTCTGTTGTCTCATTTGGATTTTTTTTTAGCAAGATGCTGAGTCTTTGTTGAAAATGTACGTGGAAAGGGAGTTAGCTCCTGCCACCATCAAATGACTGGTGTCCCTGTCTGTGGGGGAATCGTGGGATTAATGAAGTTTGTGAGAGGAGTTTGGGAGAGACAGCTGGTCTGTTGGGAGAGAAGTAGTGGACAGAAAAGTGAGACTGAATTCCCTGGGGAGGGGGTCGGGGGGGCAGGGCTGAACAGGTGAGCTTGTCGGGAATACCTGGTGTTTGCCGAGCTAGGAATGGTTGGCCTTGTTAGCCGCCCCCCACATCCAGGTGGTCACCGGGTCTGTGGACAGGTGTCTTCTCCTGACAGTCTGGCTGCTCTTTTCTCTGTCCATTGCTTCCTTCCATTTCCATCTTTTAGTCTCTCCCTTCTGATACCCTCTCCTTGGAACTAGTCTCGAGCCTTCAGGACTGTCCTCCTCCCAATCCCATAAGCCATCTTGCTGCCAAATCTCCCATATGACACTCTGCTGCTTTAAAATACCTTAATGGAGCCCCATTGCCCCCAAGTAAGTCCACACTGATTCCCAGTGTGCGACATGTTTTCATTCCTCCTGTTTGCTTTTCCTTTTCTGTCCTTGACCTCCAGGTTCAGCCTGCTCAGTCCTTTCTCTACGATGCATTCCTTCCCTGATGAGCAAAGTAGTTGTTGGGTGTTTCTCCTCCGTGCTTCCGTAGCAGCCCGTACTAACCCCAAAGCATGGCCGGGCATTCATGACAGTCTTGGTGCCTGCCTACTCGTCCGAGGCTGGAGATGAAGCTCTGTGAGGATAAGGGTCTGGACAGTCACGTGCACCAGTACAGGCATGTAGTAAATACCGGCGCAGTGAGGAGCCAGCGGTCAGAGTGGCTCTGCGTCCTTTACAGAGCTTTTCTTAACGCGTATTCCGTTTTCTTAAAAGGGGCCTCATTCAGCAGGGACTCGGGTGGGACTGTGCCGAGAGCAGCGCTGTCAGCTTTAAATGGGCTCGTGACAGGACCTGGCTTCGAGTTCCTTGCTGTCCCTGTGATTCTTCCCAGCCACTTCTCCGCTTCTCTGCTTTCCTTGATAGCTTCACTATAGTCTCCCTGTCTCCCCACTCTGTCCCTTCTCTTAGGAACTCCATTAGGCGTTTGTCCCCACTGTTGTCTCCGCCCCCACACCTCCACCTGGTGTTCAGCCCTGTCCTTTTCTTAGCCAAACCCCTTCGTAGTTCCGGACACAGCTGATTGCTCCCTCCTTTTGGAACTTTCTTTACTCTTCTCGGCTCTCCAGATAACCTCACTGGCCATTCTTCTGACCTGTAGGTACTGGAGTCCTCTGGGGGCCATTTCCCCACCCTTCTGTCTGCGTTCATTCTCCAGGTGGCCGCGTGCAGTCCTTGCTCCAAATACCACTTGTAGTTTGAGAATTTATACAGTCTGGGCTCAGCCTCTTTGTTGAACTTGAGTCCTACAAAACAGATGACTTAATATCTTGACTCAGGTGTGTGTGTCAGTGTGTTTGTGTCTCCAAAGTAACTCTTGACTCCCCCTCAACACACACACTCAAGGGGGGGGGGGCATTGCCTAGACCTACTTTCCCTCAGTCTTGTTAGTAAATAGGATTATTCCAGTTGCTGTGGAATCCTCCTTGGCTCCTCCTTCCCCTCCCCCCTCCCCTCCCCATCACAGCCAGTCAGCAATCTTGTTAGCCTTTCATCTTCAAAATACATCTGTCCCGGGGCACCGGGATGGCTCAGTGGGTTAAGCCTCGGCCTTCGGCTTGGGTCATGGTCTCAGGGTCCTGGGATCGAGCCCCACATCAGGCTCTCTGCTCAGCGGGCAATCTGCTTCCCTCTCTCTCTCTCTGCCTCCCTCTCTGTCTACTTGTGATGTCTGTCTGTCAAATAAATAAATAAAATCTTCAAGCAAAACAAAATACATCTGTCCAGTGTCTGACCACTTTCCACCACCTCTCCCTGCCTTCATCCTTGTCCACCTAGAGTCACCTAGAGTTTTCTTTTTTTTAATTTCTCAGTTCCTTCTCACCCCAGACCTTCTGACTTCTTGCTGGTTGTTTTTGTTTGTTTGTTTGTTTGAGCACATCTAACCTTTGTCTCAGAGCTTGTGCATCCGCTGTTTTCTCTGTCTGGAGGGCTTCCCTCCCCCAGATATTTGCATAACTCATTTTCTTTAGACTTATGCTCCGCTGTCCTCGCTGTCCTCGTACTAGTGAGTCCCTCCTTGAGTCCCTCCCTGACCACCTGTCTGGGCTCAGGTGGGTTTCTTCTTTTTTCTTTTTATTAAGTTTTTACTTTAATTCCAGTGTCGTTAACATCGAATGTGACACTGGTTTCATATAGTTAACATACAGTTAACCTCCAGTGTGACACTTCTCATCGCAAGCAGAGGCCTGTACAGAACTACTGAATCACTACACTACTCTTAATCCCATCTCCTGTTTCACCTGTGGCCCTCCCAACCCCCCGTAACTACCATTTTGTTCTTGGTAGTTAAGAGATGTCCTTTATTTGGTTTGTCTTTTTCTGTTTTCCCCTTTGCTCATTTGTTTTTTTTTTTTTTTAATTGCGCACTTGAGTGAGATCATACGGTATTCGTCTTTCTCTGACTGACCAACTTTGCTTAGCACTAGACTCTCTCGCTCCATCCATGTTGTTGCAAATGGCAAGATCTTATACTTTTTTACGGTTGAGTAATATTCATGTGTGTGCATACCACATCGTCTTTATCCATTCAACTGTCGGTGGGCACTTGGGCTGCTTCCACAGCTTGGCTGTTGTAAATAATGCTGCAGTAAACATAGGGGTGCATATATCCTTTTGAATTCGTGTTTGTATTTTGGGGGGTAAAAACCCGGTAGTGCTAGATTGTCCTAGATTGTGGGTAGTTCTATTTTTTTACTTTTTACTTTTTTGAGGAACCTCCAATACTGTCTTGCACAGTGGCTGTACCAGTTTGCATTCCCACCAGCAGTGCATGAGGGTTCCTTTTCTCCACAGCTCCTGAGTTTTTAATAATTTGATTTGTCTTGGGAAACGTCTTAGCTGCTAAATATATAGTTTTGGTCGGGAAGGAGGGAGAGAATCATTCTGTTCCAGACAACCTATGAAGAACCTAACCTGGTGATGCGATTTACAATTTCCTAGTTTCAGTTTGGAATCAAGAGGAATTAGAATTCAGGACCAGACTCCTGATATCATTATCAGTATCATTGTATACTGGATCCAAATCCCGTATTGTGTCAGTATCAGATGCCGGTGGATTTTTTTGTTTGTTTGTTTTTTTAGAGGTTTTATTTATTTGAGAGAGAGGGTACATGTGAGATAGAACAGGCATGAGGAGGGCAGAGGGAGAGGGACCAGCAGGGAGCCCAGTGTAGGACTCAACCCTAGAACCTTGGGATCATGACCTGAGCCTAAGGCAGACACTTAACTGACTGAACCACCCAGGCTTCCCTCCAGCACGGTTTTACCTAATACACTTTCTGTCAACAAAATTGAATTTACATGTGTGTGACTGAACACAGAAGAGATTCGGAGCTCCCCGTGGGCATACCGTGTTCGTACACGTATCCTCACCACACGGCGTGTTGCCTGGTGTGTGGCAGGGGCTCCGTGAGTGTTTGTTGAATAAATGAACAGAATGGATTCCTGTCCACTGTAGCTTCCTACACGAGGAGGTAGAGCGTTCGGTTGCTGGTCATAGTCTCCCGCACCCATCTTCGGTGATAAGAGGAATCGTTTGAATACTAAGAACTGATCCTCAAGTGACTAGTTTTCGTCCTCACGCCCATGCTTCTGCTTCCCTGTGCCTTCTAGGTCCCAAAGAAGAGGACGAGAAGCCCTCAGCCTCAGCCGCGGAGCAGACCGCCGTTCTGCAGGAGGCGGTCAGTCAGGATGTGCTTCCAGAGCTGGTAGCTCCCCCCGCTGCCTGTGAGCCCCACACAGAACCAGACGAGAAGCCAGAAGCCACGAATTGTGAGGGGAATGATTTGGAGGAAGAGGAGGAAGAGGAAGAAGATGAGGAGGACGAGCTGGAGGAAGAGGGGGAGGAGGAAGCGGACATGCCAAATGAAAGCTCTGCGAAAGAGCCAGAAATACGCTGTGATGAGAAGCCAGAAGATTTATTAGAAGAACCAAAAAATGTTTCAAAAGAAATGCTTGCGGGCTCTCTGGAGGTTCCACCTGTTCCCAGAACTCCCAAAACTAAAGAAGAGGCCAACGGCGATCTGTTCGAGACGTTTCTGTTTCCGTGTCAGCATTGTGAGAGGAAGTTCACGACCAAACAGGGGCTTGAACGGCACATGCACATTCACATATCCACGGTCAATCATGCTTTCAAGTGCAAGTACTGCGGAAAGGCGTTCGGCACGCAGATCAACCGGAGGCGGCACGAGCGGCGCCACGAGGCGGGGCTGAAGCGGAAGCCCAGTGTCGCGCCGCAGCCGCCCGAAGAGCCGACCGACGGCAGGGCGCCTGGGGACGGGGCTGCCGCGAAGGATGACTCGCCGCCGTCCGGGCTTGGGCAGGACTCGCTGCTCACGCATCCAGAGAAGGCCCCCCAAGAGACCATCCAGTCTTCTGTTGGAGAAGAAAATGGGGAAGTCAAAGAGCTTCATCCGTGCAAATACTGTAAGAAGGTTTTCGGGACGCACACCAACATGAGACGGCATCAGCGCAGGGTGCACGAGCGTCACCTGATTCCCAAGGGCGTGCGGCGGAAAGGGGGCCTCCTGGAGGAGCCGCGCCCTCCCGCGGAGCCTGCCCCGCCCGCCCCCAGTGTCTACGTGCCCAGCACAGAGCCCGAGGAGGACGGGGAGGCAGACGATGTGTACATCATGGATATCTCCAGCAATATCTCGGAAAACCTGAAGTTCTATATTGATGGCAAAATTCAGACCAGCAGCAGCACGAGTAACTGTGACGTCATCGAGATGGAGTCAGGCTCGGCAGACTTGTACGGGATAAATTGTCTGCTTACTCCGGTCACGGTGGAGATCACCCAAAACGTCAAGACTGCGCAGGCCTCCCTAGCAGAGGATCTTCCTAAAGAGCCTTCCAGCGGCACAAACAGTGAGTCCAAGAAACGGAGAACCGCGAGTCCTCCCACACTACCTAAAATCAAAGCCGAGACGGAGCCTGACCCCTCGGTGCCCTCGTGTTCCTTATTGCCTCTCACCATAGCCACGTCAGAGGCCGTGTCTTTCCACAAAGAGAAAAGCGTGTACTTGTCATCGAAGCTCAAACAACTTCTTCAGACCCAGGACAAGCTAACTCCTCCTGCAGGCATTTCCACGACCGAAATCCCGAAGTTAGGGCCCGTTTGTGTGTCCGCTCCCGCGTCGATGCTCCCCGGGACCTCGAGCAGGTTTAAGCGGCGGACCAGTTCTCCTCCCAGTTCCCCGCAGCACAGTCCCGCCCTTCGAGACTTTGCGAAGCAGAGCGACGGCAAAGCATCGTGGACTGATGGAGTTCTAGGTTCCAAAAAGCCCAAATTAGAAAGCCACAGCAGCTCACCGGCGTGGAGTTTATCCGGGAGAGAGGAGAGAGAAGCCGGGAGCCCGCCGTGCTTTGACGAATATCCAGTATCCAAGGAGTGGGCAGCCAGTTCTACTTTCAGCAATGTGTGCAACCAGCAGCCGCTCGATTTATCCAGCGGTGTCAAACAGAAGGCTGAGGGCACAGGCAAGACTCCTGTCCAGTGGGAATCCGTCTTGGATCTCAGCGTGCATAAGAAGCCGTGTGGCGACTCGGAAGGCAAGGAGTTCAAAGAAAACCATCTGGTGCAGCAAGCCTGCAATGCTGTAAAGAAAAAGAAACCAACCACGTGCATGCTGCAGAAGGTTCTGCTCAATGAGTACAATGGCCTCGATTTACCGGTAGAGAGCGCTGCAGATGTGACGCGGAGCCCGAGTCCTTGTCAGTCCCTGGATCCCCAGCCAGATGCTGGCCTTGGCCCGGATTCCAGTTTACCGGCCCCTGTGGCTGAGTCCCCACCCGACGTCTCTCCTTCCTCACCTGCCCTGCAGACCTCTTCCCTTTCTTCTGGGCAGCTGCCTCCTCTCTTGATCCCAACACACCCCTCTTCCCCCCCAGCCTGCCCTCCAGTGTTGACTGTTGCCACGCCACCGCCTCCACTCCTTCCTACTGTCCCTCTTCCGGTCCCTTCTTCCGGGGCTTCTCCCCGTCCGTGTCCCTCTCCTCTCTCGAATGCCACCGTGCAGTCCCCGCTTCCCATTCTCTCCCCTACAGTGTCTCCGTCACCATCTCCCGTCCCTTCCGTGGAGCCGCTCACGTCTGCTGCCTCGCCCGGACCCCCCACCCTTTCCTCGTCTTCTTCCTCCTCATCTTCCTCCTCTTCCTTCTCCTCTTCGTCTTCCTCCTCTTCCCCCTCGCCGCCACCGCTCTCAGCAGTATCCTCTGTTGTTTCCTCCGGGGATAATCTGGAAGCTTCTCTCCCCATGATAACCTTCAAGCAGGAGGAACTAGAGAATGACGATCCGAAGCCCAGGGAAGAAGCCCAGCCTGCAGTTGAACAGGAGATTGTTCAAGAAACATTCAACAAAAACTTCGTCTGCAATGTCTGTGAATCACCTTTTCTTTCCATTAAAGATCTAACCAAACATTTATCTGTCCATGCTGAAGAATGGCCCTTCAAATGTGAATTTTGTGTGCAGCTCTTTAAGGCTAAAACTGATCTGTCAGAACATCGCTTTTTGCTTCATGGCATTGGGAATATCTTTGTGTGTTCAGTTTGTAAAAAAGAATTTGCTTTTCTGTGCAATTTGCAGCAACACCAGCGAGATCTCCACCCAGACAAGGTGTGCACCCACCATGAGTTTGAAAGCGGCACCCTGAGGCCCCAGAACTTCACTGACCCCAGCAAGGCCCATCGGGAGCACATGCAGAGTTTGCCAGAAGATCCTTTAGAGGCGTCGAAAGAAGAAGAAGAACTGAATGATTCCTCCGAAGAGCTTTACACAACCATAAAAATAATGGCTTCTGGCATAAAGACGAAAGACCCGGATGTCCGACTGGGGCTCAATCAGCATTACCCGAGCTTTAAACCACCCCCATTTCAGTACCATCACCGGAACCCCATGGGCATCGGTGTGACGGCCACAAATTTCACTACACACAATATTCCACAGACGTTCACCACTGCCATCCGCTGCACAAAGTGTGGGAAGGGTGTTGACAACATGCCGGAGTTGCATAGACACATCCTGGCGTGTGCTTCGGCCAGTGACAAGAAGAGGTATACCCCTAAGAAAAACCCAGTGCCCTTGAAGCAGACTGTCCAGCCCAAAAACGGTGTGGTGGTTCTCGATAACTCCGGGAAGAACGCCTTCAGACGAATGGGACAGCCCAAAAGACTGAACTTCAGCGTCGAGCTCAGCAAAATGTCCTCGAACAAGCTCAAACTAAACGCATTGAAGAAAAAAAACCAGCTGGTCCAGAAAGCAATTCTTCAGAAAAACAAATCTGCGAAGCAGAAGGCCGACTTCAAAACCGCCTGTGAGTCGTCCTCGCACATCTGCCCGTACTGTAACAGGGAGTTCACGTACATCGGGAGCCTGAACAAACACGCCGCCTTCAGCTGTCCCAAAAAACCGCTCTCTCCTTCCAAAAAAAAAGTTTCCCACTCATCCAAGAAAGGCGGACACTCCTCACCTGCAAGTAGCGACAAAAACAGCAGCAGCCACCGGCGACGGACGGCGGACGCGGAGATTAAGATGCAGAGCACGCAGGCTCCTCTGGGCAAGACCAGAGCGCGCAGCTCGGGCCCCGCCCCGGTCCCGCTGCCCTCCTCGTCCTTCAGGTCCAAGCAGAATGTCAAATTCGCGGCTTCGGTCAAGTCCAAAAAGCCCAGCTCCTCCTTAAGGAACTCGAGCCCAATCAGAATGGCCAAAATAACTCACGTTGAGGGGAAAAAGCCCAAAGCTGTGGCCAAGAATCATTCTGCTCCGCTTGCGAGCAAGACGGCCCGCGGCCTGCACGTGCGGGTGCAGAAGAGCAAAGCCGTCCTGCAGAGCAAATCCGCTTTGGCCAGTAAGAAAAGAACAGACCGGTTCAATGTAAAATCTAGAGAACGAAGTGGGGGGCCGGTCACCCGAAGCCTCCAGCTGGCAGCCGCTGCCGACCCGGGGGACAGCAGGAGGGAGGACAGCGGTGGCAAGCAGGAGCTGAAGGACTTCAGGTAAGCTGAGCCTTCCGGGGCCGGAGGAAGTCCGAGCTGACCGGTGCCGGGGGGGGAAGACGGTTGGAAGAACACAGTATTCTTGCCCAATGGCTATTTTTTCCTGTAGAATTTTGACACAAGTGTTTAAAGGAAGTAGCTGTTGGTTCAGTTGGAGGCATGAAGAAGGGTCACGCTGCTTTGACTGCCTCAGACCTGAATTCCCAGCTTTTGTGTCAGATCTAGGACTCACCGAGTGGAGTGGTACCGTTTCTTTGACAGGGCCGGTTGTGAATTGGATTTGAAACCATGAAAAAGCTCTCAAAAGTACCCTGTTACGAAAAGATGAAATGCTTTCACGCTTCCTTCATATCTTGGGTCATATCTCAGTGTCACATTGTGTTATTTCTGGACCATAGATCATCGCTCATGGTTAAGGTTGTTGGATCACCGAGTTCATTGAAACCACATTGTAGTCTTGTTTAATATTTCTATGACTGGAGCATAGTTACAGTAATCGAGCATGCTTTTATCATTCATGCTTTCTTTTATCGTGTTTTAATTTGAAAAAGTTGCCCCATTGGTTAAAAGAAACACACGACACCGTACTCCTTTTAAGATGCCTTATGTCTCCCCACCCATTCCCCTCTCCAGACAGAGGATAAGAAAAACGGGCCAGATTCCGAAGAAAGGAGAGGAGGGAGCGCTGAGAGCCTTGCATGGGGGCGCAGAGCCTGGCAGGTCCCTCAGGCGGGGGTGTCCGTGCCTTTGTTCCCCCCAATAATGGCAGAAGAATTCATCTTAGGGTGGAGGTGACGTCACCGTTTTATTCTGTGTCCTCCCTGTATTAAGAACTGTTCTCAGTGACACATTAAAGACACAGGGCAGTGGTTAAATTTGTCATACTGACTTTCAGACTTTCCAAGTTACTCAGGTAACCTGAGCTGATGTGTGGTCTCCGAATCCCTGCTCCTGGGTGATTCCTCCCGGTGAATCCCGTGTGACATAGGCAATATCAGATAGAATTGCTGCAAAATAACTTCCAAATCTTGTCCTTTCAGAGTGACGAGCTGCTCGGCTCTAGGCTTTCTTGGCTGTAACTTTGAGTGTCTGAAAACTCTGGTGTTTCAGGCAAAGCATTAGTATGAATTCTGAGGAGTGAAAGCGTTAGAATGAATTCTGGGGCGTGACTGCCATTTCAGAGTCCTGAGGATGCCGAGGTGCTGTGGTCACTGCACAGTTGATGAGCAGAGTCCTTGGTGCAGGTGTGCCTTAAGTCATGGCTGAAGAACGATGTAGAGAAGGGTCATCAGCCAAGGCTGATGGGAATAATTTACTGTAGGAAGGAAGGGTCACAGTTTTAAAGAGCGACTTTCATGAGTGAACTGAATAATCCGTCACGGTAGTTCCAGATTGGCGTCTGGTCTCCGGCCATGGCATATGCCTAACATAGCATCTTGGAGTTTAGCCTCAGCAACAATGCACACCTGTTTCTCAGCTCTTCAAGCTGCCTGCCTGTGGCAGTTTAACTGTGTACCTGTTTGTACCCCGTCTGTGTTCTGGAAGTTCCACAGCAACAGGATGTTCTTGAACCGAGTCCTTTTCAAGGTTAAAGAACCAGAAAATGCCATCATTTTCATAGACTGTACTGAAAACACCTCCCAGGTGGTTGATGCTCTAGAATGTACTATGCATCCCTTTTTGTCTGCAGTGTTACCTGAAAGCATCACTCATTTTATACCGGATCCCAGTTTATACAGTTCAAGGGTGAGGTTATGAAAAATTAAAGTACAATGAAGATAAAGTCTCTGAGTGACTATACATGTATGAAGTTCATTCACTTGGCCTCTTACTCATCCAGTGCTTTTTTTTTTTTTTTTTTTAATTTTTATTTATTTATAAGAGAGTGAGGGAAGAGGAGAGAAAGAAGGGAGCACAAGTGGTGGGGAGGGGCAGACAGAGTGGAAGAAGACTCCAGACTGAGCAGTGAGCCAGAAGTGGGGCTCGATCCCAGGACCCTTGGATCATGATCTTAGCCAAAGCCAGACATTTAATCAACTGAGCCATCCAGGTGCCCAGTAAGACATTTTTAAATAGAGGTTCATTACCTGGCAGTTCTCATCACTCATGAAAATTTTAAAGTATGTACATAAACAAAAAGAAGAAAAATAATCCCAAATAGAAATTCTGAGATGTAAGAAGAGAAGAAAAAAGTTAAATATATAGTTCAGTTTAAATGAACATTGAGACTACAATATGAAAGTTATAAAAACGTCCATTATTTTTTAAAAATACAAGACAGAAAACACAAAGCAACAATACATGTAAATTTGAAGTCAAGTAAATTGAGTTAAACATATTCAAAGTTCCTTGTATTAACATTATCCATGGACAGGAGAAAATCCTCACTAGGATATTAGCATATTAATAGTAGCAATGTATGAATCAAATGAATGAAATCACAACTTAATTCAGTTTTCCTGAGAAATGCAAAGTTGGTTTAAATGCAAAATTGGTTTAACATGAGCATATAATGTAATTCACCACTGACAAATTATTAAAAATATTATCTCAATATATGCAAAATAAACCTTCATTCATTTAACATTCATCCATGATAAAACTTAGAAAACTAATAATATAAGGGATCTGTTAATATAATTGTCAAATAAAGACCCTCGGTGACCCCATAACAAATGCTGTTTGGTGTTCTCACTTTTCTAATCCTTTTCCCTTAAGTGTAGCCAAGATCTGTGACTTGACTCTAGCCATTAGAACATCACAACTGTCAAGGAATCTTGCAGATATAATTAATTGTTAATTTCAAGTTAATAAAAAAAGGGATTATTCTATGTAAGCCTGATTGAATGAAGCAGGTGAAATCCTTACAAGACTGAGCCCTCTCTGCAGGGAAATTCTTCTTACTGGCCTCATGAAGTAAAAAGCCATATTGGAGAGGCCTACCTGGCAAAGAAGAAGGAACAGCCTTGCTATAGACTGAATATTTCTGTCCCTCCAGCTCCCAAATTAGTGTGTTAAAATTTAGTGTTCAATGTAATTGTATTTGGAGGTGGAGACTTTGGGAAGTGATTACTCATGAAGGTGGAGCCCTCATGAATGGGATTAGTGCCCTCATAAAGGAGTCCTGAGAGAGCTCCCATGGCCCTGTGCAGTACGAAGAAACAGGAGGAAGACCACTATCCATGAACCAGAAAGCAGGCCCTCACTGGACACTGAATCTGCCAGTGCCTTGAATTTGGACTTCCCAGCCTCCAGAACTGTGAGAAACAATATAATAAGATAGTTTAGCAAGATAGGTGAATCTAAGCTCAATATGCAAAATAATTTTATTTCTATAACCTAGCAACAGGAAATGAAATTGATTTTTTAAAATAATATTTATGGTAGGATCAAAAGTATCAAATAACTGGGAATAAATCTAAAAAATATCTGCAAGACTTTTATAGGAAATTTTTTAAACATTGAGAGTTAATTAAAATCGTGTTTGGAAAACTCAGTATTTTGAGAGAGAAAACACAAGCAGGGGAACAACAGGCAGAGGGAGAAGCAGGATCGCCAGTGAGCTAGGATCCCAATGCAAGACTCAATCTCAGAACCCTGGGATCATGGCCTAAGCCACCCAGGCATCCCTGATCTGAATTTTATCATAAGGAAACATAAAAAAAAAAAACCTGCACTGAAAGACATTCTACATTACTGGAATTAACTCTTCAAAAGATTAAGTCATGAAAGTCCAGGAAAGACTAAGTAACTGTTCAAAACTGAAGGAGACTAAGAGACACAAAATCGGAATTAAATACATGGCTCTGAACAGGAACTTGCTTGCTGTACAGACAAGTGACAAAACTTAAAAAGAGCATTAGGACTAAATGATTAAATGATAGAATGTATAGGGTGCTTAGGTGGCTCAGTCGGTCAAACAACTGCCTTGGACTCATGTCATGACCCCAGAGTCATGGGATGGTGTTCTGTATCGGTCTCTGTTTTCAGCAGGGACCCTGCTTCTCCATCTCCCTCTGCCTGCCACTCTGCCCACTAGTGCTTTCACTGTATCTCTCTCTTTCTCTCTCTCTCTGTCAAACAAACAAACGAAATCCTAAAAAAAAAAAAAGAATATATATAGTTGACATGGTTTGAATGGGTGTAGTTATATGCAGATTTTTTCAGTAAATACAGGACAGTACTATAAGTGTATTTTCTTTTATGATTTTTTAAAAGATCTCTATTTATTCATATGACAGAGAGAGAGAGAGATCAGAAGTAGGCAGAGAGGCAGGCAGAGAGAGAGAGGAGGAAGCAGGCTCCCCGCTGAGCAGAGAGCCCAATGTGGGGCTGGATCCCAGGACCCTGGAATCATGACCCGAGTCGAAGGCAGAGGCTTTAACCCACTGAGCCACCCGGGCGCCCCCTCTTCCTTATGATTTTAATAAGATTTTCTTTTCTCTAGCTTACTTTATTGTAAAAGTATAGTATGGAATACATATAACACAAAACAAGTTAATTAACTGTTTTTGTACACGGAAGTTTTCTGGTCAACAGCAGATTATTAGTACTCAAGTGCTTGGGGAGTCAAAAGTTATTCACATATTTCTGACTGCAAAGGGTCTGTGCCCTTAACCCCCGCATTATTCAAGGGTCAACTGTATTAGAATTAATTGTCTGATTGTCAAGGTTGTACAGTAGTTATGCAGAATGTACTGACTTGTAGGATATAAATGCTATGGGAATCAGGCATAATTTAACAATTGTCTTGCAAATGGTTCTGGGGTAAAAGTTCTTTTTTTTCTTCTAATTTTAAGACTATTCTGAAAAAAGTAAATAAAAATAAACAGAAAAGGTGAAAAGCCTTAGGCAAATCTTATTTCACCATGAGGGAAGAGCTATGAAACAGTATTTATTTATTTATTTATTAAAAAAAATTTTTTTTAAAGATTCCATTCATTTATTTGACAGAGAGAGAGAGATCACAAGTAGGCAGAGAGGTAGATGGAGAGAAAGATGGAAGCAGGCTCCCCACTGAGCAGAGCGTCCGATGTGGGGTTTGATCCCAGGATCATGAAACCATGATCTTAGCTGAAGGCAGAGGCCCAACCCACTGAGGCACCCAGGCACCCCAGAATCAGTATTTAAAATTAAAATTATACATAGGTTTTATGGCACTATAAAAATTAGAATACGTGTAAATATTGACAAGAAACTTAGCAGCAATATATCAAAATAATGTCTGTCTAAATCTCCAGGTTCATATGTAATAATAAAAATTGGAAAATACCAAAAAGTTATCAGTTAACATGACTGAAGTATTCATGAAAACTTGGTTGGTTGGGTGCTGTTTAGAAAGCTGGTATTTGGGCAGCCTGGAGAATGTAAAACCCATGATGCTGATTTCCACATAAAAAATCTGCTTAGGGCGCCTGGGTGGCTCAGTGGGTTAAGCCGCTGCCTTCGGCTCAGGTCATGATCTCAGGGTCCTGGGATCGAGTCCCGCATCGGGCTCTCTGCTCAGCAGGGAGCCTGCTTCCCTGTCTCTCTCTCTGCCTGCCTCTCTGTCTACTTGTGATTTCTCTCTGTCAAATAAATAAATAAAATCTTTAAAAAAAAAAAAAAATCTGCTTAAAAGTTAATTAGCTGCCCAGAAACTTAGCTTAAAATATTATATAAACTTTCATTACACACATGGTCCAGAAATATTTTCCTTAAAGATTTTTGCATACCATCCATTTAATAGGGAACAATTAAAATGTTGTGTAAACATCCAGTAAATAAATTTTTACTATTTATCTTTCAGATGCTATCCTTTTGCTTCAGAAACTCTGAGTACTCTCTGTATGCTTTCATTATGTCATCACAATCTGTATGTCTTGCAAAAGTAGATTCTAAAGAGGTGGTCTCACCAGATGAGCCTGATTCAAATTCAGCAGCCGCTTCCTTTGCTGCTCTAGTCATAGTTTCTTCCAACTCCTGTTGCACCTTGGTGAAGTAAGTATCGATGTCATTACTTGAACGCCGTGAGTTTGAGGTACGAATCACCACGTTTTCTCTTAGAGCAACATTTCTATTGAATAGTGAACTATTGTTATTAACGTTTCTACCATAAGGCAGACCAAGGGCTGGCCTCACATTAATAGTATCAAGCAAATTTTGCTTTTGCTGCTTCTCCACCAGAAGTTTGGTAGTGGTCTCTGCCAGCCTCTCACTAGTCTTATTCAGTTCATTTGTCAATGACATTCGATGTGTTACTTCTTCTAGGTAGAGGTGCTTGTATCTGTCCAATTCTGTTTTAGTAAAGTCTTGACAACTTTTCATTTTGGATAATTCAAATTCCAGCTCTTTAATTCTGAGTTCCATTTGACTTCTTACTGAAGCATTATTATTTTCTCTTAACTGTGCTATGCTTTCTTGAAATGCTACTTGCGTCACGTTGATTTCTACACAACTTCTGAGGTTTACTACTTGTCGTTCCAGCTTCTTTTTATTCTTCTCTAGCTTTTCACATGTCGTCTGTATTTCTTTAATAGATGATAATTCCTGAATAAAAGCCTGGTTTCTTGAAGACACAGTTTCCAGTTTTGCTATACGATCATCAACCTGATTCCTGCTCTGAGCCAGTTTTTCCTTTAAGTCTTTTACCTCATCTTCTAAATTCATAGGACAATATGATGTCACCTCCAGTGAAGCCACTGACACAGATAGTTTTTTTAGGGTATTGGCCAGTTCTTCTTGAAGCTGTATCACAGCAACCTGATTGAAATTATTTCTTACAGTCCTCAATTCCATATCTAGTGCTCTAAAATTAAATTCAAGTTCTTGTTTCATTTCATCTTCTTTCTTATACTGCTCTTCTCTTTTTGTTAGTTGCTCCTGAATCTTTTCATATAAGATTTCAGCATTTATTCTTTTTTGTTTTTCTTGTCTTAAAAGTAAATCTCAAACTGCAGAGTTCATGCTCCCATTCTATTTTTTGAAGCTCCAACTTAGATATCATTTCTTTTGTTTCTGATAGCTGCTTTTGTAGTGCCTTAGCCATATTTTCCATTTTTTAATTTTTTCTTTTAAGTTGTTCACCGTGAAATTTTTTAAGTTCTATTAATCTTTTATATGAAAGAACCGCATTCTGGATTTCCAATAAACTGACAGAATCTTTACAATCCATGTCATGCTGTTCAGTTAGCAACATGCAAGTCATATGATTAGAGTAAGGCATGTGGAAATCCTCCGAAATTCTTTCAGATGACAGAGTTAAGTCATCGAAGTCATCCATAGAGTCAATTTGTTTTTTGACCTCTTCCACGTCACTAGATGTTTTCTTTGAAGATCTTCCTTCATCTTGATCTGTTCCACTTGAAGTGCTGTCATTATTCATTTGCAGAGGATGAGAAGTTAGAGAAGGGGCTTTCTCAAACCTTGATGTAATCACAGATTCTTTTGATGTTTGTTTTCCTTTATCCTTGCTCCTTCCTTCCTTTATATCCAAAGCAGGATCACTTGAACCAGCCGCAGGCTCGGGGAGCTCGGAGCGCGGCCGGAGGTCAGGCAGACGGGAGTAACTGGGCGCTGTTCTCTGAGGGCGCACTGAGGAGTGGGGCCCCGGGCTCTCGGCTCCTCCGGGCCAGAGACCAGGAGGCCGCAATTTTCATTCCCGTCTTCCGGAACTCTACGGAAAGTCTCATCCAGTGCTTTTTGAAGAACCCTGAAAACTTCAGAGGACCAAAGTGCCTAAGAAAATTTTGTCTCTTTTCTTTGCTTCAGTTAATCTTAATAATTTCGCTTTATTTGATAGTTAATAGAGGGTTCCATGGCTGGAATGGATTTGGCCTAAAAGGAAACACTGAAGAGTCTGATATGAAAACATTGCTGTTATTTCCAGCGGGTAGATGGTGGTGGCAGCAGGACTCCCCTTCCCGGTGGTGGCCCCGGTGGCATAAGTTGCTGGCACTGTACTGTGGGCACATCTGAAGGAAGGACGTGTGTCTTACACTGGGGTGGAGGTGTGGAGGGGGAGAGGGAGAGGGCTGCTTACGGGTGACCACAGATTTGTGAAGTACTTTTGGGAAGTGAAAAAGTCAACATGTTCCATAGGACTTCATAGTTTAATTATCTGCACCCAAAAGCGGGCATTTCTTCGGAGAGTTTGTGATCTTCTTAGCACCTTGTTTTGCATTTGCTGTAAAACTGGGATTCCTAAGCTCCGGGCTCGGGCAGTTGGGGGGTCATCACTGTCCAGCCCAGAGCTCTTAGAAAGCCAGGCTCATCCTCCCTCCGTGCTGGGTGTATTACTCTGGAAAGGAATTGTTTTCGCTGTCGTCTTCGTCCCTTCTCTATATTTCCGCTTGCAGATTTTATTCAGGGATGATTTCATGGCACATGTTGAGAAGGAACTGCTTTGCCTTGGTTTTTTCAGTGATTTTGCTTTACTTGGTGCATTGCATATTCAAGACTTGCACCGAATTGGCCATACATCCTTTTCCTGTGTGTCTCAGCCTAACAGACTGTGATGGAGAGCTAGTCCCTAGCCCTCGGACATTTTGCATTTGAATGCCAGTTGAAGATTCCACAGTTTCTCAAGCCATGTGAATGAAGTCAGAGTTTCCCACTGACTACTGAGGGCTCAGCAGAATTTGCCAGTTGGTCATTTCCTGGAGCACAAGACATTGTGCCAGTCAGGGTGTAACAAAGACACGTGTTCCAAGTCTCCTCTTAGCACAGAGCCGCAGAGGACACCAGGCATACCACCCATCTTTAGATGGTCCTGGGACAGCTGTCAGCCCAGCGTGCTCTACTCTGTGTTGGGCTCCCCTCCCACGGTCAGTGGCAGGGGCCACCTGTGTGTTGTGGGACTGGAGCTAGAGCTTTTGCTAAGGGCTCACCTCCACCTGCTGTAAGGAGGAGAGACCAACATCTCTGGTCTTTGTAAATTTCAAGGTGTTCTTACTGTTCTATTTAATGCTTCTCTTAGAGCACTTAAAAAAAAAAATACTGTGTACCTGTTAAACACTTAAAGACTGAGAAGACCATGTTTTCCTGCTGGCCATGGATTGATTTAAAATACACGGTGATGCTAAGTTTTCACATACCTGGCTCTGCCACACACTGCTCCAAAGAGACCTGCTTGTGGTCCCTTCCAGCCTCTCCTAAGTTGGCTACCCAAGTTCCTGTGCACCTTCAGAGTCCTTCTGTTGCTGTCGTAACGACATTCGTGGAACGGTCTATGCACCGTTCCGTTAGCACGGTCAAGTCATGTCAGGTGCTGGGACGGTGCCATTCATCTTCAGTTTTCTTCTTTTCTAGGAGTTTCCTGTAGAAAAGCCCCCCAGACAAAGCAAACCTTAATAGGCTAAATAAAGATTGCATGCTGCACTTAAGATAAGCACTACGGCGGAGGATATGAGATCTACCACGCTCGCAAGACCAGTTGAAGTTGACTCAAAAATCCTAACACACAGGGGCACCTGGGTGGCTCAGTGGGTTAAGCCACTGCCTTTGGCTCAGGTCATGGTCTCAGGGTCCTGGGATCGAGTCCCGCATCGGGCTCTCTGCTCAGCAGGGAGCCTGCTTCCCTCTCTCTCTCTTTCTCTGCCTGCCTCTCTGCCTACTTGTGCTCTCTCTCTATCAAATAAATAAAATTAAAAAAAAAAAAATCCTAACACACGACTGACTGTCGGCAGGCTTCTCACTGCCCTGGTTAGGGTCTGGTCTCCACTGCTTTGCCAGAGCCCAGGCACGTGCGCTGGGCTCCCGGGTGATCGGGGCACACGGAGGAAGGCATGTGGCCACGGTATTGGGGGCTCAGATCTAAGCACAGCCCTGGGTCTTGGCACACAACAGAGAAGGGAATGATTGGATGTTATGGTTTATGATTAGTTCTCTGTAGATTTCAGGGATGACATATTCTGCGCACTCACTCTGAAATGTCTTGGTCACACACCAGCTCTTGATGCCATCTTTTAAATGAGTTCTGTACAGAGAGGCCTTTAGCTTCTCTCAGCTTATTGGTTCTTTTTGTTTGTTTTTGTTTTTTAAACAAGCAGATTGCCAGCATAATGGAGAGGAAACCAGATTGGATATGGACTTTTTTTTTTTTTAAATACTTCTTCCACTGTCATTTTCTTATATCCAGATGGACATTATCCTCTCCCATGATTATCTGGCACTAATTTATAACTATTATCAGAGACTATGTAGCAATATATCTGCAGCCAGGATGCACCGTAGGCCTCTATAGATGTATGTGCACACGTAAGTATAAATGAACTTACATGCCAGGTTTTACACTTCGTCTCTAAAAGAGAGCAGAAAGCCCCCAAATTGGCCTTGTCCTGAGTGGATGTAAGTGTTGCTTCTCTCTGCATTCTATGCCTTCCCCTTAATTGATGACTGAGTTGGTGGAAAATGGCTTGGTTTTATTCATGTTGTTTTTGTTCTCAACTTTAAAAGTAATCTACCTCTGAAAATGTGCAGTTCGATGCTTGTTTGGTGAATTTGTGCCACTTTAACCCTTTCGCAACCATTCCTGTTTTGTTACGTTTCTGTTATGGGGACTTTATGTTGAAATGTACAAAGCATTTGTAGCAGTTTAAAAATAAAATATTTAAAATTATTTAAAATTGTTTTGGACACTTCAATTGTACTATATGTGATTTACGTTTTACATTTTTGTTGGAGTTGTTAACCTGAAGAGTGTTCCTGTATTGAAGTTTGCTATTAGTTATTTTATTGTTTCTTGTTGGAGAGTGATATAAAAGACTATTCTAATGAAAACATTAAAATTTACAATTTGACATACAAAAGGGGTTGTCCGTTGATTTTCACCAATATAGCCTTGAGAGAGAGAGAGAGAGAGGTTCCTTCTAGACAGACGTGTCCTTTGGTGTTCTTCCCCTTCTGGCATGAAAGAGATCGTTGGAGCTTGTTAGATGTTTTTATGCTGTTGCTAGCAAGCACTTTATAACTAGAGGGAATTCAAGTGATGAATTTTATATAATTGTAACCAATAAAACACTTTCTAAACCCTTGTGAAAGGACTGCTTTTGTATATCCTTGGGAGCAGTGAGGGAGGAAGAGGAAGGGGCCGCATACCTCGGTAGGCAGTGTGGCACGTAGGGTCCCCCCCAGATGACCCCTCTTCAGTCATCCTCTTTGGCCTTCACCGGATGTCGGTTACACGGTTTCCATCCCAGTGAGCGGGTAGACGCGCAGTCGGGACAGTGGCGCACGGTGGTACTGAGAAGCACCTGGTGAACTTACTTTGTGGAGAGGGAAATAAAGGATATCATGTGTGGGATCTCCGCTTCCTCCTCTGTGCCTGTTAACAGTTTACTTTGGGGTCTTTTCGTTTTAAGAGTCCCCGGAAGAATGAAACCAGTCGTAACGTTTGCATTAAGCTTATGTGGAATTGCTGTGCTTTTTGTTTTTGAAAATTAAAAGCGGTTGTATATAAGCAGTTCCATAATGTCCTCCACTGTAGCACTTGCTTTTCTCATACTTCGTTTCTCTGTGTGTGACTGCATCGGGGCGACAGTGGTGAAGCCGGAGGTGATTAGCCTCCCTTGGCCACATAGTCCCGTCTCTGGCTTATGGTGCTTAATGGTGCTCTGCTGTTATAGAGACCGGGGTGGAGACAGGTGTGGAGGAGGAGGATCCCTTGATTTAAATGTTGTGCTAAACTGGGCACTCAGCTGACCCAGTGCCCTGTTGATGAGTTGGGCCTTGTGCCTTGTGAGGTCGAGATCGAGCACTGGGCTGGGGCGGAGAAGTGGCTGGGGCCGTCATGGCTCAGGTGCTCGCCATTCATCCGTCCCTTCATGTGTCAGTGAACAGGCATCTGACAGGTCCCGTCTGTGTCCCTGTTGTGGGTGGCTTCACCTTGGGCAAGTTCTTTTACTTTGTGGATCTTAGTTCCCAATCTGCTTAGCAGGGAATGGGCCAGATAGTCTGTCTCTCTGTTTTCCTGCCAGAAGGAGGTCTTTTTCTACCGGGTTTGGTTATGTGCAGACTGCGTCACTGGACTGAAAGAGCAGGGCCAGGTCTGGCTCCTTGGGATCCGGGTGCTGACAGCAGGGCTCGAGCGCAATAGGTGTGTGGACACTGACTCAGTGGCCGAGTCCCCAGGAGGTCCAGTAACTCCCACCCCACCAGGAACAAACTGCCCCTGGTCTGGTTGCTTCTACCCTTTATGGAGTCAACATTTTAAAAAATTCAAAAGGCTAGTAATTGAAGCCGTACGTTTCTGCTCTTTTGAAGCGCCTCTCAGTGTTTCTGATTACAAACCCTTCCCTGGGCTGGCTGTTTGAATTTGGTTTATTCAGGTGCTTTCTAGCAAGATGTTGTGCAGAATCACATGAGTTTATCGAGCACCTGCCATATGCCAAGGCTGCGTTCGGGTGCCTGGGCTACGTCAGTGGACCAGAATCCCGGTCCTTGTAAGTTCTTACATTTGCTTGGTGGTCTCACCTGTTTATATGTAATATCGAAAACCTCACTCTGTCACAGTTCTCCAAAGGCTGGGTAGTCAAGAAGATGCCTCTGGCTTCATATTTGAGGGTGGATATCTGGAGGACTGCCATCTTGTAATACGTTCAAGTGACCCTACTGAAATGATGGCTCTTTTCCTGCATTTGATACTTGGGTGGATTTTGATTTGCTGTCATACCTTCAGACGGATTGACCTATATCCATAAAAGAATTGTAAGTGGCACTTATCCTTGAAAGTGGATTGCCTTGCAGGCGTGCGAGAGAAAGGCCGCCTTGGATACCAAGGCCACATTTAAGGACCAGGCTGGTGGTTCGAGGAAGTGGTTTGCCATTTGTCCTAGTTTAGGAGACCCGGTGGCCTGTGGCCTGTTCCTACCTCATGCCACCGGCCCTGCTGCACCCACTTCGGGATCTCATCTTTCAGTGACTGTCCTCCTGAAGCACCATGGAGGGGTTCATTCTAGAGTACAGAGAGGGATCCAGTCCCTGGAGACTCTGCAGGGCATGCGGCAGTGGCTGGCGCGCTGGTTAGGCGACTCACGTGTGTCTTGCGCAGTGCTTCTCTGACAGCCCAGAGCAGGGGCTGAGCTCCCAGCTTCAAAGCCTTACAACCAAGCTTCTAATTTAGACCGTGGGTGGGGCTGGGTCATCTGTAGTTGAAAGCCCCCCGGTAATTTATGTGCAAGTTGCAGACTTCCTGAAGTGAGGCGGAAGAAATGGTGATGAATGTGTGTGCCTCATGGCTCAGGCACTTGTGTGCTCCCCAAAGTCTAGGTGCTGTGTTTCTGCCCCATTTTTCTGAAGGGCGGGGGGTTGGGGGTGACCTGGGAGTTGGGGGAGTAAGGGACTATTCTGAAGCCAGGCTTGAGCCTTGGGCTGTGGGAAAGCATGTGTACTTCATGGGAAGAAGAGGGGATAGGCCTTGAGGGGAAGAGGAAGCCTGGCGGTTGTGTGGATTCTTAGCCAGTATTCCAAGGTCACAGCCCCTGTTGGGTCCCTCCTTCCGGGTGCCCTGACCTTTTTTTGGGAGTTTGCCTACAAGATGCGGGACCTTTAAGTACACAGTGCTAGGAGATAAAAAATACATAGTAGGAGCAAGGTCTAGATTGGTGGGCATGATGACCTTCATATGACTGTTAAAATTCTTTTTAGACAAAATGAAAAGAGTATCAAATAAAAGATTGGATGGAACAAAGCTTGAGGTTTGAGTGGGTGCAACACTGGCCCTTTGGCCCAGTCTCCTTTTCAGGGACCGCCCAGGCTTCCCCACCATGTGCCTCCCACCCACGTCCTGCTTCCAGCCCCACGGTGCAGCCCAGCTCTTCTTCCACCTCCCGGCCCTGTGTTCCTTTCTCTTCCAAGGGGTTTTAGAAATGACCTGATAAACCTCCTTAAGTTTGATAACAGCTCTCTAATGCTTTTTGTGCCGTGAGGGACTGTGCTAAGTAAACATCATTCAGACTTGACTCTTGACTGTAACACCTTGAAGTTGGTATCGTGTGCAGTTGGGGACACAGACCCCCGGTGGGGGTTGGAGGGGTGATTTTTCTTTTTTTGTGTGTGTGGGGGGGGAGGTCCTACCAGTCTCAAGTAGCAAGTTGGGATTTGAGCTGCCTCCAAGCTGCGCCATCCTGTTGATCATTCTTACATATATTTCTTTCTTTCTTTTTTTTTTTTTTTAAGATTTATTTATTTGACAGAGAAAGCACAAGTAGGCAGAGAGGCAGGCAGAGAGAGGGGGAAGCAGGCTCCCTGCCGAGCAGAGAGCCCAATGTGGGGCTTGATCCCAGGACCCTGAGACCATGACCTGAGCTGAAGGCAGAAGCTTTAACTCACTGAGACACCCAGGTGCCCCTTACATATATTTCTTAAAGCTTCATTTCCTCTCAATGTAGAATATAGGCCTTGATACCATCTCTGTCCAGGGTTCGTGGCTTGGGGAACAAGTAGAGTCAGCACTGTGGGAAGGGAGTCTTCTGGTGCAGCCAGGAGTGCACACGGTCAGGAGCTGGCCCGCAGACGCACGTCCGTCCGTCTTCACTCTGACCGTGGAATACGCCTCTGCCGGTTGCAGACCTTGCAGCTCTGACTGGCTTTATAGGTCAGTCTGCTTAATCACGAAAAATCTGCTTAATAGAAACCAAGCTCGTTAGAGTAATACCCTTTGGTTTTGAAAGTGGTCCTAAGGAAGGGGCTGGGGGGTCATTGGGTGTCCTGCTCAGATGTCACTTGAGAAGCTTGCCCTGTGGGGCGTTCACCCAGAAGGATAGTTGATCCGGGCTTGCCTTCCCACCCCAGCCCCGTGGAGAGCAAAGGGTTAAGTTTCTGCCGGTAGTTGTTTTTGAAGCATAGGATTAGAGCCTGGAGGGTATATGTAGGTTTTATTTACTTTCTGGATTAAGAATAAGAATTGGGGAAAACCGTCATGACTCTGCATTGCATTACATGCAGTTGGAAAAAGGATATTCAGTTGTGAGCCATGAAGGTGGTCTCGGAAATCCTTTTTTTAATAAGAGAAAACCTGCTGGAACCGTTGGGATAGTAGCATATGTACACGCTTCTGTCTTTTGCCTCACTTGGACCGGCTGGATTCCATTTCAACTGCCTCCTCCAGTTGTTAAGCTTCTGCTCTTGGCTCAGGTCATGATCCCAGGGTCCTAGGATCAAGCCCCATATCGGTCTCCCTGCTCAGCAGGAAGTCTGCTTCTCCCTCTCCCACTCCCCCTGCTTGTGTTCCCTCTGTCTCTCTCTCTGTCAAATAAATTAATAAAATCTTAAAAAAAATTTTTTTAAATAAAATTAAAAAAAAAGAAAGTGACCTGAAATTGAGATGGATATTCCAGAAAAGTATTTTATGTAAGTATTTTATGGAAGAAGTTAGTGCCTAAATGTGCCTTCCTGTGTCCAGCTAGTCAGCCACCACAGGAAGGCAAAGCATCCGCCCGATGAGGGGGGGCATCTCACTGATGAAAGAAAGCTACGGACGGATTTTAAAGTACGAGTTTATGGCTTGAGTCTGCGCACATTTAAGCGAGGCGTATTTTCGTATCCGTCCGTGGTTGGACACGCACCTGCAGTATAATCTGAAATTGTGCTTGGATAACTACCAAGTCCTAGTGTTAAGTCTAAATAGAAGTTTTTAATAGGAATCATTAAAAAAAGACCTGGCATCTGTGGTACAGGTAAGGTAATAACCCAAGGGGATGTAGACCTTAGGATACTGGTTGTGGCAATTTTAATTTTTAATTTAAAAGTAGGACTTTAAGATAACTGTGTGTGTTTTAGTATTTAATAATTGCCCAGAATATACTATTTTAATATTCTCAGTTTGAGTGGAGTTGTTTGACACTCATATGGATTCGATTTTTCCCTTGTAGGAACATTCCCCTCTCACTTGCTGTTTATAAGTGCTTGCAGACCTTGCCAGGCCAGCTCGAGTTTAGGAACATTTTCAGATGGCTTCTATTTCCAAGCTATTATTGGACTTGCGAACTCAGGCACATTCTCCTGTAGTGTTTTAGTGGGCCAGCCATTCAGAAAACCTCTTCAGTGGCCAGTGTGGGTCATGAGGCGTTGGGCTGCAGGTCTGACGGACTCTCCCTGTGCCCCAGGCCCCGAGAAGGACCTGGGGTATAGCTGGCCGCCTCGGGGGAGCAGGGGGCGTGGGTGCTCCTGGCCAAGCTCGTGGGCCAGCCCCGTTCTGAGTGCTTTGCTGGGCTCACCTGCCTGGAGGGAGACGTGAGGGAGAGAGCGTTCTCATTTACAGATACATGGACCAAACGTGAGGGGCATCAGCCCCTGGATTATGTCCCAGCACTGTAAGTGGGGTCCCCAAACTGGCCATGTGATTGCCGTCTCTTCACCACAGTGACTCCACCCACTTCATGGTGCCCCTCAGTGTTCGAGGCTGTGGTGTCTCCCAGATGACTGATGGTGACGTCGTCGCGCCAAGGGCGGTTTTGCTGCAGAGTCTGTGTACCACAGTGGCAGTAAACCTCGGCCTTGAGCCCTTGTGCCCTGGGTCTTCGTCCCCTTCGGTACCACTTGTAACCTAGGTGGGCCTACCTGACCACCTCGCCTGTACACTCACAAATAAATCTTGGGGGCGGGGAAAAAAAGCAGGGGGACGGGTGCCTGAGTGACTCAGTCTAAGTGTCCAACTTTTGGTTTCAGCTCAGGTTGTGATCTCAAGGTCCTGAGACTGATCCCCACGTCGGGCTTGGTGCTGAGCGTGAAGCCTGCGTAAGATTCTCTCTCTCTCCCTGTGCCCCTCCCACACCCTCCCCTGCTCTCAATAAATCTAAATAAATCTTTAAATAAATCAACCTTTAAATCAGTCAATAAATCAATAAAATAAAAGCACAAGCAGTTTCTGCAGGAGCTCTTCCAAAAGCGCCACAGGATCACCATTCAAGTCCCACCTCTTCCACCCGGGCTGGCTGCCAGGCCGTTGGCCTCTTTCGTGGGGCGGGGAGAACTCGCCACCACCACCCCAGCCACTGGCTACTGAACCCTTATACTAAGCATACGGCCCGCCTCCTTGGGACATAGCAACCTGCATAGCAACCTTGAATTTGCCTGCAGGTTGGTCCTACTTTTAAAGGCTGTGGAAGAAAAGGATACCTTCATGGCAGCTGACAGACATCAGTTTCTGTTAGTCCTAGAACAGATGGTTTCTACCTTTGGTGAGATTAGAACGTCAGTCAGAATTTTAGAAAACTCCTAAAGCCTTTGTGGGTGGTCTTCTTCCCTCCATGGGGCCCACCCTGGCCTCCTGGGAGGCCCTCATGGGAGCAGTGTGGGCCCACGTAGGGCTTCAGCCTAGAGAGGCCAGCCATGACCACGCATGAATGGAATTCAAGGTTCAGAATTCTCCAGTGGCCTCTGGCCTTCCCTGAGGGATAGTGTGGTGCAGGCCAGCAGTGGCCTGGTTTTGAGGTTTCACTGTGATTTCATTGAAGGCAGGCAGTGGGATGTAGGTAAGGGCATTGAACAGCTCTGGGCCTGGAGCTGCTGAGCAGTTGTCACCTCCTCCAAGAAGCCTTCCCAGACCATCGAATTGGAAATACTGCCCTTGGCCCTCTCCATCTCCGTACTCTGCCCTCCTGTTCTTGGGGACACTTAACCCTAGTATACATTCTTACTACCCATGTGTTTACTAGAATGGACATTCTGCCTGGGAGGCTGGACCTTGGAGTCGTTCCCTGCTGCATTTCCAGCATCTGTAGCAGTGCCGGGCACATAGTAGCCACTGAATAAATACTTGACTGACTAAAAGATTTGAATCTTGGGTTTATTACTTACCAGCTCCGTAACCTTGGACAAATGACTCAAGTGCTCTGAGCCCCTGTTTTCCTTTCTGCAAAATGACAGTGGTGATCCGACAGCAAAGGCTGGTTGTGAAGACAACGGATGAGCCCATGAGGACCACCCATGCCGCCTGCCGTAGTAAGGGGCTTCGTAAACCATAGTGGCTATGCGGTTCCTGAAAGATGCCCTCTTGAATGTCCACTGTGGCCCGTGCTCAAAGGTGACGTGCCACGCAGGAGATTTTATACGCTGGCACACTTTGCAGTAGCTGGAACACTGATCGTGCCCTGCCTCTGCCCAGAGAGAAAGCTCTCTGGTGGCGAGGAGTTGCCGGTCCTGCTGCCACCGACCCCTGGGCCTTTGCTGCGTCCGAGCCAGGCCTGAGCGACTTCCTGTCCTCGTCAGGCACTCCCACATCAGAGATAAAGGGAAGGAGCTATCAGACAGGGTAGCTGTTGTTCAAATCAGGGTGAGGAAAAAGCACATTGTAATTTTATCACCTCTCCACATAATGTTATTTCTCTCGGTTTGGAATTTCAAACCCAACATGGAAATTTTTAAAAAAGTCAAGTTCAGAGGAAAACCTTCATTAGCTCTGTGTAAAGTCATGAAAACCCAATTGAACCCCAGTTCATTGAAGTAACAGTAGTGTACAAATGATCGCTGTTTACTTTCAAGGGTCTGCTAGCCATCGTTTTCAGGGCTTTTCAGCTCTTCTCCCCTGTGATCATTACGTCTCTACGAAGACTACCCTTTCGTGTTCTCCCATTTTACAAGTGGGGACACGTCACACACCGAGGTGAGGCCATTAGCCCGAGGTCACGGCAGTGTGGTTCCATCTCCGGCAGGAGTCTGGTCCCCCTCTTCCCCGCTGATCTGGGAGTGAGGCCCCCATCCTTCCTGCGGCTTCCTGCAATGGCTTGTCCTTTATGAAGCAGGGAGGAGACCGGCCTTACTTGCCCGTGTGTTGACAAGAAGCACCTGCTACCACAGAGGTGCTCCAGCGGAGGAGGCAGACCGAGCCGCCGACCAGGCCGGGTCCCCGGTGGTATAGCGTGCTCCCAGGAGACAGGGCTGTGTGCTTGCAGCTAGGCCTGCGGTTTGGCCCCATCGCCACCGGAGCTGACCCGGGTGCTGACTGGTTCTGACAGTCAAACCTTGCTTCCTAGTGGCCCCACTTGTCCCTGTCTTCCCCAGTCACGGTTGGCAAGTGGGTTTCCTTAGGTGCGTGGGAGGAGCTGCTCGGTGCGGCACAGGCTTGCCTCAGAGGTGGGGTTGCGCTTGGGGACGCAGGGCCGGGCTCAGTGCCTGGTGTCCACCTCAGAAGCAGGAAGGAGTGGCGCTGCCGGGAGTGGGCTGCCTCTGGTCCTAGCGCTCTGCCACTTCCCTGATGTTGGAGACTACACTGGGCAGAATTTCACCTCTCATGGAAGGCTCCAGGTAACCAGGGACTTTGTCGTGAAAAGGTGATGCTCTTCGAGACAGTCCAGGCATGGACGGGAATGGGTGGCCTGTGCACGCTCCTCCCATGGCCAAGGTGTGCCGCTTCTCTTCTCTTGGCCTAATGGCTGCCCTCTGTGTCTGGGGATGTGCTTGATTCAGTGTGACGTACACAGCGGTGGTCGACTCTGCAGGGAAGTCAGGGCTCACCCATCTCGTCACGTGGCACACGGGCTGGTGCACCTACACAGTGAACTTCCTCCCTTACCTCCAGATCTTGATCCAGAAGCTTTTCAGAATTCTCGGATAACTGGTGCCTAGGATTGTAGGTGTTTATGCCTATCTTTGTCATCTATATCTAGACTCTTGATTGAAATATACCAGCAAGTTTGGTGAAAACCTATGTTAACTGCTTTCGTGTAGGAACCAGCCTTTTCTTTTTTTCTTCTTTTTAGAGCGTGGGCAGGAGGTAGGGTCACGGGGAGGGGCAGAGGGAGATGGGAAGCCTGACCCGGGGCTCGATCTCACCACCTTAAGATATGACCTGAGCTGAAATCAAGAGCCAGATGCTTCACCCAACTGGGCCACCCACCCAGGCGCCCCCAGAACCAACCGTTTTGATGCATCTCAGTGAACCGGTGCCAGACACTGTCGTTGAAGTATGTGCTGTTGTAAATGATGTCATTGCCATCATTAGTATGCTTTTTGTGCTTAAAACTGTAAAGATCACAATATGGCCATTAGTGCCAGCTGACGCAAGTGTTTTATTAAGGCGATGTCTGGAATTGTGTCGGACAGGTGCTTAGGTGAGGCGGGGGAGTGTTTTGCTGGTCCCGCGGGCATCGTCTTCTTAGCGTCCGTGTGAGGGGCTGCATTGCCTCCTGGTGTTCCCATGTACATGAAGGGGCCGGAGTCTGCCTCACCAGCGTGTTCCCTTGGTGGGCCACCTGCACCAAAACCCATTTGGGAGGCTTGCTTAAAATTCCCAACCTACTAAACCCTGATCTCTGGGCTGGGTCTTTGAAATCTTTGTATTTTAGCTGCTGGGCTGCTCAGATAAGTGTTAAGCAGACTCAGGAGTTCTCTGGGTCTTAAAAAGAAAAAGCACAAGGGACACGGTATCACCCCCTCTCGTTACTGAAATTGTTTCTGGTCTTCGTTTGAAATCTTTTTCTTTTGTTTATCAGCAGTGTCTATCCAAGCGGCGTCTGCCAGTTTTCAAAACACTTCACGTACATTTCTCCTTAATCCTGATAACCACCCCATGACGGGTAGGCGGCTCCCTAGGTGGAGACACTTCTGGGTGTCAGAGCCGTGGCGGAAGTGAGGATTCTCTGCCTTGGCCTTGGTTGCTCTTTGTGTGTCTTTCTGGGGGTGGGGAGGGAAAGATGACCCTTGGCTCTTACGTTGTGTAGCCTTGGTGCTGTGTAGTCCTGCCAGTGCGGATTCACCGGTCCCCTGCCCCTTTGCGGCACCCGGCACGCAGTCGCTGCTCCCTCAGCGTCTGTGCGAGACAAGGGGAGAAAGCCTCCAGGAATCATGGAGTCAAAATTAGACCACCCTGCTTAGCGGACCCTGACTTAGAGGACTTTTTGGCTTCAAGTGTGAATTTTGGGGCACTTAATTGTTGGGAACTGAATAGAGAGCATCAGTTGCATAAATAAATGACCAATTAAGATCAGGTTGAAAGAAAAGGATTAGTTATTTGGCGATAGTTAATTACAATTAGCATTAAAGCGTTGCCACCTCGGGGCACAGGCCTCAAGGTTAAGGATGAGTAAGGGAAGCCGAGCAAGAAACCAGAGAGGCAGGAGGAGGTTGTATGCTGAAGTCCCGCGTAGCCGGCGGCTCGTTAACTCAGGGAAATAGGGAAACTGCACCAGCGCCCACACAGGCCACCCGTGACTGTCATCAAGCTTCCTGAACTTCATGGGGGCTGGAACTATCCAAGTATTCCTTTACATTTTTAAACCCTTTCTTTCAGTTTTGGCTCTGAAAGTAGGGTCACCCTCCCTCCGTCACCAGATTTAATTCTGCCTCCTGATACTCGACATCTCCTAAGGGTCCCTCACTCGTAGGACCTCCAAAATACACGGCCGTGGAAAATACTCGTGTGTGTTCATATTTTTGCTCAAAATAGCGAATCCCTTACTCTCAGACGGATTTCAACCATGTCATACACCTGTTACAGGGCTGTGCTGGACCAGGCTGTTCGGCCACCGGGGCCCGGAGCTCAGTGTCACCGGGGCCTTTTTCCCGCTCCCTCGTGTTTGAGCTGCAGGGTGATGTGATCCCGCCACCTGCCGAGGTCACAGGGTGATGTGTGCTCCGTGAAGGACGCCCTGGGCTCGCCCATGTGTATGTCTGTCTCCGTGTCCAGCACGGTCACCGCCGCCTGAGGACTAGTGTGAGCACGTCTTGCCGAGTGCCGGGTCGGCCAGGGCAGGTGCTGCCAGGAACCTTTCGGAACTTCTGGGACGATATCAACTGGGGATCAACCGAAGTACAGTTGAAGTTCAGCCAGTGTTTTGTTGACTCAACCCTCCGTGTTGACGGATGCTGTGCGTTCCCTCCGGAACACATCCTGACGACACCCGCAGGGAGAGCCGTTGTTTTTCTATCCCCAGCGGCCAAGTTCAGGGCTGCCAGAAGTCCGCTGTATTTGTTCCCAGGCCTGTTTATGCCACTCATGTCTGTTATTGTCCTCCTGTGACTCGTTTTGTCCGTTTACAAACGGACAAAATATGAGCATGGAGTTTATGAAAAACAGGTCGAATGCTTAGCAAGTCTCATGGTAATTTGCTTAAACACCTGTCATCCAGTTAGGTGTGGGTGAGAAGCCTTTAGAAATTTGCATGAAGGCTTAGAAAGATTTTGCACTGTGATCGCTTTTATAAGTGACTTAAGTTCTTGTCCCCACTTTACACAGTACCCAGAAATCATGGGCCATGCATCATGGGGATGCTTTATTTTGGGAAAGGCAGTCTAGGTCTTAGGGTTCCATCTCTTCCTTCCGTTACCTAGACATTTGGATGTCGGGTGCCGTGTGCCCAGCACTGTTGAGGGTGTAGCAGTATCTGAAACTGATTTTCTAGGGTGGGGGAGACGGACTGTGAACAAGCAAGAAGCTACATGGAATGTCAGGTGGTGAGTGCTGTGGACAGAGGTAAAACAGAAAAGTGGGATAGAGAGATCTGAAATCAGAATGGGGGCTACCATTTAAAATGGGGGTGAGGGCGGTCAGAGAAAGCCTAGCTGAAAGGGGGACGTTTAAACAAAGACTTGGAAGTGAGGAAGCAAGTGTGGGGACCTAGGGAGGAGGGTGCTTGGCAGAAGGACTAACAAGTGCAAAGGTCCTGAGGCAGAAGCATCCTTGGTGTGCTCAGGGAACACTGGGGAGGCCGGCTTGGCTGGAGGGGGATAGGGGGTGACGTCAGGGAGGTACCTAGGAGCTGCTGCAGCCATTGTAAGGACTTCCCTTGTACTGAGTGAGTGGAAGGCATTGGAGGGCTCTGAGGGGGCTAATACGGGATGACTGGCCTTCTGCAAAAATCTCCCTTGCTGATCTGTTAAGGATCGACTAAAAGGAGCCAAGAGCAGAAATACAGCCTAGGAAGGGAATGCGGTAGCCCAGGTGAGGAATGGTGGTAGCTGGATGGGTCTGTAGCAGTGGAGGTCTGAACAGCCCCGGAGTTCTGGGTGTATTTTGAAGGTGGAGCCACAAGATTTGCTGAGGATCAGCTGGGGATTGGATGGGAGAATTGGGGATGACCACAGGTTTTTGTCTTTTTGTTTTTTGCCTATGTTTTCAGCATCCAAGCGCCTTCTTTTTTTTCCCCTAGTAGGTGATGAGGTGAAGACTCTGATTGGATCCAGTTTGTATGGTGCGTGTGTGCTGGGGATGCAGGTTCAATGATGCGGTCTGCGATGCTGTGAGGCCCTCATGGAGAGATGTGGACAGGGTAGATGACTGAACAGTTTGAAGTTCAGAGGGAAGGACACAGCCAGAAATGTAGATTTGGGTGTCTCACAGGACACACAGTGTTGAAAACCACAAGATTGGAGCCCCCTAAGAGCGAGTGTAAATAAAGAAGAGATGCCCAGGAATTGAGTCTGAGGGCGCCCCAGAGTTGGGGAAATTTGGGAAGAGCCCAGAGGTGTTCTGGGCTGAGGGGGAACCAATGTAGCATGTGATGGCGGGAGGAGGGGGGTTCAGACTGGGCTCCGTGTGCTGGGGGCACCTCTCCTGGACTTGGGGAGGCAGGCCCTGCTGTGCAGCTCTCAGAGGCTTCTCTCGGGACCCCTACGGCTCTCCTCTGGGCCTGCTCAGTGGGTGGAGATGCCCCTGACCTCCCCGGGGAGGCATCTCCACCCCAACCATCCCCACGGAGCTGTCCCGTTTCTCCAGGGCTGTTTCCTATCTGAATCCCAATTGGAGCAAGCCAAGAGTGACCCCGTTGAAAATGCAGGGACTGTCCTCGGCTGTTCACAGATTGTCAGAGCCCCTGATAGTAAAAACCAAAAGATCCCCGTGTAACTGTAACTGCTAGTCACAGTTCAGAAAAGGCCCAGGGTAGAGACTGGGTGGCTTCTTACCCTGGTCTTGTTCCGATTTGTCAAGTCCCCAAATCAACTTGCTCTGAGACTCAGGAGGACAGGAAGGATCTGGGGGTGTGAAATGATAGTAACAGTTCTCGCCCCTAGCCCCTGTCCTGGAGGAGTGGCCTTCAGGGACAAGCAGGACTTCTTTGGGAAGTGCTTCCTGGGGGTAAAGTAAGTTATGCATTTTCTGCTTTCTTTACCTTCCCTCCCTCCCCTTGGCCATAAAATAAAACTAAAGGCAACAAGGTAAAGAGAAACAAATCTTGAAATGTATTTCAGATGTCCCAGAGCCCAAGTGTCAGGGCGTAAACAGAAACTGTGCATACACACACACACACGCGCGTGCGCACACACACTCACACAGACACGCACAGTATTTCTGTGGTTCGTTCCCTTGTTCTGAGCTCTGGTAGTGTCTATTTTCCACACTTAGTGATCATGTATTTACATCTATATTATACAAATGGTGACCTTCCCCTTCTAGGACACATGCCTCCGGGGGGCAGAGACCAGTGTGTTTGGTTTATGGCTGTGTCCCCAGGGCCGGGTATACAGTAGGTGCCTGACTGATGCATACTTCTAATCACTGGAGTGCCTAGCTTTGTTTAGTGTGGAGACAAGAAGGCTGGCACCCCAAGTCTCAAGGACATGTCCCCTCGAAGGCACATGGCAGCACATATGTGCAGAGCGGGGAACCCGACCCAGAGATTGTACTAAATCAAATTCAGGACACATTGCTTCATACGGCTGATTTTATTTTACTTTATTTTTTACTTTGTGAAGTTTTATATCTTTATTTGACAGAGCGAGAGAGCGAGCACGAGTCAGGGGCAGAGAGGCAGAGGGAGAAGGAGAAGCAGATTCCCCGCCTAGCAGGGAGCAAGACAAGGCATCAGTCCCAGGACCCCGAGATCATGACCTGAGCCAAAGGCTTAACTGACGGAGGCACCCAGGCGTCCCCTAAGTGGCTGATTTTAGAAAATTTCTGTTCAGAAAGGCTAAATTAATTTTTCTGCAGGGCCCTCCCCTCCCCTCCCCTCCAGAGGCTTAGCGTAGATCAGCGCCATCCCCTGGCAGAGTCTCGTGTCTTCAGCGGGCACATCGGCTCGGCTCCCCACCATGTCCTGTGTACCTAGCACAGAGCAGGCCTCCATCGCATCACTGTTACCACATCAATGAGGGCGACATAAGCTTGGGGTAAGTGACAGCCTGCATCCTCCTCTTGGGAATTTATACGCCGTCAGCACAATAAAGGCTCAGGAGTCCTGCAGAGACACGCCTGTTTGGCTTCTAGAGCTCGTGCTCCGGAGGCGAATGGCTCGGGCTCTGATCCCAGCTCTGCCTCTCACCAGCACTGTGTTTTTGGGCGAGGTGCCGAACCTCTCTGTGCCTTTAGTTCCTCGTGTAGAACATCTAGCAGTTCCCATCTCACGAAGGTCTTGCGAGGATTAAATTTGTGATTCCAAGTCAAACACTGGGCACGGCCCTTGGCACCTAGTAGGCATGGAATGTTTGGCGGCCAGGGTGCAGATGAGAACGCAGACACACGTGGCATCTGGGGGGACCGGTTCTACTGAACCTCGGGAAATGCCGGGTGCATGGGAGATGCATTAGGAAGGTCTTCATTCCTCGCCTGTCACTACTTGGCTGTGGGTCTCTGGGCCCGGGGGTCTGTCCCCCACAGGAAGGTAGCCTATTTGAATGGCCTCCCCATTAGCCTGGGTCCAAATCACCGAGGACCCTTGCCTTTTGGGCGGCATCACTGCTGCTGACCAATGTCCCTGTTCAGGCCCAGAGCAAGCGTGCCTTTCTCATGGCACAGCCAGGCCTCCTGAGATGAGCTGGTTGAGAAGCCTCCATAGCAAAGGAGCCCCCTGAGCTCCCACAAGGCCTCTCCCTTAAGGCAGCCGCCTCTTCTTGTTAGTGTCCGGGGCTGGGCACCAGCATCAAGAGGTAGAGACCCCCTTTGGAGGATGGACCCACACAGGGCTCAGGAGACCCTCAGTCCCAGCGGCTACAGACCATGTGGGCCTTTGTCCCGGGGGTTGAGTCATCTCTTTGACCTTTGCCTCGTGTCAACTTTAAAAGACGGGAATGCTCATAATAATGAAGACTTAGCGTCTTTATGGAATTGTGCTGTTTAAAAGAGCTTTTCAATGAGGATCTCAAGGGAGGCCTGTCCGTCCCTTTCTGTCCCAAAGGAGAACCTGCTTCGTGTGTGTTCATCTTACTGACAATGCATGTATTTGCTTGGGTTTCCTTTTGGTCTCCCTCCTGGTTGTAGATGTCTCCTTGGGTGTTCGAAAGCAGCCTGTTTCTGCTCAGTCAGAGGGGAGAGGGGACAGTGTTGGGGGCGCACCGGGGCTTAGGGGGGCTGGAGCAAAGTGCGGTGCTACGTGTCCGTGCCCGAGGCTCCGCTCGTCTGTCCGTCCTGCTGGGTCCTGCTGGGGCTGCTTGGGCCTGAGCTGGGCTCGTCTGGGACACCGGCTGTCCTTTGCCCGTGGGATGCAGCCAGACCTGAGCCTCTGCCCCGAGGGGAGCGGGGAGGGTCTGTCTGGGACCCCTGAGGCCTGTGGAGTCGCGTTCAAAGAATTGTAACCGTGGGGACCTGGTCCCGTGGTTTGGCAGGGGCCTTGGCAGTGAGAGGAAGTTACGTCCCGGCATGATTTGGTTTCTGAGCAGGGAAGACAGGCGTGTTTGGGGATCTGGGCTCCGGGTTTGCTGTTTACCTGTCCAGGGAACATTTTCCAAGCACCGCTTATGCGAGGCGGGTGGGTGAGAAATGGACACAGATCGTGCCCCTTGGGGCTTGAGTTTGGTCTCACGTGGGGCACCTGCCTCCCATGGCTCTTTGTCCCAAGTCTGTTGAGGCTTCACTGTGCCCTACCTCCCCATTTTCGTGTCCCCAAATAGGCAATGAGGCCACTTGTGTCCCCTTGCTGCTTCCCCAGAACAGCTTGCCATGTGACCTTGAGTGAGTGACCTTCTCGCTTGGCTCAGTTTCCTCACTGAGAAAAAGGCGCTGCTTGGCATGAGTGCGGGGGTCCCCTGCTCCTCTCCTGGCCTGGCAAGGTGGGAGGTGCCACCCTGGCAGGGATCTCCCTGCTGGCAGCTCCCTTTGGCTGAGGTCACCACAGGCCGGCCCAGCCTTCCTGTTGCCTGGGCTGTGTTATGAGCTGTCACATGCTGGGTATTTGGAGTTCAAGCCAAACAGGTTTGGGGATTAATGGCCTCTGAAGACCTCAGATCCTGGCACGAAATGCCCGTGAGGCAGGGACACGATTGGTGTTGTGGATGCGTGGCGGCCAAATCCAGAGCCAGCATGGGCACGTGGCCGCCTTCAGAGCTGGAGAGAGGGAAGGAGAACCCGTGTGCTGAGCCGCAGACTTCAGGTCTGATCAGATCTGTGAGTCCCGGCTCCTCCCTCACCGCCCTTTCCCATCTCTCCGCATCTCTGTGTGGCTGCAGTTACTTAACACGTCTGTGTTACTGTCCCCTCAATGGCCTTTCTCATGTGGTTAGAGGGAAGAGTGAATGAAAATACTGTCAGAGCACAGGGCTGCCGGGGCTGGTGATGCCCAGCGGCCCGCAGTAGCTGCGCGTCCCCCCGCCCCATCCCTGGCCCCCAGCGTCTCCACTTGAAGCTCAGTGACTGTGCAGGCCCGTGGTTTCAGACTTTGCTCCTGTCCCCCAGAGGCCACTTGCATTGTCCTCGTCTAGGCTTCAGAGTCCCTCTTAGGCACGGCCACCTAGCACGTGGCCTGCATTGACTCCCTGCTGAAGGTGTGCCCAGCCCCTCTATCCCCTGACTTCGGTGTACAGATCCCCTGTATGCTCCAGGGAGCTTGTTAAAATTCAGGTTCCTGACTCAGGAGGTCCTGGGGTCGCCGAGCAGTGGCATTTCTAACAAGCCCTAGGGGACTGCGGACCACACTCTGAGGATACAGACCTAGACCAGTGGCTCTCAGAGTTGGCTTTTATAGTTTTCAACGCCTGGCATGCAAACCAGCTCAGTTAAAATCTGTAGGGCTGAGGCACGGGCTGCAGGGTTGTTTTAATCTCTCCAGGTGACTCCAGTGAGCATTGGAGTTTGAGACCCCTGCCTCCCCCCCCCCCCACCCGCCCTGCCTCTCAAGCCAGGGTTCCTCTGCACGGACATGGTTCCGGCTCCAAGCCCGCTCCTGGCCACACGGGTGGCTGACCTGTGGGCAAACGGTTAACCCCATCTGGCTTCTTGGAATATTGAGAAACACTCTTTGGTCCCCATCACTACAAGAACTGCCTCAGGGAGGGGCACCCAGGCACTGGGCTCCTATGGGCCTGGATTCAGTTTGGCTGCACCCCTGTTGGCCAGGAGAACTTGGATGGGACACTGGGCTTCCTCACCTCTCTGAACCTCTGTTTCTTCCTTTGTAAGACACAGATCATCCTAGTTTCTGCCTTAAGGGCTGCTGGGAATATTTAGGGAGCTCCTGTATAGCACCCAAAGTAGCTCTAGGCGCATAGTAGGTTCTCGAAGTGATACTGTTGCGTAGTGTTCCTTGCTTGACATCTCATCTCACCGGTGGGATGGCTGTGGTCCAGCGAGGTGGAGGCACTCTCCCGAGGCCACACAGCAAGTCAGCGGCAGATTCAGGGCTGAGCCTTGGGCACCTGCATCCCAGTGTTGGGCCACTTTTCCTGCCTCTGACGCCTAGCCTGGGGACTTCATCTGAGGGGCAGGGCCTCCCTGGAATGGAAGGGGCTGTCTGCTCGCGGAAGGAAGATGCCACCCTGCCCGAGGTGGCTGGCGGCTGGCGGCTGGCGCCAGGACGCAGGCGGTGACTCCCACAGCCCCGACGTGTGGGCTTCACCCAGCCTCCAGGGAATTCCAGCGGCGTCTCCGGTTGTCCCACCTTGGCTCCAGCTCCCACACACCTGGCCTCTCCCTTCACCTCTGGCTAGACTGCAGAGCATCAGACACGGACTTCAAATGGATGGTGCTCTGAGAGTTTATAGAGAGTTGTGTAAGACTCCTGTGTGGCCGAACCAGCTCCAGGGATGACGTTCTAGGACATTGCCCTTGACTCCTGCGGAAGAAGCGACAAGGCAGGCCAGGGGACGCTACTCAGTAGGTCGTGGCATCCTGGCAGGCGGCAGGGAGACTCCTGCGGGGACCGGAGAGCCCCTGGCCTCTTCCTCTCCCAAGTCCATTCCTCTCTCGGCCTCCCTGGACCCAACTCTCCTCGAGGGAGGTCTCTGGACCCTCCTGTCTTGGATTCACTTGGGGTTTGTCTCTGCCATGCCCTGAAGGCTGCTGTTCCCATGGTTACCAGCAGCTCTGGGCCCCTGCTGATGACCGCTGTGGTTCTCCTTCCTGGCCTCAGTGATCTTTGGCAGTGGGGGACTCCCCCTGGACAGGCTTGCCACCGCTTCCTGACATCACCACCTGCCCCTCCCCATCCCGTCCTGGGTCCCTCCCCTTGCTGAGCCATCCAGGCCGCCCAGATGCTGATCAGCCCCAGACTCATCAGTTCCATTTCAGCAACCCACTTGACCTCTCTCTTGGGTCAAGTAAACACTTCACATTGAATCTTTTTTAAACTGATCTCTCCCTGAATCCTCTCCTGCTCGCTTGTCATCTTGGCTAACGGCAAACCCTCCTGCTTTGGAGGTAGTCGAGACTCTGGTGTCTTCCTGGCCCTAGCCCCAGCCCTGACATCCAGTTCATCCACCCCTCCCCCCATTCCATTCTTGTCATCTTATCGTCTGTGCCTAACACAGTGGCCAGGTCATGTCAGTCTGCTGCCCAGAAGGACACCCTGGCTTCCGCCTCACTCAGGGCTCACAAGATGCTCTCTTCTGCCCCCTTTTCTCTGGCATTCCAGGCAAATTCCACCTCAGGCCCTTTGCACATACCATTTGCAACATGTGCAATGTGCCATGCCAATGTGCCACGCCCCCTGCCTGCAGGTTTGGCTCACATGATTCAGCTCTCCCCCTCCCCATGCATTCCCGAGCTCTCTCTCCTCTGCTTCATTTCTCTCTGTGGGGGTCACTGCGGTCTGGGAGGGTGGGGTTTTGACCCCCTTGCTCTCGCTGTGTCTGTAGCGCTCACACCGTGCTGAGCGGCAGTAAATGCTCCTCCCCAGGGCTGAGGTAAGCAGCTCTGAGAAAGGCGAGTTGAATAGGCTCTCCAGAGCAGGGGTGGGGGGTGCTTGGCCCTCAGAGGGTCAGGGAGTGGGGGAGCCGACCTTGACCTGGTCACATTCCCTCATCTGCGGGCACCATGTTTACGGAGCCTGTCCCCAGTCTGCCCAGTGACTGTGGTCTGTTGTGTTAATAGGCTCTTGTTGGACACCAGGATGGTGCCATATTCATCAGCTGTGTGTTTTCTGTAGCGTCTCTAAATTATGTGTTCAATGATGGGATGGCCTTGGCCCGTTTTCTTACTAGTTTCGCTGTTACATCGCTCCGTCTCTGTGACTCCCGCATCCCCTGTTCTCGGAAGGCTCTGAAGAGGCTCAGGTGTGGCCGCCGCTCCGTGATGTCACTTCCCCCCAACTCCCCTGGGCTCAGTGGTAGTGGGGCTCTAGAACCCCATGTGAGGGGACAGAGCCCCCTTCCCTGTGACCCCTTAGCTCGTGGAGATGCCCCAGGCAAACTGACCAACCCTTGTAGGTCCCGGGGGTCCTTGGGTAGTTCCCTACCCAGGCCTTGAACTAAGACCCGCCACTGTTGGAAACCTCCCGGGGCCCCGGACTTCACTCCTGTTTCTTGTGTGTGGCTCCGCGTGCTGGTGCCTCGCCTCCTGGGGACCCGTGGGGGCCGAACAAGAAGGTGGTCGCCAGGAGCCCGAGTGCTGGCCTTGCACTGGTGGCAGACTTCTGCACCCAAGCGCTTTTCCTCTCGGGGCTGCGTGGTGAGGGGGGAAGTGTCTGTCGTACTCCCCGGCGCCCAGCAGGTGGCGACTCCCTGCTCTGTTAGGCAGAAGGCCTGGGGTCCGGGGTCGCTCGAGAAGCCTCCGTGCAGCCAGGGGACAGTCGGGGGGACGTGGAGGGCGCTGATGGGGGCGAAGACAGTGAAGTGAAGGGACCGGAGGCAGGTGGGGAGGGCGTTTGCGGTTTCCAGTGGATTGCTGAGGGGACTCTCACGGAGGGGGATGCCCTTGAGCAAGAACTTGAAGGAAGGAGGGGCAGGGCCGCCCCGTGTAGACTCCCTGGAGCGCCGACAGAGGCCAGTGCCCCATGCCGCCCCCAGAGATGCTCATGTCACGGGTGTGGTGTGCGGACCTGGCCTCCTCGTGAATGCAGAGTGTGGCCGGGGCTGAGGGCCGCGGGGGGAGGGCCGTGCGTGGACGCGTGTGTCATTGCTTCAGGGGCATCCCACATGTGCTGACGTCTCGGAAGGCGAAGCGCCCTCACATCCTGGTCCCTGGCTTGGCGGGCCGGCAGGGATGGCCTCTCTTTACAGACGGGGAGGCCAAGGTTCGGAGCCTAGTGGGCAGGGAGGGGCTTCCCCCCGGGCCACCCAGCCAGCGAGGACAAGGACCGGGACTGACAGCCATGCTGCCGCCGCCTTGGGATGTGTCACAGCCCCTGGCATCCCTTCAGTTGGTCGGCCCCTTGCGTCAGCACCGACTGCCCCTGTGTAGACACGTGCACATGGATATACTCGCGGGCCGGCATGTCAGGTGCTCAGAGCGTCCTCTAAGTGTAATCAGCACAACCGCCCAGTGGCATTACTACTGCTCCCGTTTTGCAGATGGTGAAACCAGAGCCCAGAGAGGCCCCTGACTTGCCCGGCTCACACAGCCAGGAACCTAGAATCAGGTCTTCGTGTGGTAGCCGCGGCTGTCTGAGAAGGGGAGAAATGTCTGGGTCCGCAGATGCTGTTCCTCAGCGCCTCACATCTCCGCTCCAGGCCGCCCCTGGTCTCTCTAGAGTTCTCTGACCACAGGAAGTGTTTCATGGTCAAGGAAGGAGACTGTCCTGCTGGACATCACTGTCCTAGACACTTAAGTCGTGACCTGGTGTCTCCCCAGAGATTGTGGTCCGTGGAGCTGAAAGCCCTGGGCTCTGCTCCCCCGGGAAAGTCTCCGAATCTCTGTGAGCCTCAGTGTCCTCATCTGTGAAATGGGTGTAAAAAGTGCGTTTTCTCCTCACCTCCTGAGCTGCTGGGAGAGTGCGGTGATAACCGCCCGGAAAGTACTTGGGAATTACAGGGCTGTGTGCATGCCAGCTGGGGTTGCCCTCACTGGGCCAGGCCGTGTGCTGAGAGGTGGTGAGAGGAGCCTGCCTAGGGGGCCTTTACCCCGACCCTAAACTCCACCAACTGCCGGATGCCCAGGGATGGGGAGAAAGCCTGCCCCCTAGTGGAAGTGGCTGTGGTTGCCTCGGCTGCAGGAGCCTGAGTGCAAGGGAGCAGAGAAATATCAGACGGCAGGTGGCTAGAGACCAGGGGACATAAGTTTGTTGGACTGATCTGATTTTTGAGCATTTAAAAGTTGTGAAATTCTGGTAACAGAGAGGGAGACGTGGAAATTGATGCAGATCCTGCCTCTCTTCAGAGCTGCTGCTTATTCTGTTCCTGTGCATTAGCGACATTTCTGCAGACGGGGGACAGTGTAGGGGCCCTGGCAGGTGGCTGGGACTGTTCTTTCTTCCCCAACAGGCCCAGGGCATCCTAGATTTCCAGGCTGCCTCACAGGAGACAGTCCCTCCCACAGGCACGTCGGCCGGCTGAGGGGCTGAGTTCACACTGGGGTCCCCGCCAGCCTCTGTGGCCACCTCCTGGGCTTTGGATGGTCCATCGGGGGCACAGGCTTGCCGCTGAGCATGGGGTGTCCTTTAGTTTTCTGCCTTGAGCCTTGCTTGGCTAGTAGAAGCAGCTGACCGCAGACCTTGATCTCACAGTGGTAGGGGGAATCCCCACGGGGCAGCCCCGCACCTTGACCGAGAGGCCCTCGCTTGTCTGTTTACATGTTTGTTTAATACATTCACTTACTTCGCTTATTGTAATAGGTATGTTTCGGTAGCTGCCTCTGCCAACTTTGATGCGATTCACTTTTCGGGTCATTCTCTGCCCCGGGGGCTGTCCTGAGCGCTGTGGAGTGTTTGACAGCATTCCCTGACGCCATCCACTAGGTGCCGTAGCAATGTCCGGGACTCCCCTCGGAGGTGACCACCAAAAACGTCTCCAGACATTGCCAAGTGCTTGTGCTTGTGCTTGTGAACAACCACTGATCTAGGGGCCACCCGCGTGGCTCATTCGTTAAGTGTCTGCCTTCTGCTCAGGTCATGATCCTGGGGTTCTGGGATCAAGCCCCGCATTGAGTTCCCTGCTCAGTGGGAAGCCTGCTTCTCCCTCTCCCCCTGCTTGTGTTCCCTTTCTCGCTGTTTCTCTCTCTCTCTGTCAAATAAGTAAATAAAATAAAATAAACATAACCACGGATCTAAACCCTGATGTGTCAGCTTCGAGCCTGGCCCCATTCCCATCTCTTGCCCCCTCAGGCACAGCTGTCTCTGAGCCAACACCTGACAGGGGTGAGGCTCACCCTTCCCGCTTTCCCGCCCACCCCACCTTCCTCCTCTCCTGACCGGAGGGCCTGCTCACTTCTGTCTGGGGGACACATTTGGGACGGGACAAGTTCCTTAGCCTCCTGTGACCTGTTTCCTCATGTGCAGTTTGGGCTGGTACAGTAGGCGCCTTGCTAGGGGTACGTAGAGTAGGAGAGTTGTATGTGTAGGTACTCAGCATGTGTTCAGTGTGCACGTTGTTCTTATCGAACGGCTATTTATTTTTGCTGTGCTAAGATGGGGGTGCGTCAGTGAATAGGACAAAAGCCCTGACCTTGGGATTTCATAGCCCATGAGGGAGGCAGGTACATGATCCCACCATTGCGATTCAGTGTAATGAGTGCTGTGGTGGGAAAGTGCGAGGGGGCAGTGGGAGCCTGCAGGAGGGCTGCCCCATGCGGGAGTTAAAGAAGGAAGGCTTCCTGGAGGAGGTGGTATCCCGGCCAGGACCTGAAAGATGAGTCTGGGTTAGCGAGGTAAAGGAATGGGGTCTAGGTTATCTCTCTTTTAAAAAATCCTTAAATGCTTTCCTGGAAAAAAAAAAAAAATCTTATTGAATGGGCTCTGGTAGCAGAAAGGGCCAGACTGTGTCATGGGATCCAGGCTCACACCCCCTCAAGGATGCCCAAAATGAAAGTGCTTGGTGCAGTGAGGCTGGGATAGGGGGCCAAGTGCAGAGCTCCTGGCCTGGAGGAGACCACTGCAGGGGATGGATGTAACGTGGTACCAGAAACCTCCCCAGATGCTTCCAAGGAGGGGGTGATGCCTGGGAGGCAGCTGGGGCACAGCACAGCTGCTGTGCCTGCACAGCTGGGCTCCATTCCCAGCTCGCCTGTCCCTTTCTGGGGCTCGTCTGGACAGCACTGTGCAGTGCAGTGTCACAGAACCCGGCTGGGGTTTGCTTCTGCTCACCCTGTCCCTTGCAAGGGGAGGGAAGGTGGTGGGCAGAGCTCGGTGGAACTCAAGTGGGTCATTAAAGCCCACATCCCGTGGGCCTTGAGGTGCCATCCGGGGCTGATGGTGTATATCGTTTCTCTCCCCAACAGCTACAGTCTCCGCCTGGCATCCCGGTGCCCTCCGCCAGCCGCCCCGTACATCACCAGGCAGTGTAGGAATGTCAAGGCCACGGCAGCAGCCCAGTTCCAGGGACCCCTCTTCAAAGAGTAGACCCTTCGCCTGCTCCCTGACAGGTACGAGGAGGGTGGGGAAGCTCTGGGGGTTGAGGGGCACCAGGCTTGGGTCTTGGGGTGGGCTGGGAGGCAGAGAAGAGGGTGGGCGTGATCGCCTGGATGCTGGGGGGGCGGACACTGGGCCTTTCTGCAGGCAGGTGTGGACCCCAGCCCTGTCACTCCCTGGCTGCGGGACTGCCGCAAGGTACTCAGTCTCTCTGAGCCTCAGTTTCCACATCAGTAAAATGGGGAGGACAGAATCACAAGTGTCACGTGTATGCAAAACAGGTAGAAAGTGCCTGGTGCACAGACAGCACTCGCAGTCACTAGCTATTTTAGGACTCGCAGTTAGCTGTGACTTTTAATTAAGAATGGCAGGGACAACCACAACAGCCAGCACTTACTCGAGACTTCTAGAGGCTTTAAGCCCACAGAAGATTGTGTGGTCTTTACTCCCACAATGTGTTTGAAAGTGAAAGTAATAGTATTCTGCAAATATAAAACGTAAACTTAATGTTGAACCTGAAGTCTCTTTCTAGATTTTCTGGTGGTAAAACCTGAATTCCATCATAGAAGCTGGACTTTCCCTCTCCAGGGGGGCTGGGCTTGGCCAGTGAGCTTTAGCGGGCCTGGACTTCTTTGTTGGTGACGTGGCGTGTCTTCTGTCCCTGAGACGGTGATGGGAGGACCCCATGTGCCAGGACACGGGGGCACCAGTTAAAAATACAGACCCCAAGGTGCAACTCCAAACTTACTAAACAAGCATCCTGGTGTGCAGGGCCTGGGAATCTGTATTAGCAGGTGGCCCCATGATTCTGGGACACATCCAGGTGTGGGGATCCCTGCTTAATGCAGCAAGGGTTGTTCAGGATGAGAACACAGTTGTTTCGGGCAAGAATGGACTGAACTCTGAAACTTTGGGGTCTTCTGTCCTATACGTTCCTCCCTTTGCCTGTCCTGCTACCTGGTGGGCTCACTCGCTCCTCCCTTCCTGAAGCTGCGGGAGGCTCTGGGCTTTATTTCTCTGGGGATCAGGGAGCGGCATGGAAACAAAATCCGCTTTCTCCAGGGACTCTTGTCTTGAGCCAGAACTCAGCCTGTGTCTCCAGAACAAGGTCCAGAGAGGGCACGTGCCCCTGAGTCAGAATGCTAGGGGGCAGAGTTAAAATGTGCGCAAAGCGCAGAACTGGAAGGCCCTGGAGAGGAGAGGCCCCAGGACAGTTCTGAATCCCGGCACAGCCCGGGCCCCTCCCTGTGGTGGCCGCTGCCATGTGGACGTCTGTGTTGATGGGCGCCAGGGTGTAGCCTACAGCCCAGAGCGGGTGTTCTTTATGGCCCAAGGCCGAGCCGGGAGTAGTTGGATCGATTGGGCCACGGACTGGGCCGTGACCGTCGGCCACTCAGTCTCTGGTGGCGATGCGGGGTTTGCCGAGCACTGCTAATTCAGGCTCTGCCCCCGGGGGCCGTGGCATGACCCTGGAAGGATGCCTTCTCTTCCCTTACTGGCAGACATGTGCAGCTTCCCCAGCAAGATGTTCAGATGAGTAGAGGCCCAAAGTAATTTAGGTCTGTGACTGATTTATTTATATTTATATATATATATAATTAAAATTATATGGATGTAATATATGATATATGATATATATATATATATATATATATATATATATATATATATATAATATGATTTTAAAAACACCATACTTCTACTGTTTGTATAAGCTCAGGCTGCATAACAGAGTGCCGTGGACTCTGGGGCTTAGACAAGACATTTAGCCTCCATGCTGGAGGCTAAGCCTCTGAGTATCTGAGGTCAGGGCACCAGCATGGCTGGGTTCTGGTGAGGACCCTCTTCCTGGCTTACAGAGGCCACTGTCTTGCTGTGTCCTCAGTAGTGGAAAGAGGAAGCTCTGGTGTCTCTTGTGAGGTCACCAAACTGGTCACAGGGGCCCCTACCCTCCTGACCCCATCTAAACCTCACACCTTCCAGAGGCCCCACCTCCAAATCCCGTCACACTGAGGGTAAGGGCTTCCCCGTATGAATTTGGCCGGGGAGAGGGGCAGTTCCACATGTTTGCAGAATGATTTTTTAAGTGCTGTGACAGAGGATTTTAGCATGGGAAAGATGTGTGCGTCAGAATCCCCATTTCACAGGGAGGGAGACAGACACAGGGGCAGGTGGCAGAGCTGGAGGCAGAGCTGGAGGCATCTGACTCCCCGAATTTAGAGAGGACTCCAAGGGCTCTGTGCTGCCCCCCTCAAAGTCGTTGTGCTTATGGGGTCTGTTTGGGGAAAGAGTGATGTCCTGTCTGTTTGGGGAAAGAGTGATGTCCTTGGGAGTGCCCAGGCCCTGGGACTGCGCCTTCCCTGCCGCCCTTGCCCGCTTAGAGGCTCTGGCTGGTTAACTCAACAGTCGGAACCCAATGAGGAGCTCGCCTTTTCTCCACGGCTGACTTCTCGTGTGCCTCCCTCCTCTGGCCTTTATCAAAATTGTGGAAAGCCCAGGGCTTTCTGTTCACTTTTTGGCATAAAACACACCACCCTGTCTAGTCCTGCAAGAAAATGCCCCAGCACGTGCTCTCTGTCTCTCTCTGTTGCCTGAGGCCAGCACACTTGGGCCCTGGGGTCCTTGAGGGGGCTGTCCAGGGAAGGGCTTGGCGTCTCTCACTCATTTGGCCACTTCCCTGATCTTTCCCTCGGCTGCCGCTGGCCTTGGGTAGGCTTCCCAACACTGGTTGTCTCCTGGGGTTCTAGGGGCTGGGTGGGGTGACAAGAACCCTCCCCCTACCCGACAGCCTCTGCTCCCCTCCAGCCCCAGTGGTCCAACCCACAGCCCCTGCTGCTGGGGTCCCCACCCTGGAGGGCTGCTCCTCGGGCTGGGGATAGGCAGGCTGGCTTCTTTTGTGGATCCCACTTGATGACCTGCAGGTGACACACCCCAGCCACACCAGATGGAGGAAATGCAGGCCACTCCTACGGCTGGCCCCTGTCTCTGTGTTCTTTTTCTCCCCTGGCTCATTTGGGACACACACAGGCCTCCACTAGGAAAGGAGGCCCCTGTTTCTTTAAGGTACCCTCATCTAGTGCCCCATCAAGAGATTTTGTGGGGGGGGAGTTGGAATGGACTCAGTGTAGTGGTTTAAGTGTGCATTTTCTGGAGGTGAATCCAGCAATCCTGGTAGGTATTTCACTTCTCTGTGTTTCAGTTTGCCCATCTGCAAAATGGGTTACTAGTCATATCTGTCTCATGGGTGTACCATAAGGAGGGCGCAGGTTAGTATATGAAAAGCCCTTAGGAAAGCGCCTGCCTGCTATGTCATAAGTCTGCAGTCAGTTGGCGCGGCTGTTACCGTTGTTCTCAGCCAATCATCACAGCAGTGGTAGAGTAATAATAATACTAGTTAGTGGTCAGAGTGGCAGTTCTAGCACTGATGACCAGGTCCGCAGGGCGAGAGAACGGAGCGCCTGAACTTGGCCCAGCACGACGCCAGGCTCATCTTCAGGCCCGGGCAACAAGTGTTACTAAGTCCTGACAGCACCCCCAACCACCTCCATTCCTGGCTCAGGGTCAGGGACTGTGGGTGGGGTGTCTGTGGCCGAGGCACGCAGGAGAAGCCGGTCCCCCGGAACCAAAAGCACTCACAGGCTCTGAAGTGGGCTTGACCCGGTTCAAGTCCCATGGCTGCCGCTTGTCATCAGCCTGACCTTGTAAAAATCACTTGTCCTCTCTGAGCCTCTGTTTTTCCGTGCCAAATGGGGATCTGGGGATCTGTGTCACCTGCGTGAGGGTTGTTGGAAGCATTAGAATGAAATCAGGTGGTGACGTAGTTGACTGTGGCAGAGTCTTTGGCAGGATTGATTGAAGTGAACATCTGTGTCCCCGGATCCAGCAGTTACACCACCAGGGAGACACGCGGTGGGAATGCGTGTGCATGCCCACCAGAACCCGCACACGGGGGAGGTCATACATTACGTGTGCACGCCCAGCACTTCTGCTTGGATGAAGTGTGCACACATGTGCCCCTGCACGTGTCCTCCAGACATAGATAAGCATGACTCAGGGTGGCCCCAGATTGGAAACTGCCCATTTGTCCTTGGCCGTGGACCAGCCAGATGAAGGAGGCACGATCCTCCAGCAGACTCCCGTAGCAAGGAGGTGGACGGAACCGCACGCATGGGCTCGGGAGGGATGGATCCCAGACATGTGCAGAAGGAGCCAGATGCAAAGTATACGGACGGATTGATTCCACTTATTTTAGTTAAAAATGGACAAAATCAGTCTATGGTGATAGAAGTCAGAGTGTTTATTCTGGGGATGAGGGTTAGCAGTGGTCCTAGAAGAGAGCCTGGGATGGGGGCGAAGGGGAGGTGAGTCATGTTCGGTTTCCTACGTGGGAGCGGCTCACGCAGGCGTGTTCACAGTGAACATGCATCAGGCTGTGCTTTTCTGTGTGTCAGTGGTGTACCGCAGTCAGTCCTTTTATTTTTCATTTTTTAAAAAGATTGTATTTATTTGTCAGAGAGAGAGAGAAACAAGAGCAGGCACGTGAGCACAAGCGGGGGACACAGCAGCCAGAGCAGGCAGAGGGAGAAGCAGGCTCCCCACTGAGCAGGGAGCCCGAAGCGGGGCTCGATCCCAGGGCGGGATCATGACCTGAGCCGAAGGCAGACACTTAACCCACTGAGCCACCCGGGTGTTCCACGGTTAGTCCTTTACTTGTAAGAATTAAGTGAGGTGATGCTTCAGCGGCCCAGGGTAGGCACTGAGGATGCGGCCACTGTTACCGTTTTTCTTTTCTTTTTCTCCTCAGCACCTGAAGTGACCTGGAATCAGTGAAGCCAAAGGGACTGGCCTTCTGCCCTGCAGGGAGTACCGACCTATTCCACTTTCATGAGCCTGCGAGAGAAAGGAAGAGTGCGTGTGCGTGTGCGTGTGTGTGGTCTTCAGACGAGGGTCCCAAACCCCAGGGAGGCAGGAAGGCAGCTGATTCCACACCATGGACAACACTTGGGTGCAGCCGCTGGGACCGTGTTCTGCAGCTCAGCCTTCCTGCTGGGGGCGGGGGGCCTCTCCTACTATGCAATTTTTCAAGAGCTCCTTGATCCTGCTTTTTGCTTCTCGAGTTGTCTTTTGCCATGGCGGGGACTGTGGGCTGGCTCAGGGGTCGGCTCCAGTCCTGTCTGAGGAAGGCCTTCCGGAGGAGGCCGAGTTTCCCTTTTAACCACCCCACCTTCCCCAGCCTTCCACCATCTCTGGGAATCAGCGGCGTGTGGACGTGTCGGACCCTCACTGATTGACCTCATTGGCCTGCGCACTTCGAAAACCTCCCTTCTTTGCCTGAGCTGCTGGCTTGAGATTTAAAATTCTACTCAGTCCATTTCCGGAGAAAGTCCCTGTCCCCATTTGCAGATCTGGCTCCTCCCTTGAGAGAGGCAGGGGATGGGACAGCATGTGGGGGGAGGAGGAGGGCTCCCCGCCCCCACGCCGCACCCCTCTCTGCTGTGCTTCTTTTGCCTCCCTTGGTGGGACCATCAACACCTTTAGTGGCTGACCTCCTCAGATTAGCTGAAAAGGGAAACAAAAATTGGGAAATGAAAAATAACTTGGAGGATTAAGAAGCACAGGGGAGAGAAGAGATTTCCAGAGGCCAGTCGCCTGCCAGGGAATGATGGAGCTGGCTTCCGCTTCGCACGGGACCACTCCGTGTCTCGGAGAAACGGGTGAGCAGAGCAGGAGTTTGGACCCAGTTCAGTGAGGGTCTTGGGGTTTGTGCCTTTGGGGCAGACCCTAGACACGGATGTCTGAGACCACTTTAGCGCTGTTTTCTCAGCTACTTTCAGTCGTGATGTGCTGAACCACAGTGGAAGGACAGCACTTGGAAGGACGTGAGTGGTCACACACAAAAAGGGACTTTTTTTTTCAGGGCTACTATGGTTGATCTTGCAACTCTGTAAATATGTACGTAGACACTTTTAAAAGCACGTATTTATGTCCCTGACTGTAAATGCCCCCTTTTTAAAGTTTTATAACTTGTGTTATTTAATTAATCAGTCGACTGGCTGCAGTGTAGGGTCTGACGATGGTCCGGGAGGAAGGTCTCACGAGACCCTCACATGGGCAGAAAAGTGCCGATCGCCGGCCTCCATTCAGTTTTCCAACTTGCCACCCAGCTCCAAACCATCGTTTGTTTCCAACTTCCATAAGCTGGCATCCTTTTGCCCACTCCGAAAATTAACCCTCACAAGCATGAAAAGCTGTGGCTGTTCCTTATCCTAACGATACGGTTTTGTCCCATAAATGTCGACACTCACGAACTGTACCCCAGCCTCTCGGTTCTGAGGGTTCCCGTTTGCAGCGGCAAGGAAGGCTCACGAATCCAAAGCTTCGAAAGTCACTTTCAACCAACGGTGAATTCCAGAAAATGTTGTGGGGGACTGGGGGACACTAATTTCTGCATGTGCAAATGTGTGGATCAGCCTTCGACCCTCTCAGACCAGCAGAAAAGGCTACGAGTGTCCCAGTCACAAAGACGGAGGCGGGGGGGTGGTCTTCTAAAGAGTGGTGTTTCCTGGTCAGTGGTGGTTTTCGGGCATGGGTGTGGATCACGGAAGAGAACGGTTCTGTATCTGCCATGTGAAGAAAATTAACAATAAAAGTGTGAAGCGCGATTGTAAGCAACAAGCCTGGGAGTGATCATTTTGGTTTCTGTGTTTTGCGTCCATTTTGGCAATTTCTGTGGGGTGGGGGTGGGTGGGTTGAGGCGGGCCCCGGAGGCCCCATTCCGACAATGAGAGCAACGCGAGGTTTCAAGGAAGCTCACTGTGGAAATATCCTGCGGGGTGAGCAGTTTACTCTGTCCTCAGATCACTCTCCCTCCCTGCCAGCGAGGAAGCTAAGCCATTTCACTGAGGCTAGACAGGACTCTGTGATTGTCAATACATTCTCCTCTTTAGCTTTATTGGGATTGCTTTTACGTACCGTACAATGAACCCACATAAGTCAGTGTACAAATCGGGGTTTTTTTGTTTTGTGTTTTGTTTTTTATATTTGGAATTGCGCAACCATCACTGCATTCAATTTTAGAACATCTTCAATCATCCCCGAAAGAAATCCTATACCCGTTAGCAGTCGCTCCCGATTTCTCCCTTTGGGTGCCCTAGGCAGCCACAGGTCTACTCTCTATCCTTAGGTTCGCCCTTCCTAGACATTTCACGTAAATAGAATCACATGGTGTGTGATCTTTTACGACTAGCTGCTTTCACTCCGTGTTTTCGAGGCGTACCCAGGCTGCAGTACGTATCAGCACTTCATTCCTTTTTATGGCCTAATAATCCCATTGTATGCTTTTATTTGTGCAATATTTGGGACATAGTTACACTTAAAACAAGGCATCACTCATTGTTGATCTGGAACTCAACTGTGACAGGTGTGCTGGATCCTACCCAGTAAGTCTGCCTGTGCAGCAGTGATTCCAAGCCCACGGCTGACCTTTTAGGGACCATTTACTGTGAACTGCCATGGGCCAGATACTCCCCGCACATTCATTTTTTCCTATCAGGGCATCCCAGCAGGAAGGGTACCTCGACAGCCATTTCACAGATGAAGGAACAGGCTAGACACCTTAAGCAATTTGTCCCGGGGTCACACAGCCGGCAGATGTAGGCTGGAACTGCATTCAGCCCTTTAGGGCCCAAAGTTCTGTGTTCCTACTTGCCTCTTGCTGCTGCCTCTGCTGCTGGTTCCTCCAGCTCTCCAGCCACCTGGCAGGTGGGAACACGACAACAGAGGTCAGTCCCCAGCTACCCAGAGCATAGCAGTTGGCTGCTGGACTTCGGCTCCCCCCAGGTGCCTGGCAGGATGAGAAGCATATGTTTAAAACTATGGGTTCTGTCCCAGGTGCGCGCCCTATTGGCCACGTGACCTTGCTTGGGCTTCCACTGGCCTCAGCTTGGCTCCTTGTTTGTATAAGGGGACGATCACCCAGCTTCCTGGATTCTAGCCACCACTACATTTGCTTAAAGTTAACTTATACCCCTCTGGGATCACCTGGCTGATTGTTAAAGGAGAAATCCCTGGTGTCTGCACCCCCCTCCCACGCCCATCTGTCGCATCAGAAGCCCGGGCGGGGTGTGTGTGGGGGGGATTGCTACCGGGCTGACCAGCTCTGCAGGGCCCAATAACTTTAACGCCCGAAGCATGTCTGGAAACAAGCATCCGGGCCTCAGGCAGACCACTGAATCAAGGGCGCCCCAGGGATTTGCATCAGACGGGGTCTCCCTATGCTTGTTCTGAGCGTCAAGCTGTGCCTGGTGCAGGGCACCGCCAGGACTGGGGGACGGGCTCCAGAGACTCAACCCCGCCAGGTGCTGGGCAGGTCCTTAAGCCCGCCCGGGTGGCCCGCGGAGACCGGGGAAGCGCGGCGCTGGGGGCGGGAGCGGGCCGTGGGGAGCCCCGCACACCCTGCGCCAGCTGCCCCGGAAGGGTTAGGGCGCCGCGGCGCAGACTCCAGGGCTGGCCGCGTTCCGGTTGCCCGGGCAACCGTTCCCCCGCCCTCGCCCCGGGTGCTCCTCCTTCTGACGTCGAGTGCCAGGTCACGAGCAGCCCGACGCTGCGTCACGCTACGTCATGCGCCTCCCGCCGCCAGGTCACGTGGGCATCTCCTGGTTCACGTCATCAGGGCCAGGGGAGCGCAGGGCCGGCAGGGGGCTTGGCAGAGAGCCGGAGCGCGCTCCACGTTCCCTACAGTACGTGGCTCTGATTGTCTCGCGGTGTTGTGACTTGTTACTAACCCCGCGTCGCGCGTGCTTTCTCACCGAAGCTTTCTGTCGTAATACCCCGAGCCTTGGTCTGTACCTGTGTGGGGAAGCGCGGGGTCTCCCCGGGACATCAGGGACGGCTGTGCGCACCGCTGTCCAGACCCGAGGCTGGCGCCGGGGAAGCTGGGCCACCGTCCTGGGCACCTTGGCGGGAGCAGGTGGGCGTCCTCCCGTGGCCCCCTCGAGGGTGCCCCTCGTTAATGCTGATGGAGGTCGAAAGGAGCCCGGAGGCCTCCGAGCCAGTTGGCAGAGCGGGTGGGTGCAGCGGGTCCCTGAGCTCCCTGCTCTGACGCGGGTGGCGTGGAGGCCGCCCCCCTGCCAAGGGGTGAGCTGAAGGCAGGCCCCGCGGTGGCAGGCCAGCTCCTGACTCGCCGGGCTCCGAGGGCGCAAGTTCTCCAGGGTGGGAGACTGGAAGCCTCAGACTGCCCCACCAGCCTTGCCATGGCTCCGCGTTGGAGACCGCGGCTCCGAGAGGGCCTCCTGGCCCAGGGTCTGCCCCTTCTGTACAAGAATCTGGCTGGTGGGGCACGAAGCATCTAGTGGAAGGTGGCCTGGGCCCCAGGGATGGAGCACGAAGTAAGTCTCTCTCTTCTGATCTGCCCTCCCGCTCCCGGAGCAGGCTCAAATGAGGAGCAGGTTTGCTGGTGGGGTGAGGTAGGGGAAGGCCAGTGTCATGTGACTTCCAGTCAGTGGACTTCCATGCTGGCCCCGGGTGAGGGGTCCACTGAGAGTCAGCACTTGGAGGCCACTAAGAGTGTGGGTGTTTTTGGATTTTGCACCTTGAAGTTGTCCCATTTGTGTCTTCCGAGCCCTGGTCTTGGCAGCTTGTGATACTGTGTGTTTCTCTGGACTGTGTGCCCATCTCTGAATTGATGTCACTAGAAGAATCCTCTGAGGATTTCCTGTGCACTTAGGATAAAACCCAACTCCCTTCTCTGGTTTAGAAGTCTTACTGGCCCCAGAGTCACCTTACACACCACCATCTTCCTCCTTGCTCTCTCTGATCCAGCCATACCAATTGTATTTTTGCTCTGTCTTCTGCCACAGGGCCTTTGCACAAACTAATCCTCCTGCCTGCACGGAGTTTCCACCAGAAGGCATCCTTCCCTGACCATTCAGTCTAAGGTGGCCTCCCTGTCACCTGTCATTTGGCCTTGTTGATTTGATTCACCACCTGACATTTTCTAGTTTCTCAGCTTCTGTAGAATGTCAGCCCTGTAAGTGTAGATGGACTTTATCTATCTATTCCTTTGTTGGCTACTACATCCAGCGCCTAGTAGGCCTTCAGGGTTTACTGTGGGAGGCACTGTAAGTCATCCGGGGGGGAATATGACCTCAGAGAAGGTCTTGATGGGTTGGGGATTGAATGCAGCTGTAGGAGATTGGCTGGTTTTTAGCAGCCTCTGACCTGGGTGGAATTTTCAGCCGTGGCCTGCTTCTGTGTAGGAGTCTCTCTGTGCAGACTGTTTTCATGGCCAGAGGGGGAAATAAGGTGGCTTTTCTTCTATACTTTTAAAAAATGTATTTATTTATTTTAGAGAGAAAGAGAGTGTTGGGAGGGGAGGAGAGAGAGACTGTCCAGCAGACTCCCCGTGAGCATGGACTCTGATGTGGGCTTGATCCCAGGACCCCGAGATTATGACCTGAGTTGAAATCAAGAGTGGACACCCAACTGACTGAGCCACCCAGGCACCCCAGGTGGCTTTTATTTTAAATGTCACTACTGTAGACGTAGGGTTGTCAGGTAAGACCCGGCACATTTGAATTTCAGATAAGGAGTGATTTCTTTTTCTTTTTTTAAAGTATAAATATGTACCAAGTATGGCATGGGACATGCGTCCACAAAAAAATGGTTTGTTGTGGGTCTGAAATGAACATGTAACTAAGCATGCTGTGATTTTATTTGCCAAAGATGGAGACCCTCTTCAGAGGGCTAAGCCCCTGAGCTGTGCCCTTCTGGGACGTCCTGCCCGGTTCCAGCTCTCTCTCTGAGCTTGTCAGCCAGCGCTGGCCCTCAGCCCGGCGGCTGGGGCGGCTACTCCCCCTGCTTTTAAAAATAGCTCACGGCTTTGGAAGTGAAGGCCACCAGTGTCAAGTGGGGCCCTGAGGGCTCTAAAGAGTGTTCAAGTGGCTTTTGACGCCTGCCTACATCTGGGGGTTGTGGCTCTGACTTTTGCTTGATGCCTAGGATTTTTGTTTTTTTAAGCCATCTTGTCTTTCTTGCCATCTGACGTGGAAGATTCTTGGACAGCGGTGCAAACAGCTGGGCCAGTTTTATCATTGGTTGGAAGGATGTTGCCAGATGCTGTCATCCTTGGTCAAGGTACGGTTTCTACGGCTGTGCCCCCCACCTCTGTGCCTTTCCAGAGCCATGCTGGGTGAGACCTTCCATGCCAGCTGATGCATGGTTCAGACTTGCTTCACTTCACCCAAGTGCCTTCAGGTGTCGCTGGCCAGACTAAGGCACAATCTGGGAGAGCAGGGACGTGGAACACTCAGGTGCTCACCTTGGAGCCCAGAGAAGTGTGGCCTGCCCTCTGGGCCATCCATCTCTTCTGTGACTTTGTAGTCCTAGGGGGATGTGCCCAGCTCCCAGTGAGCGTCTCACCTGTGTGTGCTGCCTCAGCGCCCTGGGCATGGGACCAGTTCTCGTGTGATTCCTTAAACCAAAATATTTAGTTTTCTCATTGGAAATCGTACATTGAAGTAACCTGAGAAAAATAGAATCCAAAGATCTCCCCAGATACCGACTGACCCTTCTGTGCCTAATCCGTCGGATTTTTATGTAAACAAAGATTAGCTAACTGGCTGTGCCACCAACCCACCAGTGTGACCTTGAGATGCTCTTGACCCTCCCCGTGCCTCAGTATCCTCATCTTTAACAGGGAGATTATCGCCGACCTTTCCTGCAGGTGTTTGGGGAAAGTTAAATTGATTGCTGTGTCAAAGGCACTTAGGAGAATGCTTGGCTTTGAGTATACTCAAAGGGTTCATTATGATCATACTGGGCTTTTACACTGGAAGATTTTTACGACCGCATTTCTCTTAATGATGGGAGAGGTGGCGGGGGGCTCAGGTTGTAGTTAGCATTTGGATTACTTCTGCCTTTTGACGTGGGCATCCGCATCCTGATTTGCTCACAGTATGATTTTTTTTTTTATTGGAATGGAAGTGGAATGGCCATGTTAAAAGGCAATAATTGATAATCCTTATTAAATACACACTGTGGGGGCACCTGGGTGGCTCAGTGGGTTAAAGCCTCTGCCTTCAGCTCAGGTCATGATCCCAGGGTCCTGGGATGGAGCCCCGTGTCGGGCTCTCTGCTCGTCAGGGAGCCTGCCTCCTCCTCTCTCTCTGCCTGCCTCTCTGCCTACTTGAGATCTGTCTGTCAAATAAATAACTAAAATCTTTAAAAATAAATAAATAAATAAATAAATACGCGCTGTGTACCAAGCCCTGGGTACATGTTTGCCTTATGGAAATCCCATGGAGGCAGGCTTTTTCATTAGTTCCAATATTTATGAAGAAGCCATCTTCAAGAGGCTGAATGCCTCTAAAGTCACAAATGGTTTATTTTTTCATTTTTGTTGTGGCACAAGCTAGTGCTCCAGTTTCAGACTTCTGCATACGTGGCTGTCTGGTTTTCCCAACACCATCTATTGAAGAAACCGACCCTTCTCTGTTGTCTCTTCTTGGCTCCTTCATTGTCACTGAATTGACCATAGATCTGTGGGTTTATTTCTGGGCACTGTACTCTGTGCCGTTGATCGATGTATCTGTTTTTATGCCACTACCATACTGTTTTGATTACTAGAGCTTTGTAATACAGTTTGAAATCAGGAAGCATGATACCTCCAGCTCTGTTCTCTCTCAAGACTGCTGGGCCAGTATGGGGTCTTCTGTGTTTCTATGGGAATTTAGGAGTGTTCTATTTCTGCAAAAAAATGCCATTGGAATGTTGATAGGGATTGCATTGTATCTGTGGGTGGCTTCCCATGGGAATTTAATAGTATCGGTTCTTCCAGTCCATGAACACAGTGTATCTTTCCATTTATTTGTGTCTTCAGTTTTTTCATCAGGATCTTAACAGTTTGCAGTGTAGAGGTCTCTCACCTCCTTGGTTAAGTTTATTTCTAGGTATTTTATTCTTTTTGATACAATTGTAAATGGAATTGTTTTCTTCTCCTTTTTTTTAAGGCTTTGTTTTATTTTAGAGAGGAGAGGGAGCGTGTGTGAGCGTGGGGAGCAGGGGCAGAGGGAGAGGGACAAGCAGAGTCTGCACTGAGCGTGGGGCCCAACTTGGAGCTCGATCTCACGACCCCAAGATCAGGACTTGAGTTGAAACCAAGAGTTGGACACTCACCCAACTGCGCCACCCAGGCACCCCAGGATTGTTTTCTGAATTTCTGTTTCTAATAGTTTGTTATTAGTGTATAGAAACATAACCGATTTTTGGATCCTGATTTGGTATCCTGTAACTTTACTGAATTTGTTGATCTGTCACGGCCGGCGTGACAAATCGACCAGGAACGTGAGGGTAAGAGGATGGTGAAAAGAAATTAAGAGACAAAGTGTTGGGGGCAGGAGGAGCACGGAGGAGGATGTCCAGCAGTGCTAAGTTCATTCAAAGCATTAAGGCCATATATATAGTGATAATAGGAGAAGCAATACACCTGTGTCTAGTTGAACAACCACACGCGTTCCCATAATAAGTTTCACATTTAACTCTAAGCAGACCTCGTGACGCCAAATGGCTGATGCCAGTACAGTTGTTCTGTATTGATACAGCAAACCTGAAAGTAATTTATGGGCTGGACTAGGGCAGCAAGGACCAGCAATGAACTTTGGACCCCAACCGAATTGTTCTCATTTGTTTAGCAAGCGTGTGGGAAGTCATGTAGGCGAGCGCACAACACACAGCACAGACCCTTTCTCAGTGCTACTCGACTTTTCCCGAACTAAGCCTTTTATTAGGTTATTCGGACTTTAAGGGAGGCACAAGTCAGGGCCTGGTTTGGTCCTGTCTCAAGCCTTATTGTGGCCTCCCACATTGATCAGATGTGACCACTGGTCTGTTCCTAAAGGTTGAAGTGGGAGACACCCTGTGCCCCCGCCTCCATGGAACATCTTCCAGTTGCTGCATATGTGAGAGGTCCAGGGCTCTTCCTTGGCTTCCGAAGGCTCTCTGCTTTGCCTGATGCCGCCCAAGACCTCCCACATCCATCTTCTCTAAATCAGGGGACGCTGCAGACTCCTCCTGGGAGAGAGTGGGAGGGACTTTGGGAGAGTCCGGGAGCAGGGCCCTCCTGGCACAGGGCAGGGGTTGGTGAGGGCCAGCTGCCTGGGGGTCTGTTTCCAACTCGGGTCTGCAGTCTTGAAGAAATTACATTTTTGCCAGAGTGCCGTCAGTCTCCGACAAACAGCTACGTGGCGGGGGCGGTGGGGGGTGCGGAGGGGCAGAGTGATGGAGGGTGGGGAGCGCGCCAGTGCCTGCATGCTCTCCTCCCGACCGGTGACTACCTCCCCAACCAGCTGTCCCAGGCGGGCTTCTCGGGCTCCAGCTCTGCGCAATGCAGACCCTCTGATGCTTCCCTGGCTTCCCCTGGCTTGGCATCGCCTTGTAGGTGCCAGCCGGGGACCCAAGTCCCCGGTGCGGCTGGATGTGAAATAGGGAAGGGAGACTGCAGAAGGTGCCGTCCATGGGACCCAAGAGCCATACCCTTGGATGGCCGAGGCTGGATTTACTCGCTTTAACGTGTCCCAGCTCTCTCTGTCTTGCCAGCACCTGCGTATGCCCACTGCTCTGGGGGAAACAATTTCCAGCCACGTGCCAGTTGAGACACAGTGTCCCTTGCTTCACTGTGCTGGGCTGGTGGCCGGGAGAGGACCCTGGTTTCAGCCTTCCTTCCGAGGGGCTGGCTACGGTTCCCAGGCTCCGTCCTCGCCTCCTGACACCAGGCCTGCTCTGTGCTGTGTCTCTTCTGCACCTTGTCCCTCTGTCGGTCCCCAGCGATGGCGTCAATCCACAGTCCGTGTAGGAGAGCCACTGTGAGGGGAGCCCTGGACCTTACAGGGGGAAGTGAAACTTGGTAACACGGAGAATGATTGTGATTGTGTGGCCAGAAGGAAGGGGGCGCTTAGGGTGATAGAAGGGTGTACTTGTCCCCAAATGCTAAAGCTGTTTCTTCCATAACAGAACTCCAGGAGTGGCCTCAGGGCAGGGCTGGGACCAGTGGCATAGAAAATGCCTCCTGTAAAGGCTGGATTGCATTTTCTTCTAGAAATAGGCCGCTGATCAAGTCTGTGATGGGCCAGTCCTCACGCTGAGCTTTCACACCTTCCCGACACCTCTCCGAGGCCGGCGCCGTCACATGGCCCCTGGTGACTGGGACCAGTCCCTGCCTGGCTGTAGGATGTTGGGTGGAGCTGGGGTTGGAACCTGGGGCTGGGGAGGGTTTCGCTTGGGCTCCCCTGGGAGCAGCCACTTGCATTTCTTTTCAGCCTTTCATGTTTTGTTTTCATTTTTGTTTTAAATCTGGTTGGGTCGGCACGCAGGCTTGTTAACAGACGTGCCTTGTATCTGGGATGCTTTCAACTCTCTGAAAAGCAGAAGAAGCCCTTTGCGAAGATGTGCATTTCCCAATGGCTAGACGGGTGAGGAGAGTCAGATGATGACCACTTGGGGGTATGGCACGGGACTGGGCGACTTCCCTTCCGGGTCAAAGAAGGAAAGGGGGTTGAGGGTGAGTGTTCTTCCTGCGATCACACAGGGGAGACCTCCCCACGCCCCCTGCTCCCCACCAAGGTCTGGCTAACCTCCTGAGACCTTGATGGATGTAGGGGCGCCCGAAGCTTGTCAGAGCAAGCTGTGCGAGGGGCTCTCCTGGAACCCGTCTGCTTGGATGGCTCTGTGTGACATCTGGCTGCTGGGCAGGGGCCACTCTAGGCCACTCTGACTCTGGACTCCAGGAGGCAGGGGGCTGCCTTTGGCTGCCCGTCCTTCACCCCTCATGGAGGGGACCACACAGAGCCGCTAGAGGGGCTCCCTGCCGGCTGAACCGCTGCCACGGGGACCCCCAGTCACGTTCTCACTCAGGCGGGGTTTTCAGAAGCGCTCCGTGCTCCCCCCAGCGTTCCCTGTTCGCTCACGTGCTGACCCCCACGTTACCGCAGCCCGCCCTTGCGCCCCCTGCCCGTCCTGCTGGGGTGGCCCGGCGAGGGTAGGCTGCAGCATGGTGACGGGCTGGACTCTGGTTGGCCCCGGGTCTGATCCTGGTTCTGCCCCTGTGTAGGACAACCCCCACCCCCAGCCAGTGTGGGGGGCTCCTGGGGAGCGAGAGAAAGACGTGGAAGGTACTGGCTGGCGTCTGTCCCTTAGTGAACCCTCAGGGCCAGGGAGGCACTGTGAATTCACTGGTCTGTTGTTGGCGGTGTGCCGTCATCTGATGTTTTAGGGGCGACTTCTCTTCTGGATTGTCGTTGTCTCTGTGGCTGCGGTAAAGGACCACACACTGGGGGGCTTAACTCATTTGTTTTCTCACAGTTCTGGAAGCTGGGAGTCCAAGGGGAAGCGGTGGGCAGGGTTGGTTTGCCCTGAGGCTTCTCCCCCTGCTCGCAGGCGGCCGCCTTCTCCCCATCGGCGGGTGGCTTCCCCTCTGTGCACACTCGCGTCCCTGCTGTCTGTCCTGCTCCTTGTGAGCAAGCCTGTCCTATAGGACAAGGGCTCCCCCTATGACAGGTAGCCCTAACCACTGCTTTCAAGGCCCCAGGTCCACACACAGTCACAGTCTTGAGTACACCGGCAGTGAGGACTCCGTGTGAGTTTGGGGGTACAATTCAGTCCATGACATAAATATTCAGATATTTTTCTGTCTTGTTGAAACTGCAAGGGAGGTCCACAGAAGAGACCTTGAGTCTGTAGTAGGTGTGGGCCTTGGGGTATAATGCAGGAAATTGGTCTGAGTCTTTGCCTTTTTTTTTTTTTTTAAAGTAGGCTTCTCACACAGTGTGGAGCACAGTTTGGGGCTTGAACTCACGACCGTAAGATCAAGACCTGATCTGAGATCAAGAGTTGATGCTTAACAGACAGAGCCAGCCCGGCGTCCCTGAGTCTTTGTCTTTGTCTTTTAACCTCATGCAGCAGCCCATTCCCCCTCCCCGAGGGTGCACGAGTATCTGTTGCTGGTTCAGTGTTGGTAATTCATCTCTGGGTCTCGGGGTCCAGACACCTTTACCTTTGTGCTCACTCTCCCACGGTGCCTGTATCCATCAGGCTGGGCTCTTCATGCTGCGGTGACCAACAGAGTCTTCGTTGCCAAAACAAATGCTTTCTTCTTGCTTATGCCACATGTGGATGGTGGATTGGTTAGGAACACTTTCCCCACGTTTGCAAACTCCTGGCTGGACACAGAGAGAACGGCTGCCATATGCACATATAGGTGAATTATATGAAGGAAACTCCTTGTACCACCCAGGACGGGAATGGAACATCTCCGCCCCCCCAGGACCAATTACAGCTGCTCTCTTTCCCTCCCAAAGTAACTACTGTCTTGACTTCCATAGTGATCACGTCTTTGTATTTTGTTTGTTTTTAATGAAACTTTAAATTTTGAGATTAATTGTAGATTCATGTGTAGTTGTAAGAAAATAATATAGAGATCCTGGTTGCCCTTTGCCTGGTTTCCCCTAGTGGTACCTGGAGAAGTCTGCACAATGGAATATTGACTTGGATTTGGTCAAGATACAGGACATCTCATCACCGTGGAGACCCCTCATCTGGACCTTGTGTAGCCACATCAACTTTCCGCCCTTCTCTTTAACCCTTAATCGTCTGTTCTTCATCTCTGTAATTTTGTCATTTGGAGAATGTTACACGTGGGCTCACACTATGTATAACCTTTTGGGACTGGCTTCTTTCACGTGGCATAGTTCTCTCCAGTTTCCTCCAGGCTGCTGGGGTCTTGCCACTTTGTTCCTTTTTATTGCTACCTGCTGTTCCATGGATGCTCCTCAGCGAACACTTTCCCAGTGGGAAGGCATCTAGGTTGTTTCCAGTTTGGAGCTCGGGTGAGTAAAGCTGCTGTAGATACACTCTTGCACACATTTTTTTTTCCCCTGTTTGCACAGTTTTCATTTCTCTGAGATAAGTTCTTGGGATTGTAGTCTTTGAGATGTATGCCTACTTTGGTTTTATTTTTAAGAAACTGCCTGTTTTCCAGAGTGGCTCTACTGTTTTACCTTCTCCAGAGTATTATTCAGAGAATGACTTCTGTGCATCCTTGACAGCATTTAGTGTTGTTATTATTTTTTATTTTAGCCCTTGTGGTTTTAATTTGCATTTCTCTAATGGCTAATGGTACAGATCTTTTCATGTGCTTATTTGCCATCTGGGTATCCTCTTCCAAGTAATGTCTGCTGTCTTTTGTTCATATTCTAATGGCATGTTAGTTTTTTACTGTTGCATTCGAGGGTTCTTCATATATTCTAGACAGTAGTTCTAACCTAGATACATGGTTTGCAAATACTTACTTCCAGTCTGTGGTTTGTCTTTTTGTCCTTTTAACAGGAATTTTCACAAAACAACAACAGAAAGAACAAAACATTTTTTTATGAAGTCCTATTTATTCTTTTATGGATCATGCTTTTGGGTCAGGTCTAACAACTCTTTTCATGTCCCTAGGTCCCCAGAAGTTTCTCCTGTGTTTTCTTTTCTAGAAGTTTTCTATCTTACATTTAAGCTGGTGATCCTTTTTTTTTTTTTTTTAAAGATTTTATTTATTTTTTTGACAGAGACACAGCGAGAGAGGGAACACAAAGCAGGGACAGAGGGAGAGGGGGAAGCAGGCTCCCCACCAAGCAGGGAGCCTGATGTGGGGCTCGAACCTAGGACCCTGGGATCATGACCTGAGCTGAAGGTAGAAGCTTAACAACTGAGCCACCCAGGAGCCCCTGGTGATCCATTTTTTAGTTAATTTTTGAATAATGTGTGAAACTTAGGTCAGGGGTCTTCTTTCCTCTTATGAATATGTGTTTCAGTGTCATTTGTTAGAAGTCTGTTTCCTTCATTGAATTGCTTTTGTATCTTATCAGAGGTCGCATGGGCATATTTGTGGATACTCCTGGATTCCCTGTTCTGTCCCCCTGATCTGTTTGCTTTCTCCTGTCTTCCTAGGGCAACATAGTCTTGATTATTATGACTGTACATAAATTCTTGAAATTAGATTAATTCTTCTAGCTTTATTCTTTTTTATTTTTATTTTCTCTTTTTTAAAATCCCAAATTGTTTCACTGTGACAGCTCCTTTGCATTTCCATACAATTTGAGAATAATTGTAGAAATTTAGGATAATCTTGTCTGTATGTGCAAAAGAAAAAAAACTCACTAAGACTTTGACAGGAATTATGTCAAACCTACATGTCAATTTGGAGAGAATCGGCATTTCACTATGTTGACTCTTTCAAGCATGAACAAGATTTATGTAGACATTATTTGACTTATCTGTGTTGTGTAGTTTTCAGCCTAAAAGCCCTGAACGTGCTTTATTTATTTATTTTATTTTTTTAAGGATTTTATTTATTTACTTGACAGAGAGTGGGCAGGAGCACACAAGCAGCGGGTAGTGGCAGAGGGAGAGGGAGAAGCAGGCTTCCTGATGCAGGGCTTGATCCCAGGACTCTGGGATCATGACCTGAGCCGAAGGCAGACATTTAACCAACTGAGCCACCCAGGCACCTCGAACATGCTTTTTTAGACTTTATCTAAATCTTTTATCTTTTGAGTGATTGTAAGTGGTATTGGATTTTTAAATTTGATGTTCATGTGTTCCTTGCAAGTGCAAGAAAATACCATTGATTTTGTGTGTAGATCTTCTATCTTGTGACTTTGATGAACTCATCTGCTAGTTCTAAGGGTTTTTGGCAGAGGCCTTGTCAAGGGATTTTCTATGTAAACAGTCACGTTATCTGCAAATAAGGACAGTTTTATTCTTTTCTGACCTGTATGCCTTTTATTTCCTTTTGTGTAAAATTGGTATTCATTCTTCTTTAAATATTTGATAGAATTCTCAAGTGAGACCAGTTGGGCCTGAAGATTTCTTTTTTGGGAGTTTTGTATTATGAATTCTGTTTCCTTAAGAGCTACAGAGCTCTTCGAGTGATTTGTCTCCTATTGGGTGAGTTGTGGTCAATAGTCCTTTCTTACCTCTCCAGTCTTCTTGTTTCTTTGTCAGTCTTGTCTCTTCCAAGAACTAGTTCTTTGTTTCATTGATCCCCGCCCCTCCCATTGTTTTACTCTTTCCAATTGCTTTGATTTCTGATCTGTAGTGTTTCCTTCCTTCTGCTTGCTTGGGATGTAATTTGCTTTTATTTTTGTAGGTTCTTGAGGTGGGAGCTTAGATTATTGATTTAAGACTTTTCCTCTTTTCTAATTGTGCATTTCATCCTCTGAATTTCCCTCTCAGTGTGTGCCTTGTGCCAGAAATTTTGATATGTGGTATTTTTATTTTCATTCTGTGTATTTTTTATTTCTCTTGAACCTTCCTCCTTGACCTATGAGTTATTTAGAAAGGTGTGGCTTAGTTTCCAAATCCTTGGAGATTCTCCTGAGATGTTCTCTTTTAGTTTCTAGTTTGAGTCCATTTGGTCAGAGAATCGACTCTTTGTGATTTCAGTTCTTTTACATTTGCTGAGGGTTTTTTTTTTTCCACTTTTATGAAACTGTAATTGATGTATAGCATTGTCTTTGTTTCAGACATACAACATGATGACTTACTTATATGTAGCAAATGTTTATCACAACCGTTTAGTTAACATTCATCCCTTCCCATAGTTATACATTTTTTTCTTCTGATAAAAACTTTTTAGGTTTACTCTCTCAGTGACTTTCAAATATGTAGTACAGTGTTGTAAACTGTCATCCCCGGACCCTGCATTATGTCCGCAGGGCTTTTATTTTATATCTGAAAGTCTGTACCTCTGACTGAGGTACAGTCGTTTTATCCACCACCTTCCCCCAGCCCCTGGCAATCACGAGTCCATTCTCTGTATCTATGAGTTGAGAATTTTTAGATTCCACACAGAAGAGAGAACATACAGTATTTGTCTTTCTCTGACTTGTTTCACTTAACATAATCCCCTCAAGAGCCATCCATATTGTTGTAAGTGTCGGATTTTCCTTCTTTTTATTGGATTATATTATTATATATTAATATTATATAAAATAAAATATATTATACATTATATAATATATAACTTATTGCATTGTACTATTATGCATTGCACTGTATATGTAATCTATTCCAGTATACACACACCACATTTTCTTTATCCATTTGTCTGTCACTGGACATTTACGTGGTTTCCATCTCTTGGCTCTTGGGAATGATGCTGCAGTGAACATGGGAGGGCAGATCGCTCTTTGAGATCCTGTTTTCATTTGCGTTGGATCCATACTGAGAAGAGGAATGGCTGGATCATAGGATAATTCTATTTTTAATTTTTTGAGGAACCCACACACTGTTTCCCATTAGTGCAGACCCATGTATAGTCCCACCAGCCATGCATGAGAGCGCCTTGTACAGCGTTTGCTTTTTCTTGTCGTTTTGGTAACAGCCCTTCTAACAGGCACGAGGGACATCTCAGGATGGTTTTGATTTGCGTTTCCCTGATCATTAATGACGTTGAGAACCTTCTGTGCATCTGTTGCTTGATCACATATCATGCTACTTGATGGTATTCTTGTTTTTATACCTGTTTTGTTTTTTCAGAATTTTTTAGGATCTTTTTATCCTTGATGTTCAGAAACTTCACAGTGTGACTAAGCATTTGTTATACCTGGTGGGTACTCTTTGGGGAGTTTGACACTTTTTAAAAAAAAGATTTTATTTATTAGAGAGAGATAGCAAGAGTGCAGGGGGCAGGGGCAGAGAGAGAGGGGGAAGTAGGCTCCCCGCTGAGCAGGGAGCCCAATATGGGACTGGATCCCAGGACTCTGGGGTCATGACCTGAGCTGAAGGCAGACGCTTAACCGACTGAGCCACCCAGGGGCCCTGGGAGTTGAAAACTTTAAAAAATATATATTATAAAATATGTGAAATCTAAACAAACAAACAAAAAACAACTCCAATGAATAAACAAGCAAAGAAAAAGCAGAATCAGACCTGTAAGCACAGAGAATAAACTGACTGACGTTTGCCAGAGGGGTGGCCGGTGGGGAATGGTCAGAATGGATGCAGGGCTGTGAATCATAGGCGTTCAGTGACGGAATGAGTGAGTCACCAGAGTAAAAGGCACGGCTTAAAGAATATAGTGGTATTGCAGTAGTGTTGTGTAGTGACAGATAGTGGCTACACTTGTGATTACTTATCCAGTCCCTATCTTGTACATTTGAAACTAATGTAACATTGTGTGTTAACTCCACCAAAATAACAAAATTAAATCCTTGTCAAACTTATCCAAGTCACTCATGTCATTGATCAATGCGTGGTGTTTCAACACCCATCTTTATTGTTCACTTTCCTATTAATCATTAACACTGATAGAAGTATTAGCTAAGGGGCACCTGGTGGGTGCTCAGTGGCTCAGTGGGTGGCTCAGTGGATTAGGCCTCTGCCTAATAAATAGATAAATAAATAAATAAAATTAAAAAAAAAAGAAATATTAGCTAAGATACTTGTTATTTGCATTAATTATACTTGTTATTTACATTATTTATGTTAATAGCTGCCTACAGATAAAAAGGTTTGGCAAAACCCAATGAAACATTTTGTGAGAATCAATTGACTACATAGGGTTCTCATTAAAGAGTATTGTGTATATATATATATTTAAAGATTTTATTGATTTATTTGACAGAGAGAGATCACAAGTAGGCAGAGAGGCAGGCAGAGAGAGAGGGGGAAGCAGGCTCCCTGCTGAGCAGAGAGGTCAATGCGAGGCTCGATCCCAGGACCCCGAGATCATGACCTGAGCTGAAAGCAGAGGCCTTAACCCACTGAGCCACCCAGGTGCCCCATGAGTATTGCATATTTTAATACTACCTATAAACTGTGTGCTCTCTACTCCAAAAAAATGTAAAACATGTATGTGCCAAAATAAACAAACAAACAATTTGTCCCTCAGAACTTCTGTTGTTTTTATGTTAGCTCCTGGATTGATTTTTATTTTAATTTTCTTTTTTTTAAATCTTGATCTTGATTCTTCTATATATTTGTGAGAGCCTCTTAGTACTATCGCTCTTCTGTTTTTAACTTCAGTCACTTTTAAATCTTAAGAGCTATACATTTTTCTGTACTTTTGTGTTAATATCCCATGATTTTATGTGTACAAAATTATCTTCACTTTTTTTCAGTCATCTTCTACATAATGCATTGCCCAACTGTTTCTACAGAACTGCTTTCTGAAGCATTTAATTAGACATTATATAGTTCTTTTATATTCTGGGCACTGTTCTACATAGTTCTACGAGTGCTTACTTAATCCTCCCCCCACGGGATAGTCCTTTGTCCCCAGCCCACAGCTGGCCAGGGGCAGAGCTGGGGGTTCAACCAGGGGCCTCTGGCTTCAGAGCCCACTGTGCATAAGTACTAGGTGGCCCCTCTGGGGTCAGCTGGTTCGAGCTGTCTTGTCACACTTGGGTGACAATGTCTGGGTGTGCTGAGGGGATGACTTCTCCCTGTTGATGGCGTTTTAGGTAGGAGAGGTCAAGTCCATTGCTTGCCTTCTGTTTCTTTACCAATGGGGCACGTCCCCTCTCTCACCATCCTAACCTGCGTGTGAGCCGGGGACCCAAGCTCTTCCCAGCAGATGCCCATGTCTGAGACTTTGACTCCTGAGAGAGTGAGAAAACATAAGGAAAAGGAAAAAAAAGTTAGCAGTGGTGCATCTCCGCTGTTGCTCCCTGACCAGATACCTGTGCCTTGATAAGGCTTCTGTGATTTTTTCTCCCAAGTCCCTGGAGGTCTCTTACATGTTCTTGTACCTCTTAGAGTTTTGATAGTAAGTTATAGTACTCACTGTCTCTTTTTTCAGTAAGGAAACCTATTGGATTTCCTTATAAGGAATCTATTGGAAGGATATGGAGGGCCAGATTTGAAACATGGGTACTGACCAAGGCTGTTCTGGAGGGTTGAGAATTTGGAAGCACATAAGTCCTATTTCAGGAGGAGCAGCCCACTGGAACAGATACACAGCTGCCAAGCCCACATCCCTCCACTGCTGCCCTGGAATGATTCGTGATTGTCCCTTTGTTTCTACTCCCTCCAGATTCAAAATCTCCACTGGGTGGGTGGGGAGCCAAGCCCACATCACATACCTGCCCACTGATTGCCAGGAGCTGGAAGGAGGAAGGAAGAGGCCCCTCCCCACTTGGCTTCTATAGCTAAAGGTCAAGGCAACACATACCACGCCTGTTGGGGATTGCCCCAGAATAAGTCAGATTCTAGACAAGCCCACCATACTGCTCATTTCCATTACAAGTTGCCCTACCTTTGGGTTTTGCAAATTTCCCATTTCTTTCCAATAAGCAGTCTTTGGTTACTCACCAGAATCCTGTGTCCTCGGAGATCCCTAAGTGAAGTACGTCCATGGGTCCCCTAGGGATTTTGTTTGTTTGGTGCATCCCAGAAGTTTGGGGCCCTTGAGGTCTAGACACGCAATTTGTTCTCGTCTCATTAGTTCGATTAAAATGTTTAGGGGAATAAATACCCTGCAAGTCTTCTGCTGATAGCAGCTTAGTGAGGCCTGGCCATGAAGAACATTTTCCATATTCTTGGCTCAAGAGCTCGCTGTTCTCACTGACGTGTCAATATTGAGCCAGAGTGCCTGCACTTGGAGACGGGGCTGTGGAATGAGTCCGTGTGGCCAGTCCATTCCAATTTGGCGCATTCAGGCTTGACTTCTTTTCATCAAGGAGTTCTTTATTTGGGGCTGGAAGGCAATTTTCATGTGAAAATGGATATGAAACTTCTTTGCCCACTGCTGTGATTTGGTTAGGGAGACTTGGCCAGATCAGGGGGGACCAGTGCTCCCTGAAGTGTTTAAAATAGAGAGTCCATGGTCTTCGGGGCCTCAGAGGAGTTCACAGTACTCAGAAAGATCGAGTCATTGATTTGTTTCTTGAATGCTGAACTGCTTAAAAATGACCTTTTACATAGGGGTGGGTCGTTGTGTAACTCCGTAAATTTACTAAAAGCCACTGCATTGTGTACTTTGAATGGGTGAGTTGTAGGGCCGTTGAGTTGGTTTTCAAAATTGTTAAAAATGGACCTTTCGTTAACCTATTTGTAAGTAGGGGACTGCCTAAACAAGGCACACGTCTTGGGTCCTCAGTGAATCTGGGAATTATTGAGCTTATTTGTGTGTAATTGCCCATTTGTATGTATTCCTTTGGCTCTGGATGCACCCAACTCTGATAATTTTGTGGTGCTTCTAAGCGCGTTATTTGGCCTTATATATACTGCACTGAGAACCGTGTCTAATTCTACGGTGGGTTGAAAGCCAGAGCTAATTTCATTTATTGCCCCGTAAATTGTGGTAGTTCTAGTAATGGGAGAATACATGAGCACAGTGAAAGTTTAGCGAAGTTCCCTTGTTTCATGACCCCCATTGGTATTTCGCGCCGTGTTACGGGATTACGTGGTAAGTGACCAAATGCTTAAGACGTTTAGGGGAAGAGCTAATTGATAGCAGTGTTGAGCCTGCAGGGCTGTAATCGAAGCCACAGCAGAAGGCAGACTGACGGCATTCCCACCTGAGGTCCCACCGACTGCATCAGAAAATAAGGTTGACTTGGAAAGCGTCAGGTAAAAAGGATTTATTTGTACCTTGCATGTAGCCCCTCAAAGGCAAGTCTGACTGCGTTCTGTTCCTGGTTGAGTCTTGGATGGCTTCCCGTCATTGCAACACCGCTAGTCTGTGCCCATTTCTGCAGTGTGGGGTGCCCTGACTCTTAAAGACCAGAGGCCACCTGCCCTGTGGGGCTCAGATGGCTATGTTGTAGGTTGCTGGCAGGGCTGTTGATAAAGGCAGGTTAGAGGGGATTGTGGGGCCTTTGGTCCCAGTGCAGAGCTAAGACTCGCCAGTTAGCAGGATGAATGGAAAAGGGACATGAGGGCCACAGGTGGCTGAATGTCTGCTGCTGAGGTAGAAAGTCAACAGGACTCTTCCACGGTGCCTTCTAGCTGCCCGGTTGATCTGCCCCCTGAGAACTGTCCCGTCTCCTCCCGCCTCCTAGGAGAGCTGAGGAAGTCATTCATGTCCAGGAGATCGAACACAGTTCATCTTCATCAGGCTTCAGCAAACCTGTCTGTATGTACGTCGTTCTGTATCTACATTCCATAAACATATGGATACTCTCCAGGCTAACTGGTGTTGAAACAGGTGAAATGTTCTGTTGCTGCCCTGTTGCGACCAACCGTCCCTAAGCTCTTGCTAGGTGCCAAGCTGTGTGCTAACTGCTTTGAATAGGTCATTTTTCACTTAACCCTCTTAATCCCATGAGGTTGGATATACCCATTTTTGTGGAAGAGAAAGCCAAGGCTTAGAGAAGTTAACTGAACTGCCCAGGGCTAGACACATAGCAAGCAGGGTAAGAGAACTCTGTCCTGGGTCGAATTTCATTGCTTTTAACCACTGTTACGGCTCCCCCATTCTAGACTGTATTTCTCTCTATGCTTTCTTGCCTGGTTCTTTCTTTTTGTGCTTGTTTGGAGGTATTTTACCTGGGAAGGGGCCTGAGCAGCTAGCTGATGGCTGTCCTCCTGTGCCATGGGTTAGCAAATCAACCAGCATCTAGACAGGGCAAACATTGGGCTGTGGGTCAAATATAGCCTATAGCCTATAGTGCAGAATGATTTTTTCCATTTTTAAATCACTGGGGGGAAAAATCAAAAGAATGATACTTCGTAATACCTGAAAATTATATGGCATTCAAATTCCAGTGCCTATAAATGAAAGTTTTATTAGAACACAGCCATGTCCATTTCGGTTCTGTACTTACGGCTGCTTCATGCTGCGGCGCCAGAGACGAGTAGCCGTGACTGAGACTGGACGGCTTGCAGAGCCTAAAATACTGATTATCTGGCTCCTTGTAGAAGGTCTTTGCCCACCCTTAATCTAGATGATAGTGTTTGCTCTCCCAGATAAGAATGACTTCCTGAGCTCTTCTGGGAGGTGGGAGTACAAAGTCGATCAATGAGATCTGTGCATACCAGCACTGTTGTGCCGTGTCCTTTGCAGCCACAGTGTGCTTGCTCTCCAGGGGGTCCTGGTGACCCGGGTTCCATTCCTGTCCTGGACAGCTGTAACTGCACATCTGGAGCCCCAAGTCATAACTTTCTATGTATGACATGGAGGGGTTCAGAGTATACAATCCCAAAATATGCCCTTTGATCTAAGGATTATTTTGAGCTAAAGGCAATTGAGAGAAAGTAGACCCAAGAAAAACACTCTGCCCTCTTCTCACAATAATTCCTAATCACGGGGGACAATTCTTGATTCTTCTTGGGTGCGGAGATAGCACCTGGAGAATCTGTACAACCGACCATCCCTACACGCCTAAACCTGTTCTCTCGTTTCTTTTTGCTTCTCTACAAATGTGTTGTCCTTTGTTCAGGTGTCGTGTAACGGGAGGTTCCAAACACCCCTTTGAATTCCTCCTCCAGCTGTCTCCCCTGCGCATGTGCACTGTGTGGGTTAGTAAGCTTCTGTTTTCGTGTCCCTTGTTGGTCTGCCTTTCGCCTGCCTAATTTTCCCGGCCCCAGCTGGAGAGCCCTGGGTGGTGGAGGGAAAAAGTGTCTCCTCTGTTGCAGACACGAGGCCAGGTAACAGATGGAGGGCTGGGGGCAGCAAGCTTAGGTCAGGGGTGTCCCTGCACACCACTCTATGCCTTAGGGAACAGGCTGAAGGTTGGACCCGTTCTCTGATTGGCGGGGAATGGATACACACAGGGCATGGACTGTGTTGCGTGTTTTGCCTGGTGTTTAATAGAAACCTCATGGTCTGGAGAGGGAACGACACCCTCTCCCTGTAACGATGCTGCAGGTAAGACTGATGCTGGGTGACACACAGTCAGGCCCAGTTCTTGAGGACCCGCCCAGGTTCAGGGGCTGAGCTGTGGGTTCCAGGCCTAATGGGCCAACTCCACGCCCTTGGGCTCTGACTGACAAATCCTGAGGTGGGCATCTGGGTCCAGACCTGTGTGCCTGGGAGCCTGATGTGTTTCTCCGCCATCACGTTGGTCTCTCAGCGGTCGATCTTGAGCAGCTGTGCAGATGTGTTTCCTGTCAGACTGACCGCTCTCCACGCAGCCGGTCCAGGCGGCATCGCTCCATGATTGGCACAGGGAGTTTCCACTCGGGGAACTGGTGAGCAGGTGCCGTGTGCCAGACCCAGGGTTAGGTGCTGAGGGTGTGAGTGTGGGACAGCCCTCTGTCTCAGGCCGTCTCTGTAGAGTGGCTGGTGATACAGGACCTCAGGGCTTTGGGTTGTCAGCAGCAGAGGCAGACTCCGGTGAGTTACTGGAGGAAGGGGTAGGTGTTGTGAGGCAAGTGACAACCAGGATCTGTGTGTCATGAACCGTAGGAGTATAAAGGAGAATGCCCAACCCAGCCCCAGAGGTCAGGGAACAGTTTCTGGAGGAAGAAGCCACTAAACTGAAACCAGAATGACAACTGAAGTTAGCCATAGGGCAAGAAGGAAGCAAAATGTCACAAGCTAAGGGCACTGCATGTGCAAAGGCCCAGAGGCACGTTCTTCCCTGTTGGTCTCTAGGAATGACAGGTCATTTTGCTCAAGGACTTGTGTTTTTAAGGATCAGTGTTCATCCGTCCTTGAGCTCCCCAAGGTCCGCTGAGCATCATGGAAAACCCCAGGTCATGATTTCCTGCTTCCCAGGGAGTCTGCAGGATTGAATAAAATCTTGGGCCCTCCTACGCTGAGAGCCGGTAGAAAGAAAAATGCCACCGCAGCCCTGAGCGCTTCGATGATCGCACCTTGGCTGCAGTGGGGGAGGCTGCTGGTCACGAGCTGCCTGAGCGGATCTGCTCCGGCGTTAGTCACAGAGTGTGACTTGACAGTTGACAGCAGCTGTGATCCGCACCCATCGATTATTTAGGAAACACCATAGAGCCGAGATGGCCGGGCGGCTGCCTTGTTGAAAACCTGCTCTAGTCGCATTTCATCCTGATGGGAGAGGGGGCACGGACTGGGAAAGGGGGGAAACACGATCTAGCTTAGATCTTGTCCATGTCTCCATGGGTAGCAAGCGGCTTTTGCTCACCGCCTTTGATTAATCAGCTCTTGGACTTGTGTAAACGTCAGACACCCAGGAGCTCCTTGGAAGGAATTATTGCTCTTCTCTCATGCGCACTTGCTTCCGTATCGTGTCCGTTGGGCAAATGAAAGCCGGCGATGTCTCTACTGGCTGTGCTCTGATGAATTAGCACTTCGCCTGCAAACTGTATTTCTCTGATTAAGCTGAATTTGTTTCCTTCCCCTGCCCCCAGCGCAGCCATTATGAGGTTGTTTCTTCCATGCTAATGACCGTGGGAGCCACAGGAGGTGGGCCCCTTCCGTTCGGGGATCCCTTGGCCTCTCCATTACAGTCCAGATTCGGAAGGGGCAAGCCCAAAGAGAAGGACAGGAGCTGCCGTGGTGCCAGCTCCAGTGTGGACAGACGCCCAGCTCCTGCCTGCGGCTGAGGGGCTCAGTGGCATCGGGACGTGCAGAGACTGTCCTTCCGCGGTGCGTGGGAGGCAGACAGACCCCAGCGGGCGGGAGTGTAGGCGGAGGCCTGCTGGAACCTCGACGAGCTGCGGGCTCTCGGACAGAGTTGTGCCCTCTCCGAGGAGAGGACTGGGCTCCCTGAGTCTGTTCGTCTGCTTGGGCTGCCGCGACAGAGGATCGCAGCCTGAGTGGCTAAAGCAACAGAAAATTATTTTCTCACCTCTCTAGAGGGTGGAAATCCAAGATCAAGGTGACTGCAGGGTTCTTTCTTTCTTTTTTTTAAGATTTTATTTATTTTTTAGAGCAAGTGAGCGTGAGCAGGCAGAATGGCAGGAGAAGCAGGCTTCTGGCTGAGCAGAGCCCAATGCGGGGCTCCATCCCAGGACCCCGGGATCGTGACCTTAGCTGAAGGCTGACGCTCAACTGACTGAGCCACCCAGGTGCCCTGGGTTGGTTCTTTCTAAGGGCTGTGAGGGAGAATCTGTCCCAGGCCTCTCCTAGCTCCTGGGGGTTTGCTGGCTGTCTCTGGCCTCCCTGTAGGAGCCTCACCCCGGTCTCTGCCCTCATCTTCACATGGCATCGTCCCTGTGTGCATCCATGTCTGTGTCCGAACTTCCCTTTCGTAGAAGGACATCGGTCCTGTTGGACAAGGGCCCACCCTAAGGACCTTGTCTTAAACTTGACTACGTCTATGAGGAGCCTGTCTCCACATCAGGTCACATTCTGAGATACGGGGGGCTTGGACTTTAAAATGTATGTACTTTTGGGGCACCTGGGTGGCTCAGTTGGGTTAAAGCCTCTGTCTTTGGCTCAGGTCATGGTCCCAGGGTCCTGGGATCGAGCCCTGCATCGGGCTCTCTGCTCAGCAGGGAGCCTGCTTCCCCGCCCCCCCCCCCCCCCCGCCTGGTCTCTGCCTGCCTCTCTGCCTACTTGTGATCTCTGTCTGTCAAATAAATAAATATAAAAAAAAAATGTATGTACTTTTTTTGGTGATGGGGGGAGAGTGATTTAACCTATAAAATCTAGCCTGGGACTAGTTATGTGATGATAAATCTTATTGTTTAAGCCTCGTGATTGGGTGATGGTTCCCTGTAGTCTCCCTGAAAGGCTGACAGAGATCACAGCAGCCCCACTGGGTCTAACCTGCGGTGACATGAGTTTTCTCTTCCCACCGCCATGTCCTGCTGGGAATGGTTTCCTTTTCTTGCTGTTGGAGATATTCATGTCCAGGCCCAGGATCTAGAGTCATCTTGCGTGAACCTTCCAGCTCAGGGGAGAGCACACGTGGCTACCGTCATCCTGAGGGGGGAGAAGGAGTTCTGAGGGTTTGGAGAAGCAAAAAAGTGAGGTAGCACCAGCGTCTGCTGGGAACGCGGCCTCTTCTGTCTGTGGTTGCCAGACCTCATCCTGCTGGCCCCGTTCAGAGGGGCTTTTTCCAGTGTGTCCTCCAGGTGTTCTGTTGATGATCTCATTATGGCACTTGGTGTCATTGTGGTAAGGCTGGACCCTTGCTTAGAACGCCGGAGGCCATGCCTGGTTTGTGTTAAAAATGTATGTCCCGGCACATGGAGCTTCTTGCACTGGTCTAAGGGACACAAAGCTTGGAGCCAGGTGAGGACAGTGCGGTGGCCTTGGGGTGAGAAGCATGAGCTCGGGGCTTAGCAGGAGGAAGGGAGTGGTGGTGGGGAGGGGACAGCAGGAGAACCCTGCACGTGTGTCTAAAGCTGTGCATGTTTTTCTGAAGAAGGCTCATGTGTTTCATCAGCGTCTTAGAAGGAAGGCTGGGCCTGCCTTGAGCAGTGTTTTCGGTGGGATGCTCGTCTATACTACATGCAGGATTTTTAGGATACAGATCTCAAGGAAAGTGTGAGGTCCAACTGTATCAACATGGTGCCCTTAGGTTGGGGCGCACTAGGATTGCCCGGAGCTCAAGATGAATGCAAACCAGATGGTCCCTATCATGGACGAACCAACATCTGTTTTCCCGTCCCGTAGAACACAGCCCGCCCTCGTGGTCAGTTCAAGGCACTGCCAGTTCTGACACAGAGTCTGGATTCGATTCCATGCTCTTCCCCTCTCGGCTATGACGACAGGGGCCCTCACTGTTCTGGATCTGTTTTCTCGTGGAAAATGGAAATGAAAATAGCTTCACGAGAATGGTGTTGAGGTTGACGTAAGATTGCGTGTGTGAAGGGCTTGACTCCGAGCTTGGTACCAAGCGTCTGAAATTCAGTGTTACGAGGGGAGGAAAAGATGGTGAGGTATAGCGGTCACCAACCTCTGTCCTAGTCCCTGAACCTTGCCTCTGTCCCTGACCTGCTAGTTTTATGGCTGTAAGGTAGAGCATCATTCTTCCATTTTGTAAAAGAGCCGAAATGTCCTTTTCACAGAGCCGTTGGGAAGGTCAGTGATACTGTGTGTGAGAGGCCTGGCTGAGGCGAGTTCTGTAGCAACATGAACATTACCTCTCGCTGGGTCCTTTCAGGTGGGGGGTATTTCTGTCTCCTATGGCTGCTGGAACAAACCGTCACAGACTCAGTGACTTTAAACTACACGTTTTCATTTTCTTATAGTTTCAGAGAGCAGGAGCCCAAAATAGTTTGGCTGGGCTGATCTCAGGACGTCCTTTGGGCTTCTGGAAGCTCTGGGGGGGAATCCAGTTTCCGTGACTTTTTCTCATGGCCACGGTTTTCCTTGGCTCATGGCCCCGTCCTCCGTCTTCAACGCGTACCTCTCCTGTCTTTCATTACATCAAGCCTTCTTTCACCTAGAGGAGGTGACCACTTTGGGACCACCTGGACCATGCACGCTGGTCTCCCCCATCTCTAGAGCCCTAAGTCAGTCACATCTGCAAAGTCATTTTGGTCACAGAAGGTAACGTCCACAGGTTATGAGACATGAGGACGTGAGATTCTGGGGGTGGGGGGTGTCATGCAGCCTTCCACAAGGGGTTAGCCTGTCGGCTGTCCGTCTGCTTCACAGTGCGGCTCTCCTGCCCATTTCTGCTCATGGCATAGAAGCAATTGTTTTTCTAGACCTTGATGTGGGGAGGAGGTAGGCAGTGGGCTGAGCATACCCCAAAGCAGTGGTTCTCAAAATGTGGCCCCTGGATTAGGGGCCACATCTCACTTGGGGACCGGTGAGAAAGGCAGATTCTCAGCCCCACCTGAGACCTCCCCCGTCAGACACTCAGAGATGGGATTCAGTGCTCTGGACTTTTAACCAGCCCTACCCTGCGATGAGGCCTTTATTTTAAATTTTGATATTGGATTCATTGTGAAATTTTTTGCATTCATTTTGACCTCTAATGAATATTGCAGTAGGATACAGTTTGTTCTGGCTCCCAAAGGCCTGCTCCTGAGGCTGAATGTCTCACTCGTTTTACCCTCGTTCTGGCCCTGGAGAAAGCTGTGGTCATCACGTCTCATTTCAAGATCTGGGTCCTCCCAGGAAGTCTGGGTCCTGAGTAATGGAGACACTCAACCTACAGGGCCGATCTGAGCTGTATTCCGTGAGGCAGTGATGTCAGGCCTCGGAGTGGAGGGCCAGAGGAACGGGAAGCGGCATTTCAGGCAGAGGGCGGCAGGTGCAAAAGCGAGGTCTGGACGGGGTATAGCATGTAGGAAGGACGGGAGAGAGCACGGTGCCATGTGACTCCCTTAGCACATGTTTACAAAGCTTCTAGAGCTTTCAGTAGACCGGAATTTCAGCCCTGGTGTTGCACAGAAAGAGCCTGAGAGAGGCAGCTGGAACAGAGGTTCGGTCTCAGCGTGCCTGTGGGATGTTGCTGAAGCGTGCCCCGGGCAGTCTTCCTCCCAGAAATGGTATTTGGCACCTAGCAAATAAGGCAGAGAAAGTACAAGAGGCCGCGTGTCTCATAAAAGATGCATTTAGTGCTGGTTTCTATTTCAGAGCTCATAGCATTAGCTGTTATGTAGAAAGTAAGTGAACACAATTACCCTGTTTTAATAACAAGGTTGACAGCACAGCCCTAATCCTGGAGGAGCCTTGCTTTGTGTTTTGAGTTTTCTCCAGCCATTGAGTTCTTAGCCCCAAGCCAGCTTGTAACCTTAAGTCTCCGTTGCCCGGAGTGGTCCTGGTGTATGCCTGGCATACCAGTATAAGTGTTAATAGCGCTTCCTTTCAACTCCCGGTGCCCAGGTTTAGGCAGTAGATGACGTGACCACCGTAGTGATACAGAACCAAGAAAACTAAGCCAGACTTGATGGTGCAGCTCCCGACCAGCTCCTTAAAGAAATCCTCCCTGGGCGGAGGGACTATCCGCGAAATCTCCGACTGCCCATCCATCCACGTTCTGTGGGGCTGTCCGTGCCAGGGACTGTGCTAAAAACGAGGCTGAAGGACATCTTAGGAACTGATACCAGCATTTTTATAGGATATCCGTGTTTTAACATACTCAGGAAAAGCTGAATTGGAATGAGAGGGAAGGGAAGACGGAAAACGGCATAAGATAAAGCACCGTTCACAGTCATTTAACAGCTCAGTTTGCAAATGTTCAACTTTTTTCCAGTAACAGTGGCTGGAGAATAGGAAACTTTCCCAGTGAAAGCTAATATATTGCCCAGACTCAGTGTTTAATTAGCTTAAAAATTCCAGCTGTACAACTTTGCAGTAAACAATGGGAAGGTCCCCTCACTTGTCCTGCTGCTTGAGGCCAAGAGCTAAGTTTGGTGTGTATCCACTTGGACCTTCAAAGTGACTTTTCTTGAAGTACAACAACACCACAGATGAGAGAACATGATTGCAAGCCCCCAGGTGTCCCCTGGGATCCTCCCTATGACTCCCATCTCTCTCCTCCTTAAAGATGGCCGGTGTCCTGACCCCTTACATCAATGGTTAGATGAAGTCCTACAAGACAATCTAGATAGACTCATCGGTGTAGTTCATGTCTGGCTTTCCCTTTCAACCTTGAGAGTCATCCGTGATGCATGCTATCTACTTCCATTCCCAAGTGTATGGAGTACACAAATTTATCTTGTATGGCTGCTGATAAAACTGTGGGTTGTTTGCAGTTTGGGGCTGTTCTGAGGAATGGACGCCTCCATGAATGTTCTGATGAGACGCAGTGTGAATTCTGTTAGGTGTCTACCCAGGAGTAGCATTTCTAGGTCAGAGAGCAGGTGGGAAGGTCAGTTTCAATATGTCAGATGATTTTCCAAAGCATTCGCTCAACCTCATGCTTCCACCAATAGTGTGGGAGTCCCTGCTGCTCGACACCTTTGCCAACACTTGGAATTGTCGGTCTTAAATTTTGGCTGTTCTGGTGGGTATGAGATAGTGATTTCATGGTGGTTTTGATTTACCTTTCCCATTTTAAATATCCTCTTTTGTGAAGTGCTTGTCGGAGTCTCTTGTCTGTGTTTTTATTAAGTTCTTTGTCTCACGGAGGGGAGGGAGTTCTTTTTGTAATGAGAGTAGGAATCTTTTCTTGGCTGTTGGTGATGCAAATTTCTTCCCTTTGTCAAGAGTCACGGTTAAAAGAGTGGAAAGACAGGCCACAGAGTGGGTTCAGTTCTTGACTTTGATGTCAGATTATCAATCTTTTTCCTTATGGTTAGCCCTTTTTGTGTCTTATTTAAGAAACCGTTGCTTACCCCAAGTTCATAAAGACCATCTTTATTATCATCAAGAAGTTTTGTTTTCTTTCTCTTTCTTTAAAGATTTAGGTATTTGAGAGAGCCAGAGAGAGGGAAAGAGAGCATGGGGGAGGTGTGCACATAGGGACAAGCCAACTCCCTGCTGAGCACAGAGCCTGACCAGGTACTCGATCTCATGACCTGAGCTAAGGACCCGAGCCAAAATCAAGAGTTGGACACTCAACTGTCTGAGTCACCCAGGCACCCTAAGTAGTTTTGTTTTAAACTTCCCATTGGAATCTATAATCCATCTAATGATTGACTTTCGAGTATGGTGTGAGGTTGGGGTCAAATTTTACTTTTCTTTTCCCATATGGATGTCCATTTGAGGACCACCGAGCATCTCTGTTGCTCTGCCATGGTGGGTCACCTTCTGGACCCTTTTTTCTTGTCTCTCAGTCCACTTATGTATCCTTGGGCCAACAGCCTACTCTCTTAATTACTGAGGCTTAAAAAGTCTGGATTACTTGGTCTCTCAAGTGGTCTTCAAGAGATCTTGGCCCTTTGCCTTTCCAAATAAATTTGAGAATCATTTTGTCAGTTTTCATTGAATATCTGTTCAAATTCTAGTAAAATTAAATCTAGATCAACATGGGGAGAATTGAACATTTTATGACATTGGATTGCTGAATCCATGGCCTAATGGTGGATTTCTTCATTTGTTTAGATTAGTTTCTCTCCATCTTGTAGAGTTTTCTCTGGAGTGGTGCTGAGTATTTTTCATTAGATATAGTTCTAGTCATTTGACATGTTTTAGTGTTATTATAGTATAAATTTTTTATCTTCTGTTTTATGTGCAGAAATATGATTTATGTCTTCTATATACCTTATATCTAACAGCCTTGCTGAATTTATTCTAATAATTTATCTGTAGACTTTTCTTTTTGGATTTCCCTACAACAGTCATGTCATATGCAAATAGGGACAATTTTATATCTTTTATTTCAAACCTCGAATTTCATTTTTTTTTAAACTTCCAGTAAATGCTGAATAAAAGTGATGATAGTGGTCATTCTTATCTAAGCCCTGGTTTTAGGGGGGAGCTTTCGACATTTTACCATTATGAATTATGTTTTTGTATATTTACCATTATGAATTATGTCTTTCTGTGGGGTTCTTTTTGTTTTTAGTTTTTGTTTTATTTATTTGGCTGTTTCTGTCCCTATCCTGGCTGGGAGGAGACTGGTTAGATTAGTCTTTTTTTTTTTAAATTTTAATAAACTTTATTTTTTTAGAGCAGTTACAGGTTCACAGAAAAATTGAAGGAAGGTACAGAAATCTCCCATAATCCCTCTGGTCCCCCACGTGTACTGCCTTCACCATTATCAATACCCCCATCAGAATAGTACGTTTGTTACAATCGATGAACCTAAGTGGACACATCATTACACCCAGAACCCATGGTTTCCATTAGGGTCATTCCTGGTGTTGCACCTTCTGTTGGTCTGGAGAGCTTTATAATGCTATTATCCATCATGATAGTGTCATATGGGGTCTTCTCATTGCTCTAAAACCACTCTGTGGTCTGCCTGTTCATCCTGCTCTATCGCTTTTAAAATATGTACTCTTTTTCAATTAGAGGAAGTTTCTCTTTATTTCTTTCAACATTTCTTTGAAACTTGAAAGTCTGGCACAGGGAAAATTTTTGTTATGTTCTACATTGAAAAGGTATATTTGGCAGTTGTTGATCACAGTTATCTATATGTGCCCATTGGTCCCTATGTTAATTATGTACCATTTTGTAGTATTTTCTGCTTTTTTGTTTTGTTTTTCTATTTTTCACTTGTGGGTTTATTTTTCCAGATAGTTTATCCTTTTTTTTTTTTTTGACTCCTTTTTTGAGGCTTCTAGAATTGATCATTCTGTTATTAGGAAGGATATTTGTGATTGTTACAGCTGCTTTTCTTCTGATAGTAACAGAGATAGACCCCTTTCTTTTCAGGTCCCTCTTCTCTATTGACAGCTTTCAGACTGCTTATTTTGATATTTGTTGATCCCCTCAATTAATCCAGTGGTTACACCAGAGGTCCTAACTCACATTCTTGTCTTATCAAGATCTGCTGTACACTAATGCTCCTGGTTTTCCTGGACAAAGCAAGGATCTTAGAACATTCTCATTCCACTTACCTTCTCTCAATTTTGAAACTATTTCAGTCTTATATTTTATTTCTACATGTACTTTAAATACTATCCTGCATTACTGATATTATTAATGAACAGTAATCATAACCATTAATAATTATAAATATATATGATTGTGCATTAATATTACATGTCAATATTAATTTATATCTAACTTAGATTTAGCTACAACTACCCTTCACTTCTCTTTTTTTCCTTTCCTCTAGCTCCAAGCTCTCATGTGGGTTGACTTCTCTTCTTCCTGGAGTAACTTCCTTTAGTATATTTTTGACTGCATCTGCTGGTGACCAGTTTTCCCAGATTTATTTAGTCTGAAGATGTCTTTATTTCATTTTCATTCTTGGAGGATATTTTCACTGGGTATAGAATTCTATGTGATAGTTATTTTCCTTCAGCACTTGGAGAACATCATCCCAGTAACTTCTGGTTTCCTTAGTTGGTAGTGCTGGCAGGTGTCTGTCTCAATGCACTTAGAAGGTAACTGTTCTGTCCTCACCTCACCACCAGCTGCTTTTAAGATTTTCTCTGTTGCTGGTTTTCAGTATGTGACTGTGATCTTCCTACGTGTGATTTTCTCTTTATTTATCCTGCTTAGGGTTCATTGAGCTTCTTAAATCTTTAGTCAGTTTTTCTTAAATACATCAATGATCTCTTCCAATAGTACTTCAACCCCACTTTCTCTTCTCTCTTTCTGGGATGACAGTTATACCTCTTTGATCTTTCCACTGAATCGTTCTGTCTCATTCTTCTCTGTGCTTCATTCTGACATTCTTCTGTTTTCCTAGCTCATGAATTCTCTCTCTCTCTGTCTAATATCAGTTTGGCGACTTACTTTTTCAATTAGGTGACTTCTTATGGTTTCCATTTCGCTGCTGAATTTCTTTACCTTCTCCTGTTTCCTTGATCATCTGAAGCAAACTTACTATAGTCTGTATCTGAGAATAGAGTTATCTGGATTACGTGTCATTGTCTTTCTCTTGACTCTTGCATTTTTTATCATGTTGTCTTTTTTGTCTGGTTATTTTTCCTCAAACCTACAGAAAAACTGCAACAGTAGTCCAAAGAACTTTCCCCTCACATGTTGTAGACATGATGCTCCATGACTCCCAGGTATTTTAGGGTGCATTTCCTGCACATAGGGGGCATTCTCCTCTTCAGCCAAGTGCAGCCATCACACTCAAGGAATTAACATCCATCTGCCATTACAATATGGACTCCATTCAAGTTTTATTGGAATGATTCATGATTACAGTTTGCATTTGGTTGCCCTGCCTCTTTAGTTGCTTTTGATCTGGAATGTTTTTTAGATTTTTTTCTAAATGGCTATGACCTTGACACTTTTGAAGGTTACAGGATAGTTATAGGATGTTCCACAGTTTGGGCTTCTCTGATTGCCTCATGATTAAATTCAGGTAATTGACCTTTGTTAGGGACGTTGCAGAAACGTCCTGCTCAGTTTGCCTTCCACACCCTATTCAATGGGACATGATTTTGTTATTCTGTTACTAGTGATATTAACTTGGGTCATTTGATTAAGATAGTATCTTCACTGGGTTTCTCCACTCCCTTTTCACTTTGTAATTAATAAATATTTTATAGGGACATAGTTTGAGACATTAAGTCTCCTGTTCCTCATCAAACTTTCATCTACAGTTTTGGCACTCATTGATGTTTCTTGCCTGATTTATAACTTCGAATGACCGTCAAATGGCAATTTTCCAGGTGCGTTGTTTAGAATATATTTATTGGTTGGCATTCTGCTATAAAGAAGAGCTTTCTCGGATCTATTTATGGATTTATTTATGTATGTATATGTGCGTGTATTTTTATGTATTCATCAATCTGTCCTTGTGGATTCATAGGTTTCTATTTAATAAATTAAATTCATTATTATAATTTTTTATGCTGGGATTATCCTTGATTTGGCCAGTGGGAGCCTCTTTAAGCTGGCTTTCTCTGTGTTTTTTGGAATGTCTCCAGCCGTCTTTGAATATTTCTAGACTTTCTGGCTGAACAAGACATCAAGCTCTTATGTTTTCCTCATCTCAGCCTTGGAATCAACCACCTCTGGTTCCTTTTAAGGAAGGATGGTATTTACAACCTACGAGATCTCATTTCTCATGTGGTGTCATGGCTTGTGAGCACTCCTGGGGGACAGAACTAAGGCATATAGTAGGGTCTGTATACTGACATACTATACATATACAAACACATCTAAATCTGGATTTATTTCTTTGTATGTATACTTTTATATTAGAGAATATGTGTGTGTGTATATATATATACACATATATATATCTGTATATATACACACATATATATACACACACACATATATACATATATTGTGTGTATACATACACACACACACACACACACACACACACACACACATATACTTACTTGAGGGTGTTTGTATATTTATACCTATATCTATGCCATGCAGTGTATGCCTTCCTTGTCTTTCTTGAGCTCTGACCCCCCTATCCTTACCTTATAGATTCCCTCTCATCTTGCTTGGGTTCTCACTCAGCATTGGCCCCAGGACCCCCACCTCAGGCATGGATTTTTATCTTTCTTATCCCCTCGTCTGGATTGAGTTGAAATACTCAGGAGAGAAGGAAAGTAGATGGCTGGTTATTTTTGATTCAGTGCTAGAAAGTGTACATGAAATTAGAGAAATAATTTAAGACCTAGGATTGAGGAGACTGAATTTAAGTCCCATTCCTCCAGAGGAACATTATGTGTATTTCTCCAGTTCACTCATGACAGAATAAAAGGAGCGTGGCCTAGATTTACTGATCAGTGACTTTTTTAGCGGAAGAAAGGCTCACCCTTTCTAAATGAGTCTGTTTAGAAATTTAATTAAGCTCCTCTTGAGCCAAGTCCTACTTTTGCCTTTTGCCTTTGCCTTTGCTAGCTTTAAGGTTACTAGGATAACTTAGCGCCATCAAGACATGGTTGTACAACAGGTGTTGTACGAGTCAGTTCATGTAAAAGTCCAGAGTAGGGACATTCATAGAAACAGTGATTCATGGTTGCTTCGGTTGAAGGGGCTGGGCATTGAGGGGATGACAGACGAAGTGTATGGGTTTCTTCTTGAGGAGATGAGTATGTTCTAACATTGTGTTGATGTTTACACACATTTGTGCATATACTAAAATCCACTCACTTACATCCCTCAAATAGATAAATTGTTTGGCATTTGAATTTTATGCCACTAAAACTTGGGAAATGTCTTGTAAAAATGACATTGATGGTGCCTTGCTTGGAACCTTGAGTCAACATGGTGACCTCCCTGCACCGCGCAGCAGTAGCAGCATAACTTCTCAGCGAGCCAGACACAAAGCAGAGACCCAGCAGAACCGCTCTTCTTGGGGATCACCTGTTCATGGCTGTGTAACCTTGGGCAGAGCACCTGAATTTCCCTATGGGCAGGTTTCCTCAGCTGGGAATGGGCACGTTAGCATCTATTATTAAGTGAGAGCGTCCTTGGAGCTCCTGGCTGGCTCATGGCACAAAACAGCATCTGCCGAGTGAGTGGTCTTTTGCTGTGAGACACAAAGCATCATAAAACAAGCTGCTCTGAGCTCAGGGTCACTTTTTCCTCGGTTGTCCTTCACTTGGCCTCTACCTGTCTATGATGCCTGGCCATGCTGGTCTTCACCTTTTGGGAACTATGGGTCATAATGGCTGATGGGTTGAGCCCTGAACATCCGAGAACTGGTTTTTAACTCCGCTGGGACTATGAGGTCTCCGCAAAGCCAAGGGAGCCCTCTGAGACAGATCAGTTTCAAGTCTGAAAAAGTATCAGGGGAGATTTTTAAAATATGCCTATGACCATTGATTTGAATTAGAGTGAATTTTTATCTTTCCTCATCTAAAGAGACTTAAGTGGCCTTTGGAACCTTCCGGCATAACAGCATTTAAAGGAGCGTTGCCCAAATGACTTGCTTGACCCAGTCTTTTCCTTCTACTGAGGCAAAGCCCACTTCTGTTCTCACATCCAGTTGACATAGTCCCCCTCCCTTAAAGGTTTTCCTGAAGCTGTTAACCCTTATTAGTATTGGAATGGCAAGACCTTTGTGATCTTCAGTTCATAGTGTGGTATGTTTTTCTGTTTCAGTTAATCATTCTCTGTGTTTACCGTGTCTGAACAGATTATGTGTTGCTTCTCCCACCTTCCCCGTTTCTCCCCTCCACTCCTTTCCATGCCCCACATCTCCTCCGTCGGCCTGTGGCTAGCATCATGCCAGGTATCGAATAGATAATAAATGATCTTGATTAGCCCAGATGTAACAAAAACCCTGAGAGTCACTAAAGGTTTTCTCTAATGTAGTTTTCTTTTGACTTTTATCATTGGAGGTGTTTTTAACACCTGAACACATCTCTAGGAGAGATCGGCTTGTATTGTAAATGAATGCACACTAGATTTGGTGTGATAGGAAGGCATGCATCCCACAGAAAGAGGTATCTGCTGCTCCAGCTGGTTATTAACAAGAGACACACAGATTCAACACCATCAAATCTGTCATGTCTTGAAAAATCGGAAATCTGGGCTTTTAAAAATGTTGGTCACTGATCTAAAATGTTACCATTGGCAGCACAGTATGGGAGGGAGCTAGCATAACAGGAGGGAGCTTAGGAAGAGACCCATGGGTGCGGGAACTTGATCGATGATGGTGAGGTCACAGTGAGGAGAGGACACATTGCGAAAAAGATGGTTTTGGGAAGATCGGTTCGCAGCCTTGAGAAAAACAAAGCTGGACCCTACCTTATACCAGATATAAAAGTAGGTTCCAGATAGGCCTGTGTGTGAAAGGTAAAGCTGTAAAGGATGCTGATTTTGCCGCCTTAGGGAAGGAGGTTTTAAGCAAGACCCTCAAAATGAACTGTAAGTCCAAGAAGCCATGAATTGGATCACATTAAACTGAAATATTTCTCGCCCGAGAAAAGACACCTTGCATGAAGTTATTAGTCAGCTGACTTACAGGACATATCGGCAAGGTCTAAATGACTATCTAGCAAGGTCACGGGAATCAACAGCAAAGTCAGAAATGAGAAAAATGTTGGGACAAGTGGGTAGAGGCTGTGAACAGGAAATTTCCTGAAGAGGAAGCCTCAGTGTTAATAGGCTTTCCAAGGAGTGCTCAGCTTCCTTCCTAGTAATGAAGGAAAGCGAATCAAAAGGGCGAAGTATGACTTTTTACCATTTGATTGCTCAGCTTCCTCATTTTTGCCAGCAGTGGTTACCGGTAAAGGTGGGAGAAAGAGGGACCCTGCGTGCAGCCCTTGGGAGCCATTCTGGACGAGTACTTGGCACCATTTCCTGAAATCAGATTTGCATATGTTTTTGGATAATTCCACGCCAGGGTAGGGAGCAGGGGGTGGGGGCGGGGGGATCTTGCACAGATCCCTCCCTCCCCGTTGATGCCACTTATCCTGGTGTAACTACTAAGAGTGATTCTGTTCTTTCCGAGTCCCGACTTGGGTGACATGCTGAGGACTGGCCATTAGGTGGCATCATTACTGTGTTGTTTATGGTCTCAGGAAGCGGGAGGCAGCTCAGGTGCCTGGTGCTAGAGAGCAAGGGAGATGTGGGAGATTTCCGACACGGAGCCCCCAGGAGTGGGGATCAGCAGTGGACTAGGTGCGCAGAGGGGGAGGAAGAGAGCCTGTGGTTTTCCAAACGAAAAACCTCTGCAGGTTGAATTAGGGTATAAAGGCTTGGATTTTTTTTTTAAAGATAATTTTTTTTTTTTTTTTTTTTAAAGAGCAGCTTTAGTTTCACAACAAAATTAAGAGGAAGGCCCAGAGCTTTCCCAAAGACCCCCTCGTGCACAGCCTCCTCCCTCATCAGCATCCCCCACCAGACTGGGGCATTTGCTTCAGCTGATGAACCCGAGGCTTCACGCTTGCTGTCGTGACTCTCTGAGTTTAGACAGATATATAATGGCACGTATCCATCCTTAGAGCATCGTACAGAGGATTTTCACAGCCCTAAACATCTTTGGTGTTCCTCCTAGTCATCCCTCGTCCCGGCAGCCCACCTGGGATTTTCGTGGGGGCAGGACAGGACATCACAGGTAGGATGCATTAAAACCCGCGGAGCCGCACAGCTGTGGGAAGCCACCCAATCTCCCATCCTGTGTGGGGTTTCTGCCCTTCTCGGGAAGTCTGGTCTCCTCCTTGAGTGCCTTAGACCCCAGTGGTCAGCGGGAAGGGTCTCTGATGTTCTGTGATGTCATGGCTTGGAGAGGAGCCTCCGCCGTACCCGAAAAGGGTGAGTCGGGCATCCAGGCTATCTTAGAGTGTGAACACGAAGCCGACTCATGAGCTCCCGGAGGGTTGGCAGGGCTCCTGTGCCTCGCCTTCTCCATCCCACACAGCCCTCCGGCGGCGCTGAGCTGTGGCACTTGCTGGCAGAGAGCTCCAGTGGAAAAGCTCCCATCTGAGAGCCTTTCGGGCCTGCGCCTCCGTTGGAACTTTACTCCCTGTATCTTGAACTTTTCAGCTGAAACCCTCCCCAGGTGCTGTGCCTGCCCCTGTGCCGTGTCCCGTTGTCCCTCCTGGTGGGTGCTGTGCTGCCAGCATCCTGCCTACCCTGCAGCCAGATCCCCACCAAGAGTATCCAGAACGCTGGCTGGAGAAGACGCAGTGTCTGTTTGTCTGTCTCTCAAGTCAGAAGTCAGCACCCTGGCAATCCGCAGCCGGGGTGGCAAAGAGAGGCGGTCCCCACTGCGGCAGCGCTTACTGTCGTGGACAGATGGGCAGTATTCCTCCTTCCCCGGCCCCCTGTCCAGGGGAACTGTCCCTTCGGGGTGGAGCAGGTTGATCGTTCTGGGCCCAGAAGAGGTCGGGGTTGATGAAAGTGTGGCGCCCAAACCACGTCTGAGTCACTGGGGTGCCGTGGGCGTGTGTGACGTTTTGCCATCTCCTCTGGCTCCTGGATTTTGTTGCTGGCCTTCTCCTCTCTGTTTCTGGCACGTCCTGAGCTGTGGGCAGGAAGAGGTTACAGCACCAGGAACCTGCTGGGCTGAGTTAGCACTTCCCTCCGCATCCAGAATATCTCCCAAGCACCGTCCCTTTTGCATCACGGAAAGGGGTGGTGGTGTGGGCGGGGTGGGGGGCGCGGGCTGCAGTAGGTCGGAGCAGCTCTTCAACCGCGTCTGGCTTTCCTCCCCACAGCTCTGCGAGGAGGGGGCCGCGGCAAGGGAGACGCGTCGGGAGTGAAGGATGCGCGAGCCGGGGACACCTCGCGCCAGAGCTGCAGAGTGCCCGCGCTGTGCCCGCCCGCCGCCCGCGCTCTCCGCGCTCTCCCCGTCTGCATCCGGCCACCCAGGGGCGCGCACACGCTGCCGGCGGCTCCCGGGCTCCAGGAGGGCAGACCGCAGGGCCTCAGTGGCGGGAGCCAGGAGCCGGTGAGGCCAGGTCCCCGGGGCGCCCGGAGCAGCCTCGGCTGCCTGCTCTCCTCGCCACAAGGAGACACTGCAGGGAGCAGGCAGAGCTTTTCCTGCAGCTGGCGGGGACCTGCCGGGCCGGAGCTCTCCCACCAGCCTGCCCTGGAGGAGCAGCATCGCCGCAGGCTCTGCCCCTTCCAGGTGGCGCCCAAGAAGGCAGAGGGGGCCGCGTACCCATCGTCCCTCCCAGACGCGAGGAAAGGACTCCTGGCGGGCAAAACTTCGGTTTCCCTGTGCGTCTAACTCTGGGGTGTGCAAGATCTGCTAGACCATAGAGGGTTTCATTTTTCACTTGCTTGGTGTTCGAGAAAAGCTGCACGGAGTGAGTGGTAAGAGGAAGAAGCATTATAAACTCTGGGAGTGGGGGACACCTTCTTGGAAGTGACAGGTAGCCTCAGACCTGCGGTTCCAGGGCCAGTGACAACGTCCTTGGCTCAGACACTCTGAAGGATCTGGACGCTGCCACATGACCCACACCAAAGACCCCAGGAGAGCCATGGAACCCACGCTGGCGCCATCCAGTTCTGCCACGGGCCCGGTCACCTTCTCCCACGTCTTTGGTCAGCAGTGCCAGCTCATGGAAGCAGGTAGGAGGGGGGTCGCGTGGGGAGCAGGGCACCAGCCAGGGACCCCAGCAGCGGAGGCCCCTGTGTCTGTCTGCCGTGCCTCTCCCTGGATGTCATTCAGAATGTGAACTTCAAATGGCCTGTGATGTGATTGCCTGGCATGTTCACTTTAAAGTTTTTAGGACGTGCCACCAGACAGAACTGGGGCTCGGTCATTGAGGACCCTCATTCGTCTTGTCATCTCTTTCCTCTGTGGCTACCTGGAGGATGAGCGTGGGTGCGTCAGGAGGGGTCTGATGATCCGGTGGCTGTGGTCCTCTCTGGGGGGGGGAGGCGCCAATCCCAGACTGGTCATTTTCTGTCAGCTTGCCTCTCTGCTGCCGAGGGAGGCGTGCGAGCCGGGCCTCTCCAGCCGGCGTTGGGGGAACTTAGCTGCTCATGATCGTGTCCACTCTGCAGCCTCTCCCAGCCCTTGGTTTCGCCGCAGGGAGACCCCGTTGCTCTTCACCCCGGACTTTATCTTCTCAAGGCTCATGTATTACATGAGGGGAGACTTGCGGTGGGCTGTAGCCCCCCCCCTCTGCCAGCCATCTTGCTCCGGTGTGCATCGGTCACAAGGAAAACCAGGTGAGGGTGTGTGGCTTGGTGCACATGGTCCCGGGGCTGGAATCCACAGACTGCTGCTGGACAGGTGCTTGCGGTTCTGCTGGCGTCCCGCAGGATTCCAGGTGGCCTTGTGTTGGCCCAGTTCCCTCCTTTCTGAGTTCATTCCTGTTGGGAAAAGGACTATGTGCTCTCCAGAGGTTTCCTGGGTGTTCAAGGGTTAATTGTGCATTTCATGTATGAGGCAGGACGATGATGAGAAGAGCACTGTATGAGGAGTCTGGAGGCCTGCGTTAGTGTTGATGCGAAATTTCACAAGGTGGCTGCGTGACTGTGGTGATGGCAGACCCCACGGCTTCCCCCCGGCCATCTGTCTTTAGCTGCAAAATGAGAACTGGACTCAGGGCGGCCTGATTTATACAGACCTTCCTTTCTGGGGGCTCTGAAGTCCCAGCACACTGGAGGAAACAGAGGAGCTGGTGTCTAGGGACGGAGCGTGTCTGCACAGGGTGGCAGCTCGCGGGGTGGGTGAGTGCGGGTTCAGGAGCTAGACCGCCAGGTGTCCCCAGCATCACTGGTTACGGGGCTGTGTGACCTCGGGTGGGTGACTTCTCTGTCTCCATTTCTTCATCTGTGAAAGGGGGATACATATACTTCCTGGGGTCCTTGCAGAGTTTAAGTCTGTGCGTGGAAAGCCTTGAACCACTGTGAGTGGCAAGTCTTTATTAGTGTGGGATGTGGGGGTGCTGGGCACACGTCCTTCCATGGGCCAGCCGGGCACCCCTGACTGCAGAGAGCAACACAGCTGCCCTCGCTTCGAGGGTATCGAAGCGTTGAACTCCACGTGCACCGTGACTTCTCCCTCCACGTGCACCGGGACTCTCACTTGTCCAGAAGGGTGAGAATCTGTGGATTACTGGGTCCGTGATGGCTGCGGGTCTCTCCTTCCACACGAGGAGGAGGCCTGGGAGCTTGCCTGGACCCAGATTTCACACGCCTTTCTTCTTCTCTGAAGTTACTGTGAGAAGGCAGATTGGATTTCCAAAGTGCCTTGGTGCTGTCCCCTGTGGCTTTACTCTGGAAGCTTTTGGAGGCACCTAGGCCTAAATCACCCTGTGAAATCCTCTGTCTCCTTTGAAAAAACAAAAACAAAAACAAAAAAAGAAAAAAAAAACCACCAAAAAACAAAAAACAAACCCAAACCCCTTTATGTCAAGGGAGCAACGCAACACGGGATAATGATGTCCGCAGTCTCAAGGGAGAATTCTCTCCCTGAAGAAACGAGAAGAGGAGTAGGAGCCAGAAAAGCTAAAGTCAGAAGAGCTCACTCGGTTAGGAGGGGGAAGGGGCCGAGAGGAAATGTGGACCCTCTCTAGCCAGTCACTTGGGGGTCAGTTGGCATCACCGATGAGATGCTCCGACGTCACGGCCGCAGGGGCTCGCCACTCTGTCCACCCCGTCTGCTCCCCGGTGAGCCGCAGCCTTCCCTGAGCACCTGCTCTGTGCTTCCTCTGCACGGTTTCTAGAAGAGCAAGTCAATAAGAGATGCTCTTCCTCCAGGAGAGGATGGTCTACTTGGCAAATGTAAAGCATATTGAGGAAAAGAGAATTCTGCATGCTGTGACTCTTTAACAATTCTGGTTTTCAATAATCCTTCCAGTAAGTCTTGCATAAATTATCTTAATTTTTAAAAATCCTAACCCTTTTCTCCAGGCAAGGGAAACACTCAGGTTGTCTGTGTGCCCACGTTCATCCACTAGGAAGTAGCGAAAGGGGAAGGTGAACCCTAGTTAGACGCCCAAGCCTGTAACTTTAACTACTAAAGCATGTGGTCCCCAGAGATGACTTGGCTTAATCTCTTAAGGTCTGTAAGTCTCCCATGTCGATTCTTTTTTTTTTTCTCAATTTTTAAATTTTTTTTTTTTAAGAAGTTGATTCTTCAGAGATGGAGCAGTCAAGGATGTTTGGTGATGTGGTGGTGGGGTGAGGAGCATAAAAGGGCCCATCAGACTTAGGGGAGCAGCAGTAGAACCCTGGCAGCGAGGGTAGAGTTGGGCATGGGTGCAGCCAATGAGAACTCTGACCCAGTTTGTGGTAGTAGGATTGTGATGGTCTGGTAGGGCCACAGAAAGAGTGTGGCAGTCTTTCTCATTCAGTCCCAATTCAGCTCTTTTGAGCTGGCTGTTTATTGGCCGTGTGAACTTGATGAGCCCCCAAACCCTAGACCAGGAGTTGGCAAACTATGGCCCTGGGGCCAAATGCGGCCCACTCCTTGCTTTTGTAAATAAAGTTTTATTGGTACATACCCACATCCATTCATGTTCATTTTATCTGTGGCTGCTTTTGTGTTATGACAGTAGAGTCAAGCATGAGACTATTACTGAGACCATGTTGCCCATAAAGATGAAAATATTTGCTGTCTTGCCCTTTGCAGAATAAAGCGCGCTGATTCCTGCCCTAGACCCACATATGTAGCACAGACTGGGGGTAGATAGAACTTGCGTGGGACAGTGTGGAAGGGCTCAAGCCATGCCTCCTTGCTGGCACCTTTGCTACTACACGGTGCCTCGGTTTTCTTATTCCTCCTCCGATACCCTCACCCCGCTTCACTATGCACAGTAGGAAGCATTTAGAGTAGGTCCAAAAGCTCTAGTAAGAATAGTTCCCACTGTGTTCCCAGACCTGTAGCACGTGTGCTGGATGGGCTCCTCTTCACGGCCACCCTGCAGGCAGACGGGGCCTTTCCTATTTAACGGGTGAGTTTAGATGTTGGGTGGCCTTGGGACTTTAACCCCAGGCAGCGCGACCCTAATACCTGTGCTCAAAAAGGGCAATCCTGAAGCTTCTGCAAAGGTTTTTGTTTTGTTTTGTTTTTCAAAGTGTCTTGTCTTTCCCAAGGAAGTGGAGAGAATGACATTCTGGCCCTTTTGCTGGCTTTGATGCTCTTGCCCAGCTTCATCCCTGGGGTCCTCCACCCACTTCAGGAAGGCTGGCCCTACAGTTCGTTCTCTTCCGTTTCTCACCTCCAACCCAAATTTCTCCCCTTTTCTCTGGGCCCTCTTGTAGCGCAGAAAGGTAGGAGAGGACTTAGCCTGGAGGCTGCCACTCTTCATTCCTCCTGCCTGACTTCCTTCAGGTGGGAGCTGAGGGCCACACTCCCAGGCCGGTCGCTGGGGACCTCACTGCATTCCACATCGCTGGTTTGGGCTGTCTCTAGCACCTGACGGAGATGCTGGGGGAAATCCGAAGGGAGGGGCCGTGCAGACTCAGCGGGTGTGCTGCTGGTCTCCGCGTAGCTGAGTGACTCCACTTGCCCATCCCCTCCTTGGTCCCCAAAGTGTTGGATGGGGGAGACACTCTGACCTGGGGTTTGGCTGTGTTTCTGCTGCAGGCTCTTGACTGAGCCCTGGGCCTGACAGTCTGTGGGCTGTGGCTCCTGGGGACAGTCTGTGGGCTTCGTGTGTGGTACCAAGCTTGGGCGCGCTGAGCTTCCCTTGTGTCACTCTAGGTCCATTTTCAGCCTGTCTTATCTGGGAGCCAAGCGTTTCCGCAGGGCTGTTTTCCTTGACCAGAATGCCTGAGGTCATTCTGTCCAATACATCCCCCTGACGCTGTGTGACGGCACCGGGCTCCAGGAGGAGGGCGGAGTTGTGGAGGGAGCAGGAGGGAGCAGGAAGATGAATGGGCTTCCACAGCTGGGCTGCTGTTCTCTTGCGCCCCTCCTGGATGCCGCTCAGAAGCCCCCCACAAGCTCCCCGTCTGCACCATTCCTTAAGGATCGTGTAGAAGCTCCAATGTATGCCATATCTGTCTGTCTGTCTGTCTCATAAGTCAGGCTGATGCCTGGAGCCAAAGTCTGGTCATCTTCTGACTTTATTGCCTGGTTCCTTCCGAAGGCTGCCACAGGAACCCCATTTCCTGCCTTTGGAACCCTATAGGGATTTATCTGAATGTGCAGTCGATATGTGTTTGGAAGCCGCTTGCCGTATTTATAACCAGGAGAGGAGAGAACTAGGAGTTCTGCCATCTGCCGCGAGCTGAGCACACCGGGCGCTTTTGCAAACGTGGACTAGCTGAAGACAAGCAGAGCAAGGAGCCTGTTTCCGTCTGAGGGAATGGGAACGCGGTGTTAAGGTCTCCTTTTAGATCCCCAGGAGATGGCTGTCTAGGACCTGTTCCTTGCCTGGCCGTTTCTGCGATGGGAACAAACAGCAGGTTCTGACCTTCTGGACCAGGGATTATGGTGGTGCCTGCGGTCAGCTGACCATCAGCGTAGCTGACACTAGATCGGGTGTTTAGTCCGTGCTCGTCTTCCCGCCCAGTGCTCCCGTGTTCCCTCATTTCCTCCTTCTCACATCCTTGGAGGCCAGTGGACGTCATCCCCGTTTTATTGATAAGGAGACCGAGGCCCATAAAGGGACTTGTTTCTCTTAAGCAGTCAGTGGTTGGGCCAGGATTGAAGCCGTTCGTGTCCGAAGTCTCTCCTTACTCCTGCTCGCTCCTTGAGAATCCCTCTCGGGGATGTTGAGCCCTGAGGCTGGCAAGTGAACGTTTGCTGAATGGCCGTGGCCTCTGCCTTAGCAAGAGTTCTTGGAGACAGTGTCCGCCCTCCACGTGTTTGTGGCTCGGAGGGGGCGTGGCCTTTGTCTTGCGCTTGCACCGTAATTCACAATGCGTTGTGTGGTGGTGTGACTCCTGTTGGTCTGCGCCTGCTGTATTAGGCACTAGGCGCCCCAAGGTTGGGGACTCTCATCACGGCTTCTTCACGTCCTCCAAACCTGCTATGGCACCGGCAGCCTTGTCGTCCTTGTCAGTGAGACCACGGCCAAAGTGTTGGTCCCTCCCGGGAGAGCCGGCCGCCTGCTGAGAGGCCGTTCTTGCGGTGCGGCGGTGTGAGCGGAGCCTGGCGAAGCGGACTGGCCGCCACGCTCATTCTCCTTCTCGAGGCTACGTCTTCCTGGCCCTCGAGTTAGCCTGTGGAATCGTGGGGAGAACAGTTTATCCCAGGGGTCCTTCGGGCCAATCAGGTGGAGAACTCTTGACTCCCGGCTCTTGAAGGGGAAGAGGCTGTTGGCTGCTGGGAAGGCCAGTGTGGCGGGCACCAGCTGCCCACTGCCCTCTTCAGCTTCCCTCCCAGCCCAGTCTCCCACCCTCCGCTCCCGCGCGGGGTTGGCTCAGCGTCCCGGCGGCCTCCCGAGGGTGCAGCTGCTGTCGGTGACTCCCCCTCTCCCCCTGCCCACCCAGTGTCAGACCTTGACCTCAGGAAGTTCCCGCCTGTGGTGTCTCAGGGGAAGGCAACAGGGACAAGCTGGGTGCTTATCACAGCGGAATAGATCACGTGCACAGGAGTCCTGGCTTGTGAGCAGCCCAGTCCTCCCACGGGCCCTCGTGTTAGAAGTGGCAGGTGCTCTGGTGTTGACTTCGTTCTCCAGAGACCTGTGTGTCAGAGGCAGGGCCATGTGGTTGTTAGGATGGACTTAGGAACTCAACTGCATGCGTTCAAATCCCAGTTCTCCTGTTCACTAGCTGTGTGACCTTGGACAAGTTGCTTAACCTCTCTGTGCCATAGAGTCCTCATCTATAAGAAGGAAATAGTGGTTTACCTACTTCACAGGGCTGTGGTGGGTCTGACAGTGAGCAGATAGGAACGACAGTGCCTGCCACAGCATGCATTATGCGTAAACACTTGCGCGCTGCGTTCGTTCAAGCAGCTGTCGCCATACAGCAGACCGGCACCGTAGACAGAAACCTGTACGTCTCAGTTCTGGAGGCCTGGAAATCTGCGATCAGGGTGTCAGCAGATCTGGTGTCCGGGGAGGGCCCATTCCCTGGTTTGTGGATGGTTGCCTTCTCATTGTAACTCTCCGGTCTCTTCTTCCAAGGGCACCCATCCTACCCTCAGGACCTCAGCACCTCCCCAAGCCCCGCCTCCACATGCCATCACCGTGGGGACTAGGATTCCAACATGGGCATTTTAGGAGGACATTGAGTCTGTAATTGTCGTTATTACTGCCCGTCATTAGCACGTCATCACTATTTGGCCTAGTGAGACAGAGTTTCATAACAACAGGAATTAAAACATTCCTTGTGGTTTTGTCATTCTGACCAGTAAAAAGTTGCTTCTTTTTACCCTTGGCTAATCACTATGATTAAAAAAAATAATAATAATTCCCCCAAATCAACATCTGTCATCCCCAGGGCCAGGACTCACCAGATCCATGAAAATTGCCATCCATGAATCACAAAAGGTGTTAAAAGAAGGTCCTCATCGGACCTGGCCGGCCTAGGCCACGCCTAGTTCATGTCCGTCTTCTGGTATAATTACTACACCTGCCTCCGTTCACAAGCGTGTCCCCCCCTTCCATGATAAATTAGATGGCCAGCCTTAATAAGGGGCAGCTGAATAAATAAAATTCAAAAGTTACTTAAAACATGGAGCATCTGGTCTTGGAGGAAGTAGCTGAAGGTTAAGGGACAGTCAGCAGAAGGAGCACATATTCGGTTTGGAACAGGGTCAGACGGGTCAGGTGAATGGGACGCCAATTCTCAGCATGACTGGGGGGGTGTGTTGTGGTTGTTGCCAGATCTCATTCTCTAGGAGAACCCTGGAGTCCTGGTCTTCCTCTAAAATCTCCTAGTTTTTGAGTGGGCGTCAACCAAACGCAAGACTTCGAATTCTGGGGGTCAGACTGGGACAGCTGTGTCCAGCGTCTGGGCCACCAGTGTGCAGGGTCCGCTCGAAGCCCTCAGCTCCCGTTAACAGGTCTGTCGTTCCAGTCTTTGGTTTGCTTCCAGCTTCAGTGGGATTCCCACTTTCTGGTCTCCTGTTCCCTTGCCTGGTCTTGACTAAAATGAAGGCGTTTAGGCAGAGCTCCCAACCCGCATCCTCGTCCACATCCCTTTACACAAGCGTTGTGGTCTCGCTGGTGCAAGCGCTGACCCGGGCCTGGGCTTCTGAGCGCTTGCGTGGGACATGGCCTGCCGTGGGCGTTGCAGTGACGATGCTTTACTTGAGCGGCTGGTGTGTTCTCCCTCATCTTAGTCATGGACAGGACTTGGCAGCAGATGGGGAATGGGAGCAAATAGCAGGCACGTGGCCCTGAGGCACCAGGGCATTCCAGTTTTTGACTCAAGGCTGTTACTGTTCCAGAATGGGCAGGTGGGTGCCGCCATGAAACGGGAGGTCTGAGCCAGATCATTAGGGCACCGCCTCCAAGAAGCCCTGGGTGGTCAGACACCGAGCGGGCTCTGGGCTCTTGATGGCAGCACTGAAGGGCAAGGGGGACAGCTTCGATTTCGTGAGGGAGTGGGTATTGCTGAATAAGGAGGAAAGTGGCCAGTTTGTGGGAGAGCAGGTGAGAGACCCCACTTGACCCTCGGTTCTCTCCTCAGAAAGTGCTGGGACTGTGACTGGTGGGCTTCCCGCTGGAAGCTGGCCTGGGTCGTCCCAAGAGCCCACCAGGGAGAGAGACCTGCAGGTGCTTATTCTCGCCCAAGGCGTAGTTGGCCTTTAGACTTGTCCTTGGACACGTTCACTTGATCAGCTTCATGGCGGCGGCTCTCCCGAGGCCCTCGGGTGGATGAACCAGCTTCGGTAAAACTCCTGAGTGATTCTCCACATGGTTTCCAGACCCTCTGCAAGGTGACCATTTAAACGGAGGGCAGGGCTCTCATCTAGACAAGCTTCCCGCGACCTCTTCCCAGATGAAATGGAATGGTTGTAGGTTTAAAAAAAATCCGAAGGGAAAAAAAGCACAGCCCTCCGTGACGGTGTCCCTCTGAAGTGGCTGGCGCCTGAGACAAGCCCTGCCCACAGTGGGCATCATGAGGCAAGAAAGAAGCAGGCAGGTTTCCACACGGGTCACCGGGGAACCCCGGAGTGCAGAGAGCTCCTTGAGGACTGAACACGGACAATGGCATGTTTGGGGTTGGGGGTGAGAAGCGTCCTGCTGTAGAGGATGTGGAAGTATGAGGTAGTAGGATTCTCAGGTTGTCGTCCCCTCCCCCACCTTTTGTGGTGGTGGCATTTAGGCCTTGACAAATAAACCCTTGCTGGTCTGTTGCAGTCTCACAAATGTGTGTCTTCTGGACATCAGCTCCTTTGACCAATTCCGATCTCATCTCTCCTCCTAGGCATAACCTAGATGAAACAGACACAGTCTGGACTTTTTCTGGAAAGGTGACTGTGCTTCCCTTGGTCCTCGACATCAGCCATCCTCTCTCGTGCCTGTGCTTGCCTCTGTTTTGACTGACAGGGTCTGGTGTCACTGTTGCTAGGAGGGAGCTCCAGCCTCCAACACGAGAGCGAGTCTCAGTCCAGCTGGCTTCCGTCTGAGGAAGACGATGCAGCCGAGGGCAGCCAGGTGCTCAGGCGGGCTCCCCTTGCCTCTTCGGACTTCTCGAAACTCAAAATCTCCTCGAAGTCGTTAGCAGTTACCTAGAGTGAAGACCAGTCTGGACACCTGAAGAGAGGACTGGTTGGAGGACAAGGGAAAGGCAGAAGCGAGGAGGTGGTTTCCTTCCCTCTCCATCCAGCGAAGGAGAGGGGCCATGTCACTCGGAGAGACCAGTTCTTGGGAGGGAGACAAGTGCTCCCAGCTTCTTGAAAAGGCCCGAGTCTTGGCCTTGATTCCTAAGTGAGAAGTAAATCGAAGAAGGCAGTTAAGCGGTGGGTCCCTGTGCATCTCCGGGGTGACTGCAGCCACAGGCAGCAGCACGAGAGTGACAGGTTAGTAGGAAGGGCTTAGAAGAAACAAGTGGGCCACCTCTTGGGGCTGCGGGAGACCCAGAAAGCCATGGGAAGGCAGCGAGGTCTACATGGGGACAAGGCAAGGTCCACCACCTGATCAGCACTCCTGCTGACGCAGTTGTCCCCAGGGCTGGGTGGACGGACTGGACTTTGGTTTGGCCAGAAGAGCAGAGGATGGGGAGGCGGGAGGTAGAGCTGGGATGTGCCTGAGATGTTGGAAGCCAGCACACACCTTGGTCAGCATGGAGGAAGTCCACAGCACTGAGACAGGTGAAAAAGAAAATAGGAAAAGACCCCTCACACTTCCTGCGGTACTGGAGGCAGAGATCCAGGCTATGGAGAGTTGGAGTCTAGAAACCAGGCAGGGGCGGCTGAGATGTTCATAAATGGTTGGGACCAGTCTGCAGTGGAGACTGGGACCAGCCACAGAAAGGACTCCATAGAAAGGTCTCCATGATTTTGAGTTTCCTTTGTCCAGAATGAGATCTACAGGATAGAGGTTTCTAGGTTGACTTATTTTTCTCTCAGCATTTGGGTAGGATATTCCTGTCTTCTATTGTTGCTGTCAGCTTCTGTTTCTCTTGAAGTCATTTCTCTGGAGGCGATCTGCCTTTTTGTGGATTTGCTTTTAAAATCTTTATCTTGGAAGCTTTGTCGTTTCACTGTAGTGTGTCTGGGAGTGGACCTAATGTCATGTGCCCTGTTTGGCTTTGAGCTTCTCAGGTCTGAGGATCGGTGTCTCTGTTCTGGAAAATGTTAAGCCAGGTAATTTCTCTGAATAGTTTCTCTCACTATTCCTATTGCCTCCTTTAGAAATGCCCCCGTAACCTGCCTTGGACTTCTCAGTCGGAACTGTGTTTCATATTCTCTGTCTTTGTCTTTCTGCTGCATGCTGGACAATGTCTTTAACAACTACCTTCTGGCTGATTAATTTTCTTTCTGGCTGCGTCTGATCTTTAGCTTAACCTGGGCAACCAGGTTTGCCACTTAATATCTTTAAATTTTTTTAAACCTTTAGAAGATCTATTTGAGATATTTTTTAATCTTCCAGGTATTCTTTTTCTTTTTAAAGTCCTCTGCTAACTGCCCTGCTCTCGATCGTATCTTCTATTTAAGCTGCTTAACTATGGAGAATCACATTTATCTGAGAAAGGAGTTTCATAATCCGTTTCTGGCAATTCTGTATTCAGTTCTGTTTTTCTGTTGACTTACGTCCAGGATAGCTTATTACCCCACGTGCTTTGTAAGTTGGGATTTTGAGCTTATGTTTGGGGCTTTATTGTGTGATCCCATGACCGTGGGCAGTGTGAAATTCTGAGCTGGGGATTTCCTCAAGCTCTGAAAAGCATATATTTGAACCCAAACCCATTTGAGGGCAAGCTTGGGGTACCGAGCGGCTAAGGAAGATTGGTCTCTTGCCCTGCTCAATCCAGGACTCAGACCCTACAACCTTTTGCTTGTGTGCATGACTCTTCTCCTACTCCCCTCTTTTCCTGATGGCAAAGCTCTCTCAGGCAGCTGGAGTGTGTGTGTGTGTGTGCGCGCGCGCAAACGCACATGAACGAGTGTGTCCACGCCTGTGAATGTATGCCTGTATGTGTGTGCATGTGTGCATATATGAAGGGTAGTTCTGGCTCCTCTACCCAGCATAACCTAAGACCTTGTTACCTGCCCCGTGTGCCAGTAGAACTCCAGCACCCATTTTATGAGACCAGCACATGCCTCCAAGCAACCTGGGTGTGAGTATGTGTTATCACTCTGGTTTTCAATTTTGTATTTCTTTGTTAGATCGTTTTGTGGGTATGTTAGTTTCCCTTGGCTACTGTAACAAATTACTGTAAACTTGGTTGAAAACAACACGCTTCTGTTTCCTCACTGTTCTTGAGGCCAGAAGTCTGAAATCAGGGTCACTGGTCTGAAATCGAGGTGTTTCCAGGGTGTGCTCCGTGCAGCCTCTGGGGGAGAATAGCTTCCTTGCCCCTTCTCGCTCCAGTGGCTGTCGGCATTCCTCCCCTGGGGCCCCATCCCTCCATTAACTTCCCCGTGGTTACATGCCTCCTTCTCTGTGTGTGTGACCTCCCTCTGTCCCTCTCTTCTAAGGACACTTGTGATTGCATTTAGAGGCCACTTGGATAATAAGAATAGTCTCTTCCCTCAAGATCCTTAACATCATCATGTCTGTGGAGACCCTTTTTCCAAACAATGTAACATGAACAAATTCTAGAGATCTTTTGGAGGGGCCATACCTCTCATGGATCCCTCTACCTCTGAGAGCTCAGCTTTGTATTTATAAGGATGCCCATTGTATTTCCAAATGTTGGGGGGCATCCCCCCCAGTCTGCCATATTCCCAGGACAAAAGAATCTTAAGGCTGGAGAGAGAAATGCACAACCCGCATGGTGGGCTGCTCCTCAGAGGGCCAGGGCGTGAAGATGCGAGCTGTAGGTGCTGACTTGTTCCTGGGAGAGACTTGCTGAAGCCCCGTGGGGCAAAAGCCTGGCCTTATCTCATGCTAACAGGACACTGCTGTCTGGAACAGTTGGACTGGCCTTAGCTCTGCTGACTCACCTCTTTCTAGATTCTGGTGGCTTTGGCCCATTGCTAACTTTGCCCCTTGGCTTTCACATGTGTGTGATTGGTCTCAGTTTCTGCTCCTCCTTGCCCCATAGCATCTTCCATTCTGACACCCAGTTCTAGACTTTGATTCTGTTCCTCATTGTTCCCTTTGCTTTAGGAATGGGGCAGATGTTTGCCCCAGAGTATCTCGGGAACTGACTCCAAGCCAGCTGGGCATCACCAAAGCCAGAGCAAGGGGCAGGACCAGAACTGACCATTCTGTAGAGTAGGACTCCTCTGCAGCCATTGGCCCCAGTCATAGGAGAGACAGAATGCATTCCTGAAAATGTTCTCAGTGCCAATCCTCATTCCTGGGGATAGACAAGCTGACCAAGACATTATGTTGTGCTTTTTGTGACTCTTTGGAAACTGAAACTCATTGGCTGTGTGAGGGCCACTGCAAAGTGAAATCACCTGTGCCCTTAGGTAATAATATGGAGTTGTCAGTGGTGGCTTCCGGGCTCCATCAGCTCAGAGGGAAGAAATACCCTTTGTGGGTAGTTTTTGTTCCTCCCTGTCTTGAAGTAATGTCCTGTCCTCAGGGAGTGGCTGAAACCTTGATGGAAAGTGTTTTCACACCTGCAATTCCCTCCTTCTCTTCCCTGGTGAGGTCATCTCCATCATGAAGTGGAACTTTCTAGAACCACCGGGCACCTCCTCCAGGTCTAAAGTTCTACTGAAGGCTGGAAATGTGCTTTGTGTCTCTCCTACCAGTATTAGGATCTACTGGCAATGTCTCTTCACGTGGAGACCGAGTGACCCCTCGCGAACACCCCCCACCCCCACCCCAGGAGCTGTGCCAGGAGCTTGGCAGGTTGGGGTCTAGGATCTAAAGTTAGTTTTAAACCAGTAGGACTGGGGGTGCCTGGGTGGCTCAGTGGGTTAAAGCCTCTGCCTTTGGCTCAGGTCATGATCCCAGGGTCCTGGGATCGAGCCCCACATCGGTCTCTCTGCTCTGCAGGGAGCCTGCTTCCTCCTCTCTCTCTGCCTGCCTGTCTCTCTTGTGATCTCTGTCTGTGATCTCTACTTGTGATCTCTGTCTGTCAAATAAATAAAATCTTAAAAAAAAAAAAAATCAGTAGGACTGGCAGAGAAGACCCCAGCCCAGGGCTCCAGGCCCAGTCATGTCCTCACCCAGTTTCAGATCATTTTCTGGGAGGCATGAGGCCAAATTAGTCTGGTGAAATCTTGGTCTTCTGGTGAGAAGTTTCTGAAGGGAGTCAAGAGTCAAGAGTAACATCTCCTTCAACTGTAACTTTTTTTTTTTTTTTTTTTTTTTACTTTGGTGGTGGGTCTCCTGCTGATGCTGGGGGTGGGGGTGGGGGTGGTTGGGATTTAAGATTGTGTAGTTCATGGAGAAGATGAGAATAAGCTCCCCCTCAACTACATTCTCAGAGAGAATCCATGGGATCTGCAGAAGGTGATGTCCATGCAGAATTTATAGTATGCATGAGCAGCAAGAGAAGAGAGAGGAGCAGGCAGGGCGCCTTTGTTCTCAGCTGGCCTGCAGAAATTGAATAATTTGGATTAAAGAGAGGCCCGGCCACATTTTAGCAGTTGGTCGATTTTTCTGCTTGAAACAGAATTCCAAGACTTTGTTTTATGTGAAGACAGAGTTTATTTTTAGGTCCATCAGGGAGCCTGGAACGTGGGTAGTTCAGAAGGCTGGCCTGCCAGTGAATCACAGGCCTGATAGGCGTGTTGTCTTGTGGCCTAGACAGACCCTCTTGCCTGCTGTAGCATGAAGGACCAGCCACTTGCCTTTGAGGGCGAAGAGAAAGGTCATGAGAAAGTCAGAGGGTGTCAAAGGAGTACATGCTTTCTTGCACAAAGCCGATGGCTGTGTGCCCCGGTTTAGCTCTCTGGCCTGAGGACACTGTGGCTAAGAAAGCTCTAGCTGGAATCACTCATTCCCCTGAGCATTGAGTGTTCATTAAAAATCCAGTTTGTCAGGTGGTACCACCCTGGTTGTCCCTGATTTAAACAGAAGTTCCTTTGTGGCCACTGGCGCTTAGGATTAGAACCTTGGAGCCATGTTGAGGCCAGAAGGCAGCCAGCAGAGCCTTCACTGCTTTTCTCGGTTGATCTCTGATAAATGAGCCCAGCATGGCATAAGATCTCTGCGATGATCTCGTCCCTTGGTCTGCTAAAGAATCATGGGGTCTGTACTTCACTTTCAGGGCTCATAAACCTCTCGAGCGGTGAGACGGGCTCTGAGCTGGGATGCTGAGTTGCAGAATGTGTGTGTGTGCAGAAATCCATGGTTATGGGACCGATGCTCGCCTCAGACAGCATAACGCCAGAGCGGCTAAGGACTTGCCTGAGCTAGAGGAGAACATAAAACAAACACGTGCCTTTTAAGACCAGAAAGAGAAGGCACGAGGCCACTGCTCGGGCTGCCTTCATCTGCCAAGTGAGGTTGTGCCTGTCTCGGTTTTTTGGGACCTGTAAACGGATGACACCTACCAATTCAGCAGAGCAGGGAGGTGCTCCCTTGTCCTCTGAGATCTCTCTGCAGAAGAAGAGATGGGCCCCTGGGTGGAGCGCGGTGGGAAAGTTTGGAGTGCACACACAGGTGACTGAGAATCCGCGTGCCCACCTTGAGTTTGGGATGGGTTGACACACCGTTGAACTGTGCTGGTCCTTCTGCAATGACACAGTATTGTGTCCGTCAGAGAGAGGGCAGTCTGGACAGCTTTCGAGTGATTTCAGTTAAGGACTCTTTATTCAGGTCTCTCTCCCTCCTAGGATGTCTGGAAATTAAAAGAGCTGTAAGCGCACGGAAGGCTGTGTGCCTCCGTCAGGGGCAGCAGCAGGAGAAGGAGGCGAGGTATAGATCTCCGTGCAGGTGGTGAGGGGGTGAGCAGAGGCTAGGCTGGGAGGTTGAGAGGGTTGTAAAGGAGGGAGAACCTGCTGCGTCGGTCCCGTGCGGTCAGGGATCTCCTTGCCCCCCGCCCTCTGCTTTAGGGCCCACCTGTTGCCCCCCCCCCCATTTTCTTCAGAGAACAACAAATCGATATTCTGTACTTGGGCCTCTTCAGGATAAAAAGTCTTTTTTGGCTTCTTATGATTAAAGCCTACTTTGAAAATGTAGTGGGACTAATGAAGCATTTATGAGGGGAGGGGAACGCTTCTGCCAGCCTTCCCGGAATAGTCAGCCTGAGCTAAAACCTATGAGAAAGGGGGGTGGACATGGTGGAGATGGAAATGTCTCAGGGGGAGGCCCCTGTTCTCCGGACCGGCTTTAGAGAATTCATCTCCCATGTCCAGGTGCCTGGAGCCCTCGTTTAAACACAGACAGGGGTCATCAGCCTCACCCCTGTGCAGTGGGAGGCGCAGACGGGCATTTGGACGGGCCGCTTTAAGTGCGCGCTAAGTGCCAGTAGGCGTCTGGGGCTCTTCCAGGACGAGAGGAGGTCTGTAGGGGAGGAGATTACAGTCCTTCATGGCCAGAGTTTTGGAGTGCTGCTTCCGGATACCAATGAGAACATCATTTCTCTCAGGGACTATAATAATTCTACCATTTTGGAAATCTCATTTTATAATCCAGCCCGTGACATCCACCACGTGGAGGCCCAGGCAGAAACATTTTGAGTAAAAAGCTGTGTCCTCAAATCCCAAACCCTGTAACGCATGACATCGCTTTGCCGGAGGGAAGTGACCGGTGAAGAAGGTTGTCTGTAGGAGGTGAGTGTTGGGTTTGGACCCTCAGAGGTCCCTTCTAGGTGATTCCACAAGGAGACACTTAAAGGCAAGGGTTTGCTGTCAGATTTGGGTTCAAACTGTGCTGTGCTTTTTATTGATCGCGTGACTTGGGTGGGTTATTTTCGTTCCCATTGTTGCTGTTTCTCATCTCCCAGAACCACAGGCTTTTCTGTAAAACGGGGCGAGCATTTCTGTAAGGTTGGAACCGTGAGGATTGTATCCACGTGCGTGCAAGGGCTCACGCACCCGAGACTGGCTGTCGCTGAGCCACGGGGAGCATCTGAGCGGAGCTCCTGGGGTTCGGGCTTTTCCCGGTGCAGCCCCCACACTCAGCGCACAGATATCGTCCTGTCTTGGGGAGCACCTGGAACTTCCGTTCGCTTAGGTCAGAAGAGAATTCTGCTCCTCCCTCCCTGTCTCGAGGAGCCTGTTGCAGTTCCTCATTGAAACTGGTTTGGGGCGCCTGGGTGGCTCCGTCGGTTAAGTGTCTGCCTTCAGCTCAGGTCATGGTCCCAGCATCCTGGGATCGAGCCCCGTGTCGGGCTCCTGCTCATCTGGGGGTCCGCTCCTCCCTCTCCCTGCTCTTCTGCTCTTGCTGTCTCATTCTTTTTCTCTCTCCATCTTAAATGAGTAGAATCTTTAAAAAAAAATAATAAACTCGGGTTTATCGGGGCTGATTTGGCGCCTGTGGAGCTGGCATTTTATCCAGTCTGTGGGGCGAGTGCGCACTTTCGATAAGAGGCCGCAAGAAGCTGTTTGCCGCTTGGCAGGACAGACAAGTGCCATTTACTACCCTCCGGGTGTGAACACCCCCCTCAGCTTCCAGGGCCAGGGCCGAGCTGTTCAGGGGCCAGAGGAGCGAGGCTGACACGGGGGAGGGAGCAAGGGTTAACACCCCCTGGGACAGCCTCTTGCATAAAGGGGAAATGAGGACTTGAAAAAAACAAAGTTGGAGAGTAAAATTGATTCAGGGTTGACTGAGTTTCCGTATCTGTCACAAAGAAGTCCTGTCCAACGCAAATACCATCATTCCACCCAAGATTTATGTACGGCTGGGCATCCCACAGAAGCCAAGGGAGAAGGTGAGCTGAGCCCAAGAGCTGTGTCGGAAGAGCCCCCTGGGAAGAAGTGGCCTCTGATGGCGTTGGAGTCCCCCCCCCCTTACCTTCCTGCTGATGATGGGGGGCTGGGGTGAGGGTCCTGGAACTCCTGCAGTGTTGACGGGAGACCCGTGAGAAGGGCTTGTAGGACGCACACAAGAGGCAGAACGCCCACTCCTTGCCTGCCGTGTACACAGGCACTGGGAACGCGGGAGGATCTGAGCAAGTGAGCAGGGAGGAGCCACTGGTGTAGAAACAGAAGGAGTGTTCTGGGTGGGACGTGGTGGGTCTCGCTGACTCGTTGGTTCGGCGGGCGTTCTGCTGGCTTCCAGGGAGGTGAGAGCCACTGCTGCTCCCAGCTGTCCTCTTGGCTAGGCTTCCTAAACATCACCAATTTCAGCCTACTTTGGCCAAGCAAGACAGCTTGGGGGTGATGATCCTTTTCAGAGTGGTTTCCTAACTTCCATGTTACATACTCCCTGGGGAAGCTTGTTGAAAGTGTAGACTCACGGTTCGGCCCAGGAGGTTCTGATGAAGGGGTCTTGTTGCCGGCCCGTGTAATCCATTCAGTAAGAACCCCGAGGAGCCCCTGCCTCAGGTTTGGGAATCATTATTCTTGTGCAGTGGTTGTCAAAGTCAGTCCCAGATCTGCGTCACTGAGGACCTGGTTAGAAATGCGCATTCTTGGGCCCCGCCTCAGGCCTGCTGAACCAGAAACCCTGGGGGAGGGCCGAGCCCTCCTGGTGAATCCCATGTACACTAAACCTTGGGAACCAGCACACTAGGGTTTGTAACAACCATGGGTATATTGGCTGAATTTCAAGACTTGCTTGTTTGCCACTTGGTCCTGGGGAAGGGGCACCAATCTGGTAAGATTGAAAAAATTACAAGGACACCAAAAATGACAAGGAAACTATTCATCCTTGGAAGTCTCACCACCCCCCTCCTGTAATCACAGGGATGTCCCTCTGGACGATGTGCCTCACAAGCTACCCAGCCCTCCTGAGTGTCCATTTCGTCAACCAGAACGTGGGGATAATATGTTACCATCCTCGTCAGAAGTGTTAGAACTTGCAAGAATTCTCCAGAACAGCGCCCAGTATAGAGCAAGGCAATACAGCTTCAGCTGTTTGCTGAAGATCTCGTGGTGGGCAGAATTCCGAGGTGACCCCAGGAGTCCCACCTCCTGGCTGGCGGCACCTGGCAGTAGCATGGGACGTCACTCTCTTGATTAGGTCTCGTCACTCTGTGATCACGTGGTGTTACATAACCCTGTCTTAGTGACTTGGGAGAGATTCTCCTGCTGACCTTGAAAAACTAAACATCCATGTTAACGAGAGACACATGAGGACCAGAGGGCGGCCCAGAGAGCAGAGAGCGAGCCCCGGATGGCAGGTGGCAAGAAAGTGGGGACCTCAGCCATACAGCTACAAGGAGACAGATCCTGCCTGCCGAGCACTTGAGTGCACTGGGAAGCAGATTCTTCCTCAGACGCTTTGGGTGAGGACACAGCCAGGCTGATGTCCTCTGAGTGCATCCTTGGGAGCAGGGACATCGCACTGTCCCTGTCCTCTGACTCCCAGAACCCGGAGATGATGAATGGGTGTTGCTTAAGCTGCTAACTTTGTGGGCATTTGGGACACATGAATACAAAACACAATGGTGTGTATATGTGTGATTATATACAGATGCACAGATGTATATATGTGTGTGTGTGTGTGTGTGTTTAAATACCTAAACACACCCGTCCGTCCAGGTGTAGGTAGCTCTCTGTCACAGCCGGCATTTTTCCCTGTGGTAGAACCAGATGAGCCTCAGCAACACCTTGGGAGGACCATGTATGGAACCCAGGGTCAGCAGTCCTTTTGGGGGCTTAGAAAATTGTTTCAATTTCTTTTAAAGTCAGAAGGGAAAAAAAAATGCACTTTAGGCCAGCAAAAATGTTTTCACGTATAATATTATGTATTAAAATATTAGTATATTTGTCTCCAAATAGCAATAGTCATAAACTATAATTTTTTTTTATTTTTATCAAAGAAGGGACCCAGAAAGGCCAAAAAAAAAAAAAAAATACACCTAAGCCCCGTGAGTGTCCTCCATGGCCCCTGGTGGAACGCAGGTGTCTCTAGGTTCCTTCCTCCTTCCCCACTCAGCCCCCAGGGCCTTCGCTGTGCACCCCGAGCTTGCCTTCCTCCTTGTCAAATTTCTACCTTGGCTGCACCTCCTCTGATCTGGTGGCTGTTACTGGTGAAGGGAGGAGAGAATCTGGGAAGTGAGGTCAGTGCCTAGTGCTTCCTCGTTGCTCTGATGAGGGGATATATATTGTTTGTTAACAATACAGACTCATTCTGGATGGAAACAGAAGTGCAGAGGAAATTTCAGAGAATCAAAGGGGAGATGAAGAACCCAGCTTTGAAAAAGCCTGGCAGCAGGGCAGCACTCAGGGAAGGGGACCTCGGGAAGAAGACCCACACAGCAGGGTCTCCGAGGCTTTCCCAGGAAGGGGGTGTCCATCCCTGTCCTTTTTGAATCTTGCTGCCTGCGGGTCAGAGGAAGGTTTCCAGGAGCGAGGTTCCTGGCTCCGCTTTGCTCATGAGCTTCTCTCTTCTGATGCGGGAGAGTAGGATTCCAGCATCCCAAGTGTAGCCCCTGAACAGACGCTTGCAGAGAGAGCCCCCCAGAACCGCGTGTGGTGGACACGAAGTCGTCTCTCCAGGCTGACGTTTGCCTGAAGCAAGATGGGCTTCCAGGCAGCAGGTGTCAGCTGTGATTATGTTCTGGTATTTTCTGAATGTCTTATGCGTCTTCGACTTTGATCCTTATGGGGACTCTGAGTGCTGGGAGGGAGGGGCTGTACCTTACCACACTGCTTAGAGAAGATAGTGGGTGTTCAAAGACTGCTCTCAGTAGCCCTTTATTCACCATTCGGCACTTCTGTATGCCAGGTGCTACATACGGGAGCCAACAGAACATAGGGTCTGTGTCTTTTTGATCACAAAATGGTAGAGGGGACCGACATTAATCAGATCACACAAATGTGTGTGAAATTTCAGCCATGGTATGTGCAGGAGTCCTGAGGCTGGAGGGAACGTGGCATGCTGGGGATGGGGGCGCACAGCAAGAGGCCTTCGTGCTGGGGTGAAGGGAGAGGAGACCCAGAGGTGGGGTGAGCGTACGTACAGCTGTGCACGGCATGGGTGGAGCTTGGGAGGGGTAGGTAGCCATACAACGATTTTGAGCGGGGAGAAACTGGTTTTGGTTTTTATTTGATTCCGTGAAAAGAGTTCTCTCAATGCCAAGATTAGCCAGGTTTCTAGCTCCCTTGAAGAGTGTGTGTGTGTGTGGGTGTGTGTGTGTCCTCACATGCACATGTGAGACACGCATAGGGTTCACTTGAAGTAGCTGCTAGCTGCTTGTGACTTTCTTGCACCGCCGCCCGATACCTGTCCTGTCACAGCTCCTCTGTCTCCTTGCTTCCACGCGTGCCCACTTTCCGTGTGTTTTCAGAAGAGAGTTTGAAAACCTTCCCTAGTTTCCCATCACTTCTAGAATGTTCTCCGGGTCTCTCCTCCCATCACTGTACATCCAGCTGCTTCTTTCACTTGGACATCGGAGCAGCCTTGTGTGACCACCCAGCTAACCTGCCCCCCCCCCCCCCCCCCCCCCCCCCCCCCCCCCCCCCCCCCCCCCCGCATCAAGCTCTAGCCTGTCTGCATAGCTCCATTCTCCCGGCCCCGCGACATCACCTCCTTGATGTTGTTTGTTTCTTTCCTGCCACCAAAAAGTGAGCCGGTGAGGAGCAACCTTTTCCTGTCTTGTCCACTGTGTATCCTTAGTACCTGGAACAGTGTGTGGCACAGAGATTGCACACTGTGCATATCCAACCTCTGCGCTCTTTCCAGGAGCCACAAATGAGGTGGAACTTCTGACTGCTTTCCAGTGTCCAGCTGCCACAGGAGGGAAGCCCAAGGGCAGCATCACAAGTGTAGCCCCTGAACGGATGCTTACAGAGCATGGAATGCTCCAGACGCTCTGGTAGCTGCTTGGAACGTGCAAACGAGCACTCGTACACCATGACCTCTTTCCTGGGGCTTGTATTTTAGTAGGAGAGCTAGAGATCGGAAATAGACATGGGCGGTAAATGAGGTAGTAGGCTGGAAGACGATCCTGGGGACGAAAGGAAAAGCAGAAAATGGAAGCGGACTGGGAGTTCAGGGGAGGAGGGTGAGGTGGAGGGCCGGCTGAGGAGGCCTGGTTGGGAAGGTGCCATCTGAGCAAGGTCAGCAGCAGACCGGTGAGCAAGGTCAGCAGCAGACCGGTGAGTGTGCTGTGCGGTGTGCTGGGAAGCCGTAGCTCCTGCAGAGGCCGGAAGGCGAGAGTCTCCCGGTGTGCTGTAGGGGCGGTGGGGTGGCGGGGGTCATGGGAGATGAGCATGAAGATAAGGACTCCTTGGCCACTGGGCAGGACTTCGGGTTTGAGCAGAAGAGTGACTTCTTGAGTTCCACTGTTCAAAGAGTCACCTTGGAGGAACCTGGGGGCTCAGTCAGTTGAGCCTCCAACTCCTGCCTTTGGCTCAGGTCATGATCTCAGAGTCGTGAGATGGAGCCCCAAGTTGGGTTCTACACTGAGCACCGGGAGTCTGGTTGAGACTCTGTCTCTCTCTCCTTCTCCCTCTGCCCCTCCCCGCCCATTGAAAAATATCTAAAAACCAAGAGAATCCCTCTGGTTCATGTGTGTGTGTATACACGTGTGCATGAACACACACACACATGCGCGCGCACACCATAGTCATAATGTCAGCCAGGGTAGTGGCAGGGGGAGTGGTGAGGAATGGCTGGATTCTGGGTGCATTTGGAAGGGAAAGTCCCTAGAATTTCCTGAGAGCCTGCAAGCAGGTGATGAGAGGGGCCAGGTGCTACTCCAGGGTTTTCGGTCGGAACCCTCGGAGGGTGAAGATCCCGTCGACATGGATGGCGAGAGCAGATCTGGGGCAGATGGTCGGGTTTGACCATGTTGGGGTTGAGACCTCCCTCGCGTGGGGGCAGTGGGAATGTCATTGGGACACAAGCCAAGACTGGGCGCCAGGACTGGACTGGAGATGAAAATTGGGAAGCTGTAGGCATATAGATGGGTTTAAAGCCTCGTTTTCGTGCTTTCATAAAGATGAATTTACTCAGCAGACTCCTTTCCTCTGGCATTTTTCTTCAAGAGCTTTTTGGTATTCAGATGTTCTTTCGTTTGTAAAGTAGAATTGAAATTACTTAGCAAAGTAAACAATTAGCAACTTTTGCCCACACTGGGGGCGATAAAATTGAAGTAAAAATCGAAGTAAAGCATGTGCCAAAATGTGTACGCATCTGAAGTGTAGCACGGCCCCGGGAAGTACCCCGGAGCGAACTCCGCTGTGTGGCCGCCGCTGGGCTCCGGAAGTACCGTGTCACCTGCACCTGGAGACTCTCCTGGTGTCTTCGCTCGGTCCCTCCTCCCCGCTTCTCCCCAGGGAGACCTCCGCCCTGACTTCCCACAAGATGGTGTCCTTTTGTCTGTTTTTGAACTTCCTGTGAATGGCATTACACACTTTCCTTCCTCTCCAGCTTCTTTGTCTCAGCCTGTCGTGGGATTCGTCTGCGGTGCCAAGTGTGGCCGAACTCAGTTCTTTTTCATTGCTGTATAGCGCTCTGCTCTGTGACCACCTCTCACACATGGAAGTCGTGCATTCTGGGGGTGCTGGTCTTTGGGTTACTTCCAGGTCTTGACCATTTTGAACGGCGTCTGTGTACACTCTCGTGCAAGTCTTCTGGTGTACCGTGCACACACATCTCCAGGAGTGGAAGAGCTGCTGTGTGCACTTTTAGATAAAACCTCCCGGAGTGGCATGTCCATCTACACGCTCATTGAACGGGTTTGAGGGCTCCAGTTGCTGTGTAGCATTTTGTCAACACTTGACATTGTCTTTTTTTTTTTTTTTTTTTTTTTCCATTTTAGCCGTTCTGGTGGGTATCGAGTAGCAGATTGTTGCTATTTCCATTTGCATTTCCCTGATGATGAAAGAGAGCGAGCATCTCTTTTAATTGACCATTTGTATAACTTCTTGGGAGAAGCAGACCTTCCTCTGAGCAGGAAGCCCGATGCGGCACTGGATTCCAAGACCCTGGGATCATGACCTGAGCCAAAGGCAGAGGCCTAATGACTGAGCCACCCAGGCGCCCCAGACATTTCTATTTTTTTTTTTTAAAGATTTTATTTATTTATTTGACAGAGAGAAATCACAAGTACACTGAGAGGCAGGCAGAGAGAGAGAGAAGGAAGCAGGCTCCCTGCTGAGCAGAGAGCCCGATGCGGGACTCGATCCCAGGACCCTGGGATCATGACCTGAGCCGAAGGCAGCGGCTTAACCACTGAGCCACCCAGGCGCCCCCCCAGACATTTCTAATTTTAATATAATCTACAATATTACTCTATTCCTTGGTGGATAGTGGTTTTCATACACTGTTTAGGGAATGTTTGCCAACTCTGTGGTTTTTAATATTTGGATCTAAAATATACCTGAAATTGATTTTTGTGTATAGTGTGAGTTTAGGGGTCAAGATTCCTGCTGATGAGTCAACAGGAAACAGCACCGTCGATCGGAAAGACCATCCTTTCTCCACGCTCCGCAGGGCTCTCCGTCATGAGTCAAGTGTCCAGATGTGTGGTCTGTTTTATACTCTCCATGTTCTCTTGGCCCATTTGTCTGTCTCTGTGGCCACACCGCACTGTCTTAATCACGGTGGCATATGAGTCCTGCCGTACAGGAGCGCGAGGCCCTCCAGCTTTGCTTGGAAACTCACTAGGAAGCTTGACGGGCTCTCCAGGTGGACAGGCCAGACGCACAGCTCAGAGGAATGCGGGTAGCGCCTCTGGAGTGGAGCAGTCTAGCTTTCCTTCATGCTCGTTGTGCCCAGACCCGTGCTTTCCATATGTGCCATCTCAGTTATGTTTGGGGTCTTTGTTATTCGAGGACAATATTGGAAAAAAAAAATCCTCAGGGGCGTCTGGGTGGCTCAGTGGGTTAAGCCTCTGCCTTCGGCTTGGGTCATGATCCCAGGGTCCTGGGATCGAGCCCCGCATCGGGCTCTCTGCTCCTCCCACCCCCGCCTGCCTCTCTGCCTACTTGTGATCTCTCTCTGTCGAATAAATAAATAAAATCTTTTAAAAAAGTCCTCGAAGTGAGAGGACTTTGCTGTTCTTGGCTCTTTGCATTTCCACAGTGTGTTTTTAAAAAAATGTATTTCTTTGAGAGGATGAGAGAGAGCCCCCATGATCGGGGGGAGGAGCAGAAGGAGAAGCGGACGCCCCACAGAGCAGGAAGCCCAGTGGGAGGCTCGATCCCAGGATCCTGTGATCACGACCTGAGCTGAAGTCAGGCAGTTACTGACTGAGCCGCCCAGGAGCCCCTCCATAATACATTTCTGTAATCAGTTTATCCATGTTCACATTGAAATCCTGATATAATTTGAGTGGAATTTTATTGATATCATGTTCAATCTGAAGAGAATAGATACCTTTTGAATTCTGAAGCTTCTAGTGCAACTTTTTCTATAAAGATCCTGATAGCAAGTATTTTTGTGCTTGTGGGACAGATGGTGCCTGTTGCAGCTACTCAACTCTGCCGTGGTAGAGTGAAAGCAGCCTGGGGTAGTATGCAAATGAATGGGTGTGGCTGTGTTCCAATAAAACTTTATTTACAAAAGGAGGCGGTGGGCCAGATTTGGCTGCAGTTTGTGGAGTCCTGTTCTAATCCATGAGCATCTCCTTCCAATTCGTTCGTATCTGGAAGTCTGAACCACAGCCATTCCATTCTACTATGTTTCATAATCCCCTCGTCATGCTCTCATCCTACCCTGCTCTTTATATTTGATTTGGGGTCTGGTCGGTCACAAGCTATCTGAGACCAGGGACTGCTGGCTTTATCACCCCCCACCTCCACTTCTCTGTACAAGGTCTAACACACAGCATGGTATAGTCACTTACTTGGATCTGACTCTGCAGAGGAAGGAGGAGGAAGAGGAGGAGAGGAGGTCACCCTTGAGGCCCTGGGCCCTGGCTTTCTCTGACCTTTCCGTAGTATTTTAGGGGAAACCCAGGGCCCTACAACTTGGCTCTTTCTCAGGGATTATTATCTTCCCTCATTTTGTATTCTTCCCAGAAAGCTCTGGGTTCTTTAGACATACAGAAGAAACATGTATGTTTAAGGTTTTGGGCTCCCTGAGAGCTAGCTTGCATTCTTGATCTCCTGGCCCCTATCATGGCTCCCTGTGAGTGAATGGACTGCTGAGGGGGAAGGAGCTGCTACTTCTCTTTCCCACTGGAAATCCCTTAGGAAGGTCTCCTGGGCTCACCTGGCTTCCTAGTGGATGGCTCATTTGGGGCTGCTCTCCCAGCTCTGCCTGGAAGAGCCTTTTGTGCTTGCTGCACTTGGAGCTTTGTTGTGGTCTGGAACTGAGCGGAAGGAAGAGAACTATGGCCGAGCATGGCCTGGGATGACCACACATCCCAGTCAATGTGACTCCACACACGCGGTCAATAGTCACCTGAGATGTGATGGCACTCAGCAGGTCACATAGCCTTGGAGGCTGATGGGGTATCGGTGTTGGTTAGGGGGGCATGAGGACGTCCTGTGCAGCCTGCACTGCTCATCATCCTTGGAGTCTGTGGCAGGACCACGTGCCACGACTTCTCAGCTCAGGCCAGAGACTGGGCTCCTTGGAATGTTTTGTTCCCTTACTTTTGGTTATGTTTTCAAAGCTGCATGATTTTATTTCTCTAGTTTAGTGCTTAGAACATTGGTTAGCACATTCTAGCTGCTCAAAGACTTTGGATCTAACTAGTGAGGTTGGTGGGCTGACCCCATGGGCAGCCTCAGAGGATTGAGGAGAGATCACTTGGGTGGCAGTGGCTAGCTGTCCTGTGTGTTCACTGTGACCTGGACCCAGGTGAGGCCCTGACACACACTGTCTCAGTTATTCTTTGAGGTTTCTGTTAACCAAAGATGTCCAAAATTGGAAAAGGCCCTTTGAAAGTATATCCATTTAAATTGGGTGGTAAAGGATCTATATCTGAAAACTATAGGACACTTATGAAAGAAACTGAGGAAGACACAAAGAAATGGAAAAACATTCCATGCTCATGGATTGGAAGGACAAATATTATTAAAAGGGTTGTGCTACCTAGAGCAATCTGTACATTCAGTGTAATCCCTATCAAAATGCCATCAACATTTTTCACAGAGCTGGAACAAACAACCCTAAAACTTGTATGGAACCAGAAAAGACTCTGAATAGCTAAAGGAATGTTGAAAAAGAAAACCAAAGCTGGAGATATCACAATTCCAGACTTCAAACTGTATTTCAAAGCTGTAATAATCCAGACAGCATTGTACTGCACTAAAACAGAGACATAGATCCATGGAACAGAATAGAGAACCCAGAAATGAACCCTCAACTGTGGGTCAACTAATCTTCAACAAAGCAGGAAAGAATGTCCAGTGGAAAAAAGACAGTCTCTTCAACAAATGGTGTTGGGAAAATTGGAGAGCCACATGTGGAAGAATGAAACGGAACCATCATTTTACACCACATGCAAAAATAAACTCAAAGTGGATGACAGACCTGAGTGTAAGACAGGAAGCCATCAAAATCCTAGAGGAGAGCACAGGCAGGAACCTCTGTGACCTCAGCCACAGCAGCTTCTTGCTAGACACACCTCCAAAGGCAATGGAAACAAAAGCAAAAATGAACTATTGGGACTTCATCATCAAGATAAAAAGCTTTTGCACAGCAAAGGAAACGGTGGATAAAACAAAAAGACAACCTACTGAACAGGAGAAGATATTTGCAAATGTCTCACCAGATAAAGGGCTAGTTTCCAAGATCTATATAAAGAACTTATCAAACTCAACACCCAGAAAACAAATAATCAAGAAATGGGCAGAAGACATGACTGGACATTTGTCCAAAGAAGACATACAAGTGGCCAAGAGACATGTGAAAAAATGCTCCACATCACTCGGCATCAGGGAACTACAAATCAAACCCACAATGAGACACCACCTCATGCCAGACAGAATGGCTAAAATTAACAAGTCAGGAAATGACAGATGTTGGAGAGGATGCGGAGAAAGGAGAGCCCTCCCACACTGTCGGTGGGAATGCAGGCTGGTGCAGCCACTCTGGAAAACAGCATGGAGGTTCCTCAGAAAATTAAAAATAGGTCTAAACCTATGACCCAGCAATTGCACTACTGGGTACTTACCCCAAAGATACAAACAGTGATCTAAAGGGGCATGTGCACCCCAATATTTATAGCAGCAATGTCCACTATAGCCAGACTATGGAAAGAGCCCAGAAGTCCATCCACAGGTGAATGGATAAAGAAGACGTGGTCTATAGATACAGATATAATGGATTATTACTCAGCCCTCGAAAAATGAAATCTTACCATTTGCAATGACGTGGATGAAACTAGACGGTATTAGGCTGAGCAAAATAAGTCAATCAAAGAAAGACAATTATCATATGATTTCACTCGTGTGGAATTTAAGAAACAGAACAGAGGATCATAGGGAAAGGGAGGGAAAAATAAAAGACCAAATCAGAAGGGGAGACAAACCCTGAGAGACTCTTAACTATAGGTAACCGAGGGTTGCTGGAGGGGTTCGAGGTGGCGGGACGGGGTAGCTTGGTGATGGGCAGTAAGGAGAGCACGTGACCGTGACGCAGTGAGCACAGGGTCTTATATGCAACAGATGAACCACTGAACTCCACCTCTGAAACGATTGATATGTTAATTCATTGAATTTAAATAAAATAAAATTACAAAAAAATAAATGTGGCCACCCTCCTTGGGTGTCTTGATGCTCTGGGAAAAAAAAAATTGGGACGAAAATTTCAAACTGAGTAGTGGTGGTGGAGGGGTGGTTTAGGACTTTAGTATTAGGTTTAGAGCTTTAGTATTAAAACTGCAATTAAGAGGGACGCCTGGGTGGCTCAGCTGGTTAAGCGGCTGCCATCGGCTCAGGTCATGATCCCAGCATCCTGGGATCGAGTCCCAGCAGGGAGCCTGCTTCTCCCTCTGCCTCTGCCTGCCACTCTGCTTGTGCTCACTCTTGCTCTTCTCTCTCTCTCTGACAAATAAATAAATAAATAAAAATCTTAAAAAAAAAAACTGCAATTAAGAGCTTTAAAAAAAAAGTTTCTTTAACGTAACAAAACTTAAATTGTAGTGAGAGTATGAAAGAGACTTCAGTACTACTATGGTACTGGTTTCTCTTAGTAAAAAAAAATCTGAAGCGAACAGGGAAAGGGGATCATTTACCAATTCCAGGTCATGTTAGTCTTTTTCTCACAATACAGCTTTATTGAGATTTAATTCACATACCTTAAAGTTCACCCATTTTGAGTGTATAGTTCAGTGATTTTCCGTATAGCCACAGGTTTGTGCAGCCGTGGCCGCAGTTCTGGTGCATTTTGATCACTTCCCAAAACCCTGCTGGACTAGATGTCACAACCCCTCCCCACCCGGCCTCGGGCAAACGCTCATCTGCTTTCTGTCTCCACAGACACATACCGGGCTTGTGTCTTTTTATGGACGCTGTAGTTCTTTAGACTTTTCTGTAAGATCTATTGTGGTTATGTTGAAAGGATTCTCTCTCTCCTTTATAAAGTTGGATTCATTGAGAGGAAGAGAGAGAATGAATGTGGGGAGGGGCAGAGGGAGAGAGGGAGAGAGGGAGAGAGAGAGAGAGAATATCCCAACAGACTCCTCACTGAGGGCAGAGCCCAAGGCGGGGCTCGATCTCACCACCCATAAGATTGTGGCCTGGGGCGCCTGGGTGGCTCAGTGGATTAAGCCGCTGCCTTCGGCTCAGGTCATGATCCCAGGGTCCTGGGATCGAGTCCCACATCGAGCTCTCTGCTCAACAGGGGGCCTGCTTCCCTTCCTCTCTCTCTGCCTGCCTCTCTGCCTACTTGTGATCTCTCTCTCTCTCTGTTAAATAAATAAAAAAAATATTAAAAAAAAAAAAAAAAGATCATGGCCTGAACCGAAACCAGAAGTTGGACGCCCAACCGACTGAGCCACCGAGGCGCCCCTGAAAGAGCTCTCGTATCTGTCAGAACTGAATAAAGCAGGGAAGGGGGATGAGGAAAGCAGGGGATTGGGTTCAGCTGTAAACTGGGTGGTTGGGGAAGGTGTCTGTGTGGAGGAGGCATGAGTTCCCAGGAGAAGGTGCCCGAGACAGAGAAGACGGTGAGGGTCAGGGGAGGAGGCAGTACGAGGAGCCTCGAGATGGCAGTGAGGAGGGGGGCAGTAGTGGAAGTGAGGGGGGGGGGGGGGAGATCACTCCAGACCTCGTAGAGTGTGGAAGGAATCTGGCCTGCGTTCCAGGTGAAACGGGCAGCTGTGAGGAGGCTTTGACCAGAGGACTGACTCGCTGACCTAGACCTCCAAGGACCCCTCGGCCACAGTGTTGATGTTGGACTGTAAGGACCAGAGGGCAGAGGCAGGGAGTCCAGTCTGGAGGCTGAGGATGACCGTGACAGGAACTCCAGCACAGGGAGACGTGATGGACCTCAAGGGAGTTCTGCAGGTTGTGCCTATAGGATTTGCTGATGGGTTAAATGTTTGGGGTGAGGACAGGAGAAGAGCCGACGCTGACCCTGAGGGCCCTCAGGCCGTGGCCAGGAGGGCACGTGCCATGGGTGGAGCTGGTAGAGTCTTGAGGAGCTGGGCGGGGGGTGGTGATGGATGAAGATCAGGGCTTTGATTTTGAGAATGTTTGCTCTTAGCTGCCACATTCTCATCCTACAGAGTCTGGTTCTTTATTTTTATTTTTATTTTTTATTCGTTTGAGAGAGAGAGAGAGAGCACAAGCGAACACAAGAGAGAGGGGAGGCAGAGGGAGAGGGGGAAGCAGACCTCCATTGAACAGGGACCCCTCCCCCATGTGGGGCTCGATCCCAGGACCCTAAGACCATGACCTGAGCCGAAGGCAGCCGCTTAACCAACTGAGCCTCTCAGGCGCCCCCAGAGTCTGGTTCTGACCCAGCATCTCTGTACTATTAAAATTCTCAGGCTTGGTGTCAGATTATAAGTTCTTTCTCCCAGGAAGCTTTCACCATTCGTCCCGAAACCAGGTGAGGGTCCTGCTTCCCGACGGCACCACGTGCTTCCCTCAGGCCTGGGCTCACGGTGCTGTTACTGCTCAGGTGGGCGGGCCAGGTGTGACCCTGTGTCCCCTGGTGGCAGGATCACAGGGGATGCTTCTTACTTGGAAGGCATCCCTGCCTACACCCCAGGAAGGTGCTTCCCTTGCCATCTGTGAGGTCTCTCCTTCAGTGTGTGGGGCCACACAGGTCCGTGTGCAGGTGCCGGTGGTAGCCTTCTCGGCTTCTTCTATTTTGTCCAACTTCGCCCGTTTTTGGTTTCCCTTCCAGCGAAGGTGGGCACACAGGGGACGTGCCACTGGGTGCCGATTAGAGCAAAACCAACAGCTCCCTGTTATTAATGAGTAAATAGAACAAGGCACTGAAAATGAGAGGGGGAATTTATGTTTAAGAGTTAACAGTCTCTCAAGATCTTTGGTGCATTACTGACATAGACGACTGTAAATTTTCCCGAGCACAAGTCAGTACTTTAAGGGGACGGAAGGGTTACAGGAGTGACAGATTATATTTACTCTTGAGGCGACAGTGGAAAGAGCAGCCTCCTCATTTTTTCCTTTTCTGAGTTAGGGCTTCAGCGGGAATGGCTAGGGAGACAAGAAACATTTATCATCTGAGTTTTTCCACTTTTATTCAAAGGTTAGTATTGTTGTTAAGCTTTAAGAAAAAAAAAAGCCTCAGGAATATGTTCTAAATATGCATTTGTTTTAAAGAGGCTAAAAGTAAAACCCACCTCACTTATACCTCTTTGCTTCCCACGGAAACCCTCACCGCGGGGCTCTGTCGTTGTCGCGTGATCGCTGTTGTGCTAAAGAGATGCCAGATTTGCAGGGTCTGCAAGCTTCTGTATGGGGCCCAGTTTTTGTGTTCTGTGAAGCCTTTCAGAAGCCTTCTAAGATCAGAAGGTGCTGCAGTCTTGGGTTTTGGTAATGGAAGCCCCGAGGGCACAGGGGCGTCCAGTCCCCTTCCTTGGGATGAATGCAGCCTTAGCAGGACTAGAGAAGAACCTTCAGGAATCAGAAGGTCACACGGGCACCTCGAGGCAGACCGAGTTGGGGTGTTGCAGAGAAGTCTTTGAATGGGGCCTGACCACTGTTTTCAGACACCTGACATGTTTCACGCAGAGGGAGGTAATTTGTTCTGTGCAACACATCAGGAGGCAGGGTTAGAACCCCAGGCAAGAGAACCGAGGGTGGGGGCGCCTGGGTGGTTCAGTGGGTTAAACCTCTGCCTTCGGGTCATGATCTCAGGGTCCTGGGATTGAGCCCACATCGGGCTCTCTGCTCAGTAGGGAGCCTGCTTCCTCCCTCTCTCTCTGCCTGCCTCTCTGCCTGCTTCTGATCTCTGTCTGTCAAAAAAAAAAAAAAAAAAAAAAAAAGAGAGAGAGAGAGAACCAAGGGTGGGTGGGGTGAGAGTTTGGTCTTGGCATCAGACTGAACTATGGCTAAGTCCCTACCACCTTGTTTCCCTCAGCAGCTCCTGGTTGAGGGTCTTCTTTGAGGCCAGCACTTTTCTAGACACGGGGAATACAGCAGGTGCAGGACAGAGTAGTCCCTGTCCTCGCCGAGCTTGCGTCTCTGTGGGGAAGCCCAGAATAAACCCATATTCACACACTGAGAAGGTTCCATGGCACTGCAACGGGGTCATAGAGAGAAACGGGTTGTGTGGAAAGGAGGGGCTGCCCTGTCCATGGTGCCTGGGGGCTCTGCCCGCTGGACACACAGGCTGAGGCTCGAGTGACGGGAGGGAGCTGCTCCCAGGGAGATGCAGGGGAAGGACATCCCGCAGGGTTCCCTGTGCTGCGGTGGGAATGCGGCTGGTGTGCTCGGAGTTCCAATTCTTTGCCACACGCTGGTGGGAGCCGTGGGACATATTCACATCGAATGGTCAGAGGTGTCCTTGCTCAGGACAGGAGCTGCCTGTGGCTCTGAATACTGGCCTTGGCCGGGCAGCTTCTGGAGGAGTCTGCCATGGTGGAGAGCCTGCTGTGTTCCTTCTCCCTGCTGGGTCCTGCTGGGGTCACGGATGGTGGCAGTGATGATCACATGGCGTGGCTGACCCTGAGGACTCACATGCGGGTCTCCTTGAATCTCTGCCGGTGAGGAGGATGTCTCTTCCCCCAAGTTACAGTGAGGCTGGGGCTCAGAGAGGATGTGTGACTTGCCCAAGGTCACACAGGTTTTGAGAACCCTGCTTGTCACTAGTTTCCTGAGCTGCACACCAGGAGGAAATACTTTTGGAAGTAGAGCTTAGAAACTCACTGTGTTCGGGGTGCCGTTGTCTGTGTTACGTGTGATTGACATAATAAAAAATATCAGAAAATGGGACTGTTGATCTGAATAAAGCATTCATCCAACAAGGCTCCGGGTGGTGGTGATGGTTGGGGACACATGTGGTTTCTGGGGAGTGATCTTCCAGGTAGGGGAATTCTTCAAAGTGAGCTAAGCATCACTCTCGATTAAAATAGCGTGATCTTTAATTTTGAAGGAAAAGATGTTTTTGGGCAAAACAACCCCCATTTTTGGAGGAAGTCTTTGCCCCCCCCCAATGTCTAATTTTGGGGAAAGAGGCCTAATGGGATAGATTCCTATGATTTTCTACTCGTGTGACTGTAGACTCTCTGGGAATTCGCTTTCCAGATTGTAAACGAGATCTGGGTCAGCTGAAGACTGAGGTCAGGTAGCGTCCCTCTTTAATCCTGACTGAGAGGACCCAGGAGAGGCACCCAATGGGCACCTGCCTGTATTTTATCTTGAACATCTTTGTCCTGATTCAAGCTGGTTGAAAACTTGGGCTGCGGACGTACCCTGTGCATTCATTTAGGAGTGAAGCTGACTCCCACCACGCACTCAGGAGCTTCACGGCTGCATTCTGGCTTCCAAGGAAGAGATGGATTGTCCTGGAGGCATAGCGCAGCTCTGCGACCTGCAGCCATCCATCACCGAGACACCTTCTTTATGGGCACAATGACTTTGGTGACTCGCATCAATGTCAGCCCCGGGCTTTTGTGCCTGACGTAAGCCTGATGTCTGGGTGTACTTTGAGCAGCTGCTAAAGACCGTCTTATGGTTAATAAAGGAATCTTATTAATGACATAAGATACGTGGGCCCATTGTGGGGAAACCAGGGAGTCTGGCCACGGGATGGTTAGCATAGGTAAGGGCTGGGGGCCGGGAGTATTTGGTGTTTTCTGGGAGAAGATCCCGTGCAGAAAAGAGAGGATTAAACTAATGGGTAACATTGACTGAGCACTTGCCATGACTAGACCCTCTGCTAAATGCTTCACATGGATGATTTTCATTAAATCTTCACGGCAGCCCAAGGAATTTGGTACCATTGTTATGTCAGTTTGACAGGTGGGGAAGCTGAGACGCTGTGTGTTTGAGTCACTTCTCCAAGGTTACAGTCTTAGTTGGGGGCAAGGGGAACCGAGATTTGAACTCAGGCAATCTGATTGCAGACTCTCTCCTTACCATTACCCCCCACGGCTCCCTCCCTGTACATTGTCTATGCACACTCTCTGCCATGTAACTTTGCTACGCATCCAATTACCGTAGAGGGAGTATCTTCCCGCCATCCCCTACTATTTGATGTTGGACTTGGTCATGCGTCTTCATTTGGCACATGAAGAATTAGTGGGTGTGATTCAAGGGAGACTTTATGGTGGTGTGATTAAGCCTGGAGTCACACCTTTCTGCCACCTGCCTCAACAAGACCGCACCTTCAGGAGACCTGAACTCAAGGTGCAGCCTGAATGAAGCCAAACTGAGCCCCAGCAGCAGAACGCCGCAGACCCATGGATCCACGAAGTGAGAAACCAATGCTTTTTGTGAGTCAGTAGGTTTGGGGGTGGTTACACAGCCTGCTGATCACAGTGGTCGACTGAGACCGTGAGATCTGCTGAAATATTTCTTTGCTCTCCCTTCCATTAAGTGCCTGCTACCTGATGGGGGCTCTGCGAGGGTTCGGGAAGACGTAGCCACAGTCCCTTCCCTCTCAGATCCCAGTCTCGTGGGGGAGTTCATTGAAAGCCAGATGACCCAAAGCTCTAACACTTGAAACACAAGAAGGGATGAGAGTCATGGACTCAGCCTGGGAGTTTAAAGAAGTCCTTACCCAGGTGATAACATTTCGCCTGCGCTTTGCAGGATTCATACGAGTTTGCCAGAACTGCCATTCTAGGGGAAAGGAAAGACTTTATTTAATAGTGTCTGTGTCCCTGAGGTCTGGCACATGACAGCCACCCATTTGTGGATGAGAAAAGTCCGATGGTCCTCGGAGAGCCCTGGATTGACCCTCCCAGCCAGCCAAGATCAGCTCCGGCAGATCCCCTCCAAAGCCTTCTGGTCTCATGCTCTATCCTTTTAGTGCCTTTCCCCTACTGCAAATCCTCTCTTATTTGTCTGGACTTGAATGAAGCAAGAAGCAGCCCCTGCAGGTTCCTGGTAAAATCGTGTGGTCAGAATATCTCTGTACCTTGCCTTTGGTCTTCTCCTGATTAAATAATGAAGGGCTATTCATCTCTGTTCATGCTGGGAGAATTCAATTTTGCCCATTAATGTGAGTAAATTGCAAAATCTAAGGAAATGATAGTTTCCACCAAATACAAGCACTCGCCATATTTTTCTTACATGGCTGTAATGGCCCAAGTACATGGCTATGATTGGATTTGTAAACTGTAAACATAAATTAGTAATTCTCCCTCCAAATACCAGTGCAGCTTCCCTGACACATTTTAATTGCTGTGCTTTGTGGTGCAAGAAAACCTGGCTGGGTGTGACAGGAGCAAATTGCTTCTTTGGGAATTGCCAGTGTCTTCCAGCCAGAGGGACGTGTGCGTGTGTGGGTGGGCACACACGGACATCTGTCTCTTTCTCGAAAGGCGCCAGGGTGAGACTTTGCATGCAGTCCCCGAGAATCTTAGACTAGAAGCAGTCATGTGCTGCGCAGCATCTCCCTTCCCCATTATCCAGACTAATGAGAGAAGAGCACTGGTGTGGAGAATCGAAGACACGGACAGTCCCCAGGGCTTGCCATTGCGTGTGTGTATTTGGCCCCGGGCACGTTAATGTTAATTATTAAGTATGGCTTCGACTGAGCTATTTTAGAATCCCAAATCAGGATGCAGATGTCTACTGGTTAACCTTTCTGATGGGTATGTGTGTTTATACGAGACATCTTACAGAGGTACGCAACCTAATATGACATTTAAGAACTCATCCGTCAAAGAAGGAAGATTATTAGCTAGCTCACCTTCGCTTCCCCGTGCCAGACACAACCCTCAGATCTTTAAACCCATTAACTGTGGGAAGGGAGGAGCTGCCCTGTCCACGGTGCTCAGGGGCTCTGCCAGCTCCGACACACAGGCTGAGGCTCGAGTGATGGGAGGGAGCTGGTCCCAGGGAGATGCAGGGGAAGGGCCATTAAGTGAATGAATTCTTGTGTTATCTCCATGAGAGGCGCTATTCTAATCCCTATTTTGTAGAAAAGGAAATAGAGGCCCCAGGAAGACCAGTTACTCAGCTGTAGTAACATCGCTCACAAACAGGAGAGGCAGGATTCGGACCCGGGTAGTCTGGCTCCAGGACCTGAGCTTGTGGTCACTAGCAATATGTGTTTGTTGATAAACACTTGACATCAGGACTGTTCCAGCATCTGGAAGGATGACGCCACGCATACACTTTTTCTGATCATCCGTCAGCCCGTTGATTCTGAGTCTTGCCGTGATCATTGTGCTAGAGCTTCACTTCGTCCTTTTAGAAAGTTATTCCAAAATAAGTTGATTTTTAAAAAGATAGTGGGAAAAGATATTCTTAAAAAAATAAACTATTTCTGAAGAATTTTAGATTTACAGAAAAGTTGCAAAGATATAGTATAAGAGTGTTCCCCTGCAGTGCCCACCCTGCTTCCCCTGCTTCCCCCTTAGATAACCGTGGGACTTTGTCAAAACTAAGAAACCTCGGGCACATGGGTGGCTCAGTTGGGTAAGCGTCTGACTCTTGGTTTTGGCTCAGGTCATGATCTCAGGGTCTGCGCCGAGCATGGAGTCTGCTTGAGATTCTCTCTCTCCCTCTTCCATCTGACCCTCCCCCTGTTTTCACTCTCTCTCTCTCTCTCAAAAAAAAAAAAAAAATTAAAAACAACTGAGTACTGTTAAGTAAACTTGAGGCTTTATTTGGGTTTCACCAGTTTTTGCATCCGTGTCCTCTTCCTGCTCTGGGGTCGCATCCTCACATCCCACCTCCTGTGGGGACACCTCCTCCCCATAGCATTTTTTTTCCCAATTAAAAAAAAAAAATGATACTCATTGAGTCTGGCATGCAGTAAGTGCTCATTCCCTCATTCATTCATTTGAGAAATGTTTACCGAACCCTTGCTTTTTGTCTGAATCCATTCCAGGCTCTGGGGGCACAACTGAACAAACCCATATCCTGCCTTCCTGGAGTTGACATGCTAACAGTTTGTTGAATGACCCTTTGAATGATGAGAATAAAGGCTAATTATTCACTGAGTGCTCGCTCTGTGGCAGGCTCATTTGAATGATGCTGTGATTCAGGGAAGTGACTGATCCCTGGAAAGGCTGAATAACTTTCCTAAAGTCACAGCCCTGATTAGTGGCAGATCAGGTCTTCTCCCCAAGGTGTGTCTGCCTTAGGGCTGATGCCTTGAACCACTGTTTGGTGATGAATGAAATAATGAGTGAATGAATCCTTATAGAATGCAGTCGGACACCAGAGAGGTGTTGGATGCCAAGAGGGAGCTAGTCTATAGACAAAAGAAGGAAAATGAAATTGCCAAGAATAGGTACACCCTCATCTTCGGGTAAATGGAACTATGTTGTACGAATCCTTTTCAATAACGTAGGCATTTCTCCCTGGTGACTAAAACAGGGTAGATGCATAGACGATCAGAAACAGCAGTGAATTGTCACGGGAGTCACAGAAGTAAAAGCAACTGTTGTGTTTGCAATGGTTGTATGTGTTGGGGATGGGAAGAACCACTGCCTCGAGACTTCATTCCTGAAGGAAGCTTCTGGAAAGGGCTGCCTAGAAAAATGTGGTAGAAAAGATAAGCCTACAGCTCAGCAGGTGGCAAATCGTTACCTATGAATTTAAAGTCACCTGTGTTTTTGCCAAAGTCTATGAAATTCCTGTGTGCAGGGTGGGTGGACGAGGTGGTGCACACTGCTGGGAAACCTCCCCGCGTTGACAGCAGGAGGAGAAGACGTCTTCTCGTCGTAAATCCTACTCTCTAGTCATGCTAGACTCTCTGTGGCCTGTGCGTATACTCAGTTTTATGTGACTATGCCTCTTGTTTACCGTTTCCCCTTCTTCCTCCCCCTTCCCCACCCTTGAATTCCTTTCTTCCTCTAAGACCTGCTGTTCGCATCACCAGGCTCTCAGACATTGTATGCCATCCTTGAGCAAGACTGATATTGTCTCCTTGGGTTGTGTTTACTCTCCCAGAGCTCCTCGAAGGTCATCAGTCTCGCCCCATAACCCAGCTGCCCTTGGCAATGTTCAGTGAGTGTTTTTGCTTTGAGATGAAGTAGGATTGAACTAGGATAATAGTCCTGTTCTTACATACGCTACACATTTTAGATATCTTGTTATTGAATCCTCCTAACAAGCTGAATTATTTTAATTTTCATTTTCTGATACAGAATGTAGGGCTCAGAGAGGGCAGGAGTTCTTGTTCGAGGTACTAGAGCTGGGGAGGAAAGGGGGTGGGATTCAAACCCAGGTGGTCTGGCAGTAAAGTTGGTCCTCTTTACTGCTGCTCTGTGTTGCCACCCGCTTACTCAAGAGACCGTACTGGACTTGGTCCAATACTCTTGACGTGAGGGATGTCATTCTATGGCTCAGATCTGTGGAATGGAGATGTGAACAATGGGGAGCAAGTGCACTGATTTCCAGCTCATTGTTGGGAAGTTCCATTTCTAGCAGAGTCCCAGCTCATTGGTAAGCCCCAAACAAATGTGTAGTTCCACCTTGAATTAAGAAATTCCAAGATATAGGGGCGCCTGGGTCGCTCAGTCGGTTAAGCATCTGACTCTTGATCCCAGCTCAGGTCTTGAACTCCAGGTCGTGAGTTCAGGCCCCATGCTGGGCTCCACATGGGGTGTGAAACCTACTTAAAAAAAAAAAAAAGCCCAAGATATAAATATCAGCATTTACATCATGGGATAGTAGATAGAATATGAATTTTGGAGTTGACAGAACTGAATTTAATAGCTGAGCAGCTGACCGTGACAATACTGACTGCAGTTTTGGGGAAGCCACTTTATACCTATGGGCTTGTTTCTCCATCTGTTGAGAGGGGATAAATATATATATACACATATATATACACACTTCTCAATATTGTTAGGAATATGTATGCATATTCCTACACATACACATATACACATGTGCATATATATATACACACACATATACACATGTGTGTATATATATACACACACACAAAATATAATGTATATATGATTCATTCTAGCTCTTCTGTAATATATACATATCAGATAATTTATCAGAGAATTAGAATCTATAAGAATCAATGACAACTCCACAGTTGAAAAATAGTATAAATAAAAGTAACTCATTATATGGATTAGACACAGCAGAAGAGAGGATTAGTGACCTGAAAGATTAATAGGAAAAAATACATGTATTACCTTATTTGTGACCAATAGAATATGTGGATTTAAACTCAGGTATGTCAATAATCATACTGTATAAGTAAATAAATTATTAAATTAATATATGTTAAATTTTAATTAATACATATTTAATATTATTAAAATTAAAGTAAAATAGATATCCAGTGCTGTGATCTTACAAGAGATAAACCTTAAAGATATGGAAATATTTATAGTAAAGGAATAGAGAAGGGTATGTATCCTGCAAACACTAACTAGAAGAAAGCTACTGTCATTTTGTTAATATAAGACAAAGTAGACCTTAAGGCAAAAGCCATTATTACTAGGTTTAAGGAGAAATGTTTCATAAAATAGCAAAGATAGACTCAATCCACCCGAAAGGTATATATCTGAAAGATATAAATAAAACAATTTATATGCACCTACTAACATTGCCTCACAATACATATAGCTATAAATGATAGAACTAAGAGCATATTTACAATTGTAGTGGGAGTTTTTAACACAACTGTGCCTCAGGATGATACACACACACACATACACACACACACACACACATTATTTAATTTTTGTTGTGTTATGTTTCGGGCCAAGTCTTTAAACAACATTTGCCCTAAGTGGTGTGATGTGTGTGTGTGTGTGTGTGTGTGTGTGTGTAGGGAGAATGGGGAGAGGGAAAGGAAATTTGTATAGACCTCATGGGTGTGTGAGCTAGGATATTGGGAACCAGAATGCTGATTTTGGCAAGGACCACTCGAGTGGGGGAGGAGGTAGTGGTGTGACCCATAGACACCAGTGATTGTTCCTGTGCTTGCTTTGGTCCCCTCTCTGCTGGGACCCCTGGGACAAACTCATGAGGAAGAACAGTGACAGGTTTTAGGTGTTCCATGGAAGGCATCTCTTCAGCAAGGGTGACCAGATGGCAGATGGCAGACAGTCTGGGCTCCTAAGTCCTTGGGGAGAGTCACTCAGACAGATGAAACTCCTATTTTTAAATAAACCCAGAGTTAGCCTTTCTGCATTCTTTCCCTGATCAGCAGTTTCTGGTGCTTTTCTATCAAGAAGTGCATTTTTTTGGCTAACCTGAATCCCTCATGTCTTGATTTAAATGCCTTGACTCTAATGTGCTTACCACAGTCTTACTGATAGAGCAGGAGAAGCCTTACGTAGCTGACTCTTAAAACAAGGTTTTAATTTCCTTGGTCATAAAATGAGTAGTGGAATGAGGAAGCATTCAGATTCTGGAACCAGTTTTCCGGTTCCAAAGCTATGTGATCTTCCTCTTCCTAGCTGTGTGATCTTGGACAAATTACTTCTCCCCCCCCCCCATCCATAAAATGGGGATAAAATGAGGAGTTCTGAGGATTTAAGAGGGATCATGAACATGAAATTCTGCCAATATAGTGATCAGCAGTAATTATTATGCTTACTGTAGAAATTGGAACTATTTCTCCTGTCCTTCTAGTACCCAGGATAATCCCTGGCATCTAGTAGGTTCTATTTTATTTCTTATGTGTTTATTTATTTTTTATTTTTAAAATTTATTTTTATTTCCAGTATAGTTAACATACAATGTTGTATTAGTTTCAGGTGTACAATAAAGTGATTCAGCGCTTCCGTACATCACCCAGTGCTCATCAGGACAAGTGCGCTCCTTCTTCCCATTCCGCCACCCACCTCTCCTCTGGTAACTGTCACTTTCTTCTCTGTAGTTAAGAGTGTAAGTTTCTTGCTTTGTCTCTTTTTTTCCTTTGCTCTTTTGTTTCTTAAATTCCACATATGAGTGAAATCATCTAGTGTCTGTCTTTCTCTGGTTCACTTCACTTAGCATAACACTCTCTAGTTCCATCCATGTCATTGCAAATGGCAGGATTTCATTCTTTTTAATGGGTGAGTAATATTCCACTGTCTACATATACCATATCTTTATTCATCTCTCGGTGGACACTGAAGGCTGCTTCCATATTTTGGCTTTTATAAATGACACGTAGTAGGTTCTTAACAAGCAGTTGTTGAACTAGTATTCCAAAAGACCCATGAACTCTGCATCTGTGTCCCAAAGCATGTGTCAAAGATCCTAACTGGCCAAGGTTTTGTATTCCTGAACGTAATACTTTCTTCATCTGTCTTAATCCATCCCCTATCTACCAGGGCTGTAACTGACCCCTACTACAGATGTGCCATATTTTAGAATTAGGTAGTGTTTTCGTTTCCCGGGGCTGCTGTTACAAACTTGATGGCTTAAAAGTCAGACAGGTATTTTCTCATAGTTCTGGAGGCCAGAAGTCTGAAATCAAGGTGTCAATGGGGCCATGCTCCCTTCTGAGACCAAGAGAGAGAGAGAGAGTCTGTTCCCGGCCTCTTCCAGCTTCTGGAGGCCCCAGGTGATTCTTGCCTTGGGGTTGCATCCCTCCAACGCCACATTGCCCCCTCCTCTTCAAGAAATCCTCTCCTTCTCTCTCATGAGGACCCTTGTGATAGCATTTACCATTTACCTCCGGAATCTGGGATGATCTTCCCCATCTCAGGATCCTTAACTCAATCACACCTGCAAAGATTGCTTTCTTGTTTAACACAATGTTCACAGGTTTCCGGGATTAAGAACCAGTTTCTTTTGGTGGCCCTTATTCAGTCTATGCAGGTAGGGAGTGGGTAGAAAGGACAGTGAGCATGTCAGGTGACTAACAGCCACCCTGCTTGTGGGGAGAGGGCAACTGGAATTCTTTCTGCAAGATGGAATCTTCCTGTACTGAAATGTTGGCTTCTGGAGCCTCGCCTCTAAAACCTCTCAGGAGCCTTAGACATCATGTTTCTTCTTTATGCAGTCTTCCCTGTTTCAATGACAGCACCTGGTCTCCTGGTTCCCTTCTACATCTCTGCAAGCTTCTCAGAGGCTCTGCTGCCCCTTACGTGTTAGGCTGTCATTTTTGGAAATGAACCTCAAGGTTCTATCCCAGGCCCCTTCCCTTTTTGCAGATGGGAAAGTTGGAGGCTTAGAAAGCTAATAAGCGACCTCCCCAAGGTCACTCGAGTAGCAAGAGGCAAAATCATGACTTGACCTGGTGCACAACTCAAACGTCCCAACTCTTCAATGTCACACATGCTGCCTCTCTGGTTAAATGTGTCACAGCACTTAGCATGTAAGAGATGCTCAATAAAGATTCTAGGAAATGCTGAGTAAGACCGAACTCAAACCCAGGCCTTCTGGATCTAATTTATTATTCTTGCCAGCCAACATTTTTGTGAGGACATCATTTTTTTTTTCCCCCCAGAGGGAGTAGCTGTCCCAGAAATTGCCGTTCTTCTCAAGATTTTTATTTCTAGCAGCTCTGATTTTTATGTTCAGGGACCACACTTAATTATTGCAAAACATCTGCCTGCACAAAACACCATTTTGTTCCTGAATCATTCCCAAGAATGCCCTGTGAGCTCTTGTACGTGGAGACACAGCTCTTGCAGGGGCTCTGGGCCAGCAGCAATGCCTCCTGTTTAAGTGGCAGCAGGAGAGATTCAAGGTCGGCTGGCTTTGAAAACGATCACTAATTAGATGGCTCAGGGCTTAGAAAAAGATGAGCCTTCCGAACATGAGGCAGTGGTCCTTATCAAACAGTTAATAATCTCTGCATGGCTTTTCATGAGCATCTCTGTTTGAGGAGGCATTTTTAGAGAGGAATTCTTTTCATGCCCTTGTATGAGGCTCCATAATGAAGATCATAATAGCTCACATTTTCGGGGCCTTTTCGCCAGGCCAGCCAGCCTTCGCGGTACTCCTTGAACCTCCTCACATTCCAGCTTCCCGACGTCCTGCAGGGTATGGACCGAGACCATCCCCATTTTATAGGGGAAGTCTCTGGGTCACCGGGCAGTTGACTTGCCCACGCTGAGCCAGTTGGCAGGTGGGAATAGGATTTAGATCCAGATAGGCTGATCCCCGAGCCCTCAGCCTCCACCTTTGTCCTCCAAGGTCAAAGGCAGTGGGGGAGCTGAAAACTGCAGCTAAAACAGCACTCAGCCGCCGGTCCAGGAGGATTCCTGCTGCAGCCGTTCACTCCAAGCCTGGCGTTGATGGTAGGATGAGCTTCCTGGCTTCGATTTAGGGCGTCAGGACCAGGTAAAGTATAAAGGCCTTTGAGTGGCTTGTAGGGACCTCCCTAATGCCCTCCCTGCCTCGGTTCACAGCCCTGTCTTCTGCATCCCCCTCCCCAACTTCCTGCGGCTGAGTTCCTGGAGCACCTGCCCCTCCCAGGCCTCTTTCTTTTCTTTTCCACTTGCTTTTGCTCTGTTTGGGCTGCCCTCCCTCTACCCTTGGGCAGAGTTAGGGGCCAAGGCCTTCTCCCTGCCCTCCCGATGGCTCCCCATGACAGCATGGTGCTGTCATGGTATCCTTGATGTCTTCCTGACCTCCAGGCTGGGTCAGTGCCCTCCAGAGTCAGCTCTCATGGAACCCTGCCCTTTCCCCTGCAGAGCTTGGCGCTGGCATTTTGCACTCGTCTCTGGGATCTGTCTGTCTTTCCCTCCAGGCTCTAAGCTCTGTGAAGATAGGGAGTTGCGTCTGTTTGTCCTTACTGTTGATCCCCAGCCATAGCACGCTGCCGGGCAGAGAGTTGAAGCTAGTTTTTGAAGAAGTGACTTGTCTACTGTAGATGGGCGGGAAGTGGTTGGCATCTTCAGACTGGGTTAGGGGGTGCTAGGAAAGATACAATGTCCAGAAGTGGGGGCAGGGTGAGGGGAACCTGCGTGGGACAGAGCGGTGGGCATAGCATAACCCCAGGCCTGAGGGGGGCCAGGGGAAGGAGGGTCCAGTTGCAGCCGAGAGAGGGCTCCTTGGCAGACGCTGGGGTCATTTCACTGCCGTGCCATAGGGAGAGAGCAGAGGAGTGAAACTCAGACCTCACTTGCTTCTCTCTTCCCACTGGTTGAGCCCACCCAACAGCCACAGGACAAGGGGGTCCACGGATGCGGTTGGCATGGGTCTTGCTCTTGGGGCATGTCAGGGGGGTGGTTGTCTATCCAGAGCTGTGTGTTGAATGGGTGTGAGAAGGAAGGAATGTATGGCTTTCCCAAGAGATGTGATAGTGGCATTGTTCTCAGGAAATCATCGGAGAAGGGAGAACAGAATATTCCTGGTCTTATTGAGAACTGGGCGCACTTGGTCATTGGATTTCTCTTAGTTTCAGCTTTTTATGCCAATACACAGCCCTGTATTAACCTTCCTATTTTGAATTAGCGGGCAACAAGTAGTGTTGTCAGATGAGTTTTCTGAGCAAGGGCTCTAGAGAGGAGGGGGCATGGTAAGGGGGTAGAGCATGGCTTGGGGCTCAGCCCCATTTGAGTGTGCCTCCTGACCCCAGGAGAGACAGTATCGTGTAGTGGTTAGGACATAGGGTCAGGACCTAACCTACTGGGTCTACCACCTCATAGCTGTGTGCCTTGACTTTCCCATCTGTGAAATGGGGGAAAATGGCGTCTGAAGATGAGGAGAGCTGATACAGACAAAGCCCTTAGAACCAAAGCCTGGAACATAGGTGACCACACTTCCTGGTGAGCTCAGGACAGCACCTAAGAATATTTGCTGTCCTGGCATAATTATTGTGTTAATTGTATAACTATTAATAATGGCAATTATTATTACCCCTTCACTCTCAAAGCAGTTTTGATTTGGAGATGACTCATGGTCTTAGACACCCTGAGGAGTCCCTAATGCTGAACGCTTGGCTGAGCTGCCCGGCTGCTCTGAGTCTTATCTTAGCTTGAGTATGGGGTAACAGTAGTGCCCGCTGGTCCGGCCAACTCCACTCTTAGGTGCACTTGGGGGTGATGGGATGATGCAGAGTGTCTTGTGCAGGGTTGATCTCCATTATGGTGATGCCGTTTGTGGTTCTTTGGGCTCTGAGCCCAGGTAAGCTGTATGGGCTTGGATGGGTCCCCTGACTCCCTTAAGCATCCGTTTCTGCATTCATAAATGTGGGTGGCTTCATTGTTTATTCTCAGGGCAGTTTTGGTAATGGTTTCCCAGGGACACCTTGAACCAGGTCAGGGCTATCTGCTGTAAAGAGAGAAGGGTGGTTTAACCTAGATTCCTGCAGGCATGTGGGAGCTGCTGATTGAGGACTGTTGCGTGGGTAATCTTCCTTCCAGCAGCTTCTTACTTGATTGGGAGAAAGGGTTTCAGGGCTCCTTAGAGCTGCTTTTGTTTGTTTGTTTAATTTTTCCCTTTTTCTGAGCTGCCTTCTTATTCTCCAAATACCCTGTGCTGGGCCTTTCAGTGGAAACACAGAGAACAAACAGCAGAAGGCTGGGGCAATGTCTGTAGGGAACAGATACAGGCTTCCAGATTCCAGGGCATTGCCCTCAGCTTAGAGCACTTTATTTGATAAAGCTAGCTTCTGGGCCATAGCACAGAGGTGATATCCCACTTATATTTCCTTGGCCATGTTCCTGAAAAATCTCTTCACTAGATCTTCACAGAGAGCTCTCCATACAGCTCACCTGTGTGTACGGATCAAATTCCAGTAGAGCCAGCTGGGCCACAGCCATGCTGCGTGACCTTGGGGACGTCCTTTTTTCCTCTCTGGGCCTCTACTTCTTCACCTTTAAAAATGAGAGAATCGAATCCAAGTGATCTTGACTTCCCTCCTAATTATGAAGTCTTCCATTCCTAAGGTACAGGGAAATAAATTTTTAGCTCAACACAGAGCCAGCACTGCCTAGTAGTCCGTGGAATGGGAGTAGTGAGAAGCCTGTGGTTGGTGTCATTCAAGGAGAGTTCATTGGGGACAGTCTGTTGGGGAAGATGTGGAAATGCTTCCTGACTTCCAGTGGACCGTTGGCTTGGGAAGCTTAGAGCTGCTGTGATTTGTCCTGGGACTCTGCCTTCTCTCTCCTCTCCCCCTCTTGTGTTGCAGGTGGGTTTAGGTCCATTTACTCAAGGATGAGTTATGGCTGCTCCTAGGGTCCTGGGATGGTCTAACTCGACACTTAGCTCTTACACCAGGAGGTACATTCTGGCCAGTGGAGAACTTCCTGCTCTAAAAGTCAAGCTTGTTTCCAGTCTCCCTGACTATGGGAGAGAGTTTTGCAGATTTTAGAAAGTGTCTTGGATGAAACCCTGAGTCCAGTTTCTGAGTGTAACTTTTATTTTCACCTCTACATGAATGATAATTTGTCTCAGTAAAGAATTCCTGACCTAAAGTAATTTTGCCTCAGAAGTGAACCTTTTTTTCTTTCAGCGTTTGCTGTTGCCGATGACAAGTCTGATCTCAATTTTATTTTCCTTCCTGTGTTGGTAATCTTTTTCCTTTCCTGGAAGCTTTCAGGATTTTCTGTTTTGATCTGCAAGTTTACTATTGCATTTCTAAATGTGGATCTCTTTTCATGCACTTGGTGAACCTTTTAACCCAAAGATTCATGTCTTTACCTTGTCTCTTACTTCCTCTCCTACATTCTAATTGTTCTGTAATTGTTTTAAAGTTCCTGTTAGATCTGTACTGACCACTCTGGTAAGCCACAAGACACATGTGACCATCAAGCATTTGAGATGTGGTTAGTCTGAATTGAGACATGCTGTTAGGTTTAAAATATGCTCCAGATTTCTAAGACTTATTAAAAAAAACACATCATTAATTTTTTAATATTAATTATGTGTTTAAGTGGTAATATGTTATATGTAATGTGTTAGAATATACTATTAAAATTAATTCCTTGTTTTCTTTTTATGTTGCTATTAGAAAATGTAAAATTGCATTTGGCTTGCATTTATGGCTTCCACTGTATTTCTGTTGGATTGTGCTTAATCAGAGAGCTGTTGGGGCCAGCAGGAGTTCCCTTTGTATATCTATTAACTTTTCCCTTACACTTTCTGTATCTGTGATGTCGTCTTCTCTGATTTTTTTTTTAATCTCTAAGATGTTTGAAATGTATTTTGAGGGACTTCTGAGCTCAATCTTATATCTTACACAATTCCTTCTCAACTGTTTCTATTCTGATATTCAAGCCCCCACTGAATTTTTTAATTCTCTGGTAGTCACGTTCTGAAATGTTGACAATCTCTAATTGTTTGTGATTATAGTAGTTGGTTCTTACCTTACAGATTTACTAGGCTTTCTATCCCTTTGAGAATATTAATTATGTTTATTTCAAAAATTATTGTCTATTTTGTTATTTCCATTTCTTCAGGTGTTAATTCCATCCTTTGCTCAATTTGGAACTTCTTTTTCTAGGTGTAACTTTCCTTCAAGTGTGGGGTGAGTCTTGACTATGTGCTTATCCTTAGACTTAAGATTCTGTGTTCCTCTCTTTCTGAGTATTCTTTTTGTTCAGCAGTTTGTGTCCAGGAATTGTGAAGGGTGATTGGGATGTGTAATTTGGTGGATATGCTGGTAGTTTATCTTCCAAGCATGGGGTTCTCTGCCCTTCTAGGGATTTTATCACACTTCCTTAGCTTACTGGCCCCAGGGCCTACACTATGGCTTCAGGTTAGGAATGTTTTCTTCTGCCACTCAGCAGAAGTGGAGGAAAGGTGACTGCCCCAGTGTTCTCAACATTGAGGTTGGGCATCTCTTCATCCCATAGTTATTATAACCATGCTGTCCGCAGATTACTGGGTTATACCAGTGATTCTGTTAGGAGGTATTCTTCTCCTGCCCCCATCACCGATGTCTACATGTGGTGAATGCACGTCATACTAGTACTTAGTGAGACCTAAGGTCAAGATTCTGGAAAGGCTGCTGAAAGAATGAATGATGAATGCATTAACCCTAATTGGAAATGGAAAATAATGTTCCCATTTTTATTAATTGCATTGAAGTCATTTTGTATTGATTCCCTCTAAATCATTAGTTTGTGTTTTCTTTTGTTGGCTTTCTCTTTGTTGTTGTCAGGAATTGTACAATCTTTGACTCTACTTTGCTTGGGATGTTAGCCTGCAAGAATTTTTACCGATGTCTCTAGGAGTTACACTGTCATTTCTTTTTTTGATCATTTATGAAATGTCAGATTGTCCCAGTTCCAGCCCCAGTTCTCTGAGTGGATTTACTGTTTTCAGTCTTTTACAGAGACTTCATTGTTTGTCTCTGTCTTTTAATTCCTGTCTGTTCCTGACCTATGACAAAACTGTCCTCCAATTCTTTGCCAGCTCACGTTCTGAAAGGAAATTCTAGAAGTATTTCTGAGGAAGGATTCCAACACACACATGGTCGTTCTTTTCTTTCTGGGCATCCCTCCAAGGCTCTCATCACTATGTTTGTATCCTCCAAGTGTGGCCCACCTGGTGGTGTGGCTCCTGCAGGAAGTCTGTGTCCTAATACCATTGTGCATGTGTTTGGAACTTGTTGTGTACCTGTCGTTACGTTGTTGGGGAACAAATTATTGTTTTCAGGGTTTACAAAAAAAAAAAAAATTAAGAACTTGAAGGATGCACCAAGAAGATGTAGGAAAAGGTAGAGAGCTGCTGCCTGCATCTTGTTTCTTAGATGCGTGGGGGAACATTCAAGTAAGGGAAGACCTTTTTTCAAGGTCATGAGAGGTGCTGGTCACTAGGTGAGGCCTTGACATCCTAGGTTGTGAGTTCAAATGTATGGCATTTGCTCCTCAATTTTGTCTTCGGGTTGCTAGGTGGGTGAGGACTTCCCTAGGTTGGGGACAGCCACTGTGCGTCTCCCCTGCAGGACGATCTGGCATTTGTGTGTTTACTAGGAAAGTTCTAGGAGTTGGAGTTGGGAGGAGAAATCCTGCCCAGTGTCAGAGCCTTGTGAGCTGCCAGGATCCTTAGAGAAAGCTCCAGACCTGGGAGTAAGGGCTTCAATCCCTGCTGCTTACCCCTGACTGACTGTGACCTGGAAGTCACATGGCCTCCCTGGACTTCTGTCTCCTCATTTGTAATGTGGGCTTTCCTGCCTCTGCTTCCTAGAAGTGTCTGGAAATGCAAAATGAGATGATACCTGCGGGCTGAAAGGTGAGAGTCAATGTCTCCTGGACGCCAAACACTGTTCTTGGTGTCGGGGATAAGGCAGCGACCAAGACAGTCTAGGCCCCCTGCTCCTCTGGCCCCGGGGGTCTGGCAACAAAACATGAGCAAACAACTGAGAGATTTCACAACAGTGATGGGCTCCAGCAGGAAGAGGATGATGAGATATGCAGCCACTGGGGGGCAACTTTGAATTGGGTGCCCCTGTTTCTAGGAGGACGTGGGCGGCTGCTGTCATTATAAATAAGACCACACAGTGACAGAGGCACCCAGGAGACCAGATTGGTCAGTGCCGGACACTCAAGGTTGGGAACCCAAAAGTAGAAATCCTGCAGGTTATTGAATGGGCATGTACGTTAGTGCTGACCCTGTTCATTCATTCATTCAGACATTTATGAAGTGCTCACACATGCTGGGCATGGCCGGGGCCCTGGGTGCTTTGCAGGGAACACTAAAACCGTGGTGTGGACCCAGAGTTTCCCACGGAGTTGGGGGAGACAGAAGTTAATCATACACCAATAGATATTCAGTTGTTAGTTTGGTAAGTAGTCCTAGGGAAGAGCAGGAGTTTTATTTGATGAGATTGATAGGCTGGGGGGGATCTACTTGGGAGCAAAGCTAGGGAGCGTTTCTTCGGGGACCTTAACCCAGTTTGGGAGAAGTGATGGCATGAGAAGGACCCTCTGGGCTGAGAAAGGAGTGTGTGTGTGTGTGTGTGTGTGTGTGTGTGTGTTTGGGGAGTGGGGGTGAACCCTGGCTTGGTAGGGGTCCAGAGCAGAAAGGACTTGGTAGGCTCCAGAGAAGAAAGGGTACCAGGGTGGTGGAGCAGGGGTTTAGGGGGAGGGGTCTGATGCCCATCCTACCCGTCCCAGGTCACGTCGGCCCTGCTACTTGCTACTTACACGTCTGGCCTCTGGTCTTGCCCCCACCCACCTGTTTGTAGCACCTGCACTGAGGGGCAGAGGGTGCTCTGCCCAGCTCCGCCACGGCCAGGTGGCTGCAGATGTCTCCTGGCTGCTCTCACTGGCTCGGCTTTCTGCCCTCCCAGAGCTGGGTGTAGGCCCTCTGCAGCGGGAAACCCTGGTGGGACAGGAGCCCCGCTGAGGACTGCAGCTGACCTTACCACCAGAGGGTCCAGATCTGCAGAGAGGGATGGACAGGCAGGATTCATGGTTGGTTCCCTTTATTCTCCGCCTGGTAAATGCTTCCGTCGGCAGTCGGTCCCGCTGCCTCCTGAACAGGGCTCTGCCCCCTCCGGGCTCTGAGTCACTTGCTCTCCCTCTGCCTGGGAAGCTCTTGTCCCGCCCGCTCCCCTCATTAGCTGCCTTCACCCTTCAGTTATCCACACACAAGTTTCTTCCAGGAAACCTCACTCGACTGGCTGGGATTCCCCATCATACCCTCCTTCAATTCACCGCACCCTGGGAGATGGCCAGACTAATGTCCGCCTTCCTCACTAGACCTCAAGCTCCTTGAGCACCAGGCCTGCGTCCGATTCACTCTTTCAGCCTCCGTCTGGCTTGACACCGGCCTGGCTTACAACAGCACCTAGTAAGCAGCCGATGGGAAAGCGTGCGTTGAAGGCCCGCTGTGGGCCGGGCACCGTTCTGGGAGCTGGGGCAGGGGCAGTGGTGAGGAGAAACAGATACAGGCTAGTTTTTCTGTACGTTTGAAATTTTTCATAATAAAAAACTACATAAACTCCATCTGTGCTTTCATGGAGGTTACAATCTAATGGGGGAGAAAAGCCATTAATAATCACAAAATATAACCACGCTTGTTATTATAGATCATGCTTAGGGATATGGAGGAGAAGTGATCGTAAACAGTTAACTTTCACAGCTGCGGAGTCTGCGCCGCTACTGCTCTGAGAGTTCTGTGTGCGTCACTCTTGTAGTCACCACAAAATCCCCGTGAGGAAGGCACGCTTATCCCATTTTGCAGAAATGGAAACCAAAGCCGAGAGCTTTGCCCAAGGTCAGGACAGGCAGGAGGGGCTGGGACTCTAAACCAGACACCCCAACTTTAGAACCCACCTCTGATTCTATCTGTTGCCTCTATAAAGACACACCTAGGTTGCAATGTTTAGAAATTCTAGAATCAGCCTCAACACTGTTCTTATAGAGTGCATTCTCCGACTTGCCCAGGCTTCCAAGTTCTGAAAATCAGAACAGAATCACTCCCCAAGGTCCGCCCGTGATGGTACGTGCGACGACAGTGACCTCGTGTGGTCAGAGTGTGAATAGCATGAACTCGCTGCAGGGCGAGGCGAGAGACCCAGCCTCCAGGTTGTTTCTGAAAGAGGCCCCCTCCCGGTCACCCCTGTGCTGGTGCATCTGCGGACACAGGGCAGGATAAGTCTCCAGAGGCGGCCTTCCAGGCGTTGGGCATCGGATGGAGTTATGGCCAGAAGAAATCTGAACTCCTGTGTTCTATACAGGTGGATGGAAAACCCCAGATGCTTCAGAACAGGAGGGTTGAACAAGCCTCTGGCCCTGGCAGGTTATTTCAGCCCAGTTCACCTCGTCACAGCTTTCCTGGGCACATCCCTGGCCGAGAAAGGACGCGCTTATTCATTCATTCATTGGGTCAAATATTTATTGAGCACCTACTCTGTGCCAGGCATGTTCCAGGTGCTGAGAATGAAGCAGAGAAGAGGAGGGACAAAATTCCTGTGTTTCCCTTTCCCCAGGTTAGAGGAAGGAGGCCCCCTCCTCCCCCCTTTCTTCCACTCCTGGCCTCATTCCCTTCTTCCCACTCCATAACGTTGTATAACGATTTAATTCCTGGGCTTGGTACGTGTGCGGCATCCAAGTGGGCCTGGCGGGAGAGGAGCCCAGCTTCTGCCCCACTGAAGAGATAATTGATAAAGAATATAGAATAAAGATAAAGAATGGAGAATAAGAGACCCCAGAACCAAAGCACGCGCCCACACACAAAATCCGTCTTAGCGATGTTTACCTTCTAGTGGGGAGGAACAGAAAATAAGCAGCTGACGATATGGGCCATGGAGAGAAGGAAAGCTACAGTAAGCGGGAGAGCCTGGAGTGGGGGGTGGGTGCTTTTTTATGGGGGGGGGGGTGCTGGCGAATCTCACTGCTGAGGTAGCGTTTAAGGAAGGGAAAAGGTGCCTGGGCCGTGCAGTTTCTTTGTTCTCTGTTTCTTGTCTGTCTGTCTGTCTCTCTCTCTCTGTCTTTCTACTGGAATTTTCCAGAAACCAACACCTCTGGCACTGTTTTCATTTGTTTGGTGGTCAGCAATTCTAGACGTAGTATCTCAGGGTAAAATTGAAATTAAAATCTCCCCATTGGAGTGTTTGCCATTGGAGTGCTTGCCCCTTATGTCTTGCCTGCATTATGCCTCTGGAAAAGGGGCCTACAGGACATGTGGGAATGAGCCCTGTGGGTATTTGGGAAGAACATTCTGGGCAATGGGAACAGCAGGAGCAAAGGTCCTGAGGTGGGAGCTTGGGGGACAGCGAGGAGGGGAGTATGGCCGCAGGGACAGGGAAAGGAGAGGACAGGCAGCGAGGCCAGAGTGGGAGGAGGGAGGCAAGGGGAGGGTCCTGTGGGGCTTTAGGGAGCGCGGTATTGTTGGTGGCCCTGATTTTGGCCTTGTGTCTAAAGGCAGCACCTTCTCAGAATGGTGAGTGACTTTTCCCACGCAGAGGAGGAGCCATGAGACAATACCCTGGCTCGGAGGCGCTCGAGTTCGGGGCTCTCGAGGCCATGATTAGAAGCTCTCGCCTTATTTCCGTTTACTTTGACAGCAACCTTGAGTGACAGATGTCATCGTTCCCATGTTCTAGCTGAGAAGACAGAAGTCGGGGAGAGCTTTTCAGGTGGCCGGAACAGCTGACCCAGGATCTAGGGACATCCCAGGGATGGACAGAAGTCCTGGTGGGGACGACACTGTAGGAGACTGAGCTGGGACCGCTTTGCGGGACCCGTGGATTCCACTAGGAAGTTGGACCTTGACCTTGAGGTCCACGAGGCGTTTTAAAGGAGGAGGGGCGCAGTAACACCTGTATTTTAAAAATCACTCTAATGTTCCCTTTGGTGATGAGCCCGAGAGAGGTGGGCAGGCGGGTGGAGGCCTCGGGGGGCCCGAGAGACAGATGGGCGATGGTTGGCTCCAATGGAAGAGAACGCGGTTAATCATCTAAAATGGACGGAGGGCTGTTTTCCAAAGAAGCAACTTGATTTAGAGACAGATTGGAAGTTGGAAGGGGGGTTGAGGAGGAGGGTGAGGGTTTTTATCTTGCATCTTCCTCATTCTCTAGACGTGCCGGGGAACGGCGCCTATGGGGGGTGCAGTAGGCACTCGTGCCAAGTACTCCTTGAACTGAAATGCTCGTCTCCACAGCCCACCGTCCTAACGGCCCCTCTGTGTGTCCCGTGTGGGCGGGGCCTGCAGGTGGGCCAGCCCTCTTCACGGCAGCCTGCAGCAGCTCCTGCACCCTGGGCCTTCGGTTACTGTTACTTTCATTGTTTCATTGTTTCATTGTTACTTCTCTGGCTCCTTCAGGAACCTGTCTGTCATCCAGGCAGTTACAGACTTTTCTAAGTAACAACAACCTCTTCTCTCCCTTCTGATCTCTTAAAGTTCTATCCTGCTTTAAAGTCTGGCCCGACTGCCATTCCTCCCATGAAGATGTCTTTTTTTCTCTTCTTTCTCTCCTGCTTCTGTGCTCCTTAAATAGGTTCAGCATTTCTGCCTGGGCTGTGTGTGTGTGTGTGTGTCTGTGTCTGTGTATGTGGTGGGTGTAGTGGGTAGATGGGCAGCAGGGGCAGGACAGTATACTGGATGGGCTTTGGAGTCAGATATCTAGGTTCTCAAACCAGCTCTGCCACGTGCCTGCTATGCAACATTGAGCTGGTTACTTAACCTCTCTGAGTCTTGGTTTTCTTAGTAAAGTGGAGCTTGAGCCCTTGTCATCACGCTGCTGTGGAAGTTAAAAAAGCTCGCTGACCACATGGCTTGGCACACTGTCTATCATTTGATGAATGCCAATGAATAAGGGGGTTATCATTATTTATCCATTTTGTTAATGATTTTCTATTTACTGAGCAACTACTGTGTGCCCTGTGTTGTCCTAGGCACTTGGGGGCGCACCAGTGAACCAGACAGTAGGCAACATGCGGGGCACGTCTGTTCCGTAGTGTCTTACAGGTAACGAGTGTGGAACAGGAACGAGGAGCAGTGAGGTGGGGGGAGCTGGGCGGCAGCACTCGGGTAGGTCTGTGTCTAACCAACAGTCACCAAACCTGGTGGCTCTGGACGGCAACTGCTGTCTGGCCCTCAGTTGCTTGCCCCGTGGGCTGCCGTGGAGGCCGGGGTTCGCTGAGCGCTTCACCGGGCTTGGCCATGGTCAGTCCTATGCCTGTGGTTGCTGGCTGTCCGCGGGCCTCGGGACATACCTTCTGTGTCCTGCACCGTCACTCACCTCTCGCCGGCCAGCCCCAGCTTGTGGTCACGGGGAGCTGAGCCATCCTTTCTGCTGCGTTCTGTTGGCCACCTCCTAAGGGGAGGAGCTGAAAAGAGGCATCGCCAGAGGTGGGGATATGGGGGTGGGGGCAGGGCCGGTGGTACAGTTCTCTGTGGCTGTTTTGCCGTCAGTCTGCCTCGGTGAGGAGGGTGTGGGAGACAGCGTGCAGAAAGGGTAGTGAGGGAAGGGTCCCTGAGAAGGGGACATTTAGACAAAGACTTGAAGCAGGCAGGGGCCACTAGGTGGGGAGCCTAGAGAAGTGTATCCTGCATGCAGGGCACAGCCAGTGGAGTGCAAAGGCCCTGGGGCAGACAGGTGCCTGCAGGAGGACCAGGACTGTGCGGCAGGGGGTGCTGGGCGGGTGGCAGGGGGTGACAGAGACCTCAGGGACCCCTCGCACTAAGTGACCTGGGTGGGGGCAGGGGATCAGAGGAGGGATAGCATCTCACTTGCACTTTCTAAGGGTGATTTTCACTCCTGTTGAGACCAGACTGTCGGAGGCAAGGGTCAGGGTGGGGGGCCTGGTGGCAGGCTCCTGGAGTGACCCAGGAGGGCATCTTGGTGGCTAAGGCCGGGGACAGTCACAGGACTACCTCCTCGGTGTGGCGGTTAACCTTGAGAGCAGTTTTGAGGTGTATAGGAAATGGGGTGCCTGATGCTCAGAACGGGGCCCGAGCTCAGCCGCTGGAAGTGGGGGGTGGTTTTTCCTGCAGGGGGAGCTTCGAACTCCTGTGCCTTCCGATGGCGTCACTTGCTGATACTTGGACCGCCTCGTGGCAGCACGAGTATTTGTCTGCAGGGCTTTCCCGGGATGCCCAGGGGCCGGCAGCTCGGAACCCTGCACCCTGGCGTTCCCAGCCCCCTGTGCGACGCCTGTGCAGCAGGTCCTCCGGCGGGCTTGACTGGACTCACGGGCTGCGACGTGGAGGGCGGGAGCCATGTCCCAGCCAGGAGGTCCCGCCCCTCGAATCACAGTTTTCATGTCACATTTCACCTGAATGCGGACTGTTTCCCCCTGAATTGGAAAGCTCTCAGGGGGCACCTGGTGTTCCTGATGCCACCTGGTTTCCTGCCAAGCGGCCTGTCTGCTTACAGGAAGGGCTTGGGCTTTCTTGATTCATAGGATTATTTGACACACAGCCCAGGAGAGGGAGGCAGAGTACAGGGGAAAGGGCCGGAAAGGGGAGCGGTCTGCCGGGCTGCTACCCTAGTTTCTGGCCTCTTCCATCAGGCCCTTTGGGGGTGGCTGTCCTGGGACGCGGAGGCAAGGTCAGACGCGCTCAGGTCTCTCCAGCCCCATCCCCCTCCCCTCCCCCCACTCCTTCCCCTCCCCCTCCCCCACTCCTCCCTCCTTTCCTCCTCCCAGGCCTCCTCTCTCCCGCTTCTCTCTGGGAATGGGGGAGGAGATAAGGAAGGAGCAGCTTTCTAGGGACTGTGATGAGGCAGGGGACCCCATGGAGCCTTCTGGATCCCCCAGTTCTTTGCTGGGGTTTCCCCCTTGGCCTTGGCTTCCATCTACCCTTAATATCAGCTGGAGGGGCAGCCGTGTTGTAGGGGCTGGGTCCTGTGGCGTCTCTGAAGTCATCTCCTGATCCTCGAGAGGGCTCCAGGAGGGCAAAGCCGGGCCTTAGACCTCTCTGGGGGCCACACAGCTGTGGTGACTGGTGATGCCAGGATCTGAGCCCGGGAAACCCCAGCGTGGACCTGTGCTGCCCCCCACGGCAGTCGCTCACCACCTGAATTCTCATGTCCTCTAAGAACAAAATACGCTCTCGATTTTGAGGTTAGAATGTGAAAAAGGAAGTAAAATATCTCGTTAATAATCATTTATACGGATCACTTGCTGACGTGATCATTTTTGGACACATGAGGTCAAATAAAGCCTGTGAAAGTTAACGTCATCTTTTCCCTTTTGCTTTTTTGCATCGTCATTAGTGTCATTCGGAAACTGAAAGTTATGTATACGGCTCGCGTCATGGTTCTGTTGGCTGCTGCTGGGCTAGAGTCAGGGCGTCCAGTCACTATGTTCTAGCGTCTGTAGGGCTGCCCTTCCTTCCTAGCTCCCACCTCCAGCCCCTCCCCGGCTACACTTTAAGCTTCCAAAGTTTTACTGTAGAAGGGCTCATGCCTCCTTTTATTTTCTGTGGCACCTTGGGCGAGACATGGCACAGGTTAGGTTTTTTTGTTTTATTTTTTACTTTTTATTTTGAAGACGTCCTAAACTCTCTGGACGTGGCAAAAATAGCCCAAAGCGTCCCAGGTACCCTGCACTCGTGTCCCCAGGGACGTCGGGAGAGGATGGAGGAGGTGTTTGACAGCTGTGTGTTGGTAATCCCTCACTGTCCCCTCTGGAGAGCAGAACCCATGAAAGTGCTTTTCCTCGTGGCTGGTTGTTTGGATTCACGGACAGTGCAAGTTAGAGGCTGCGGCGGGAGCGCGGTGGGGGAGTGAAGCGATGGCTCAGATCCTGTTTCCATTGTCCTAAGACCAGAGAGCGGGCCTCACTCAGCAGGAATAGAGCTGCTCTCAGCGCCGAAAGCAGGGGCAGCTACAACCCTGCACCTGCCAGGCCTGGTGTGGATTTTGTCCCCCACAGCCTCAGACGCGCAGATGGGCCAGTGACCTTGGCGTTGACACATGTGATTCTCGGCAGCTTTGGGAGGTGCCAGGTAGGGTGTGGTCCATGGCGCCTTCCCAGTGCTCCCCATCACAGGGCTGTGCATCCCAGGTCCCCAAGCAGCAGGGGCGGAATCCATGGAAACCGTGGAGGCCAGCCGGACACTCCTCTCCCTGGGTCTCTGATAGCGACTCTGGAGTGGGGAGCGGGGCTGCCGGTCCTCAGTCCTGCCCCCCAGCTCCACTGTCCCGGGGCATTCATTTCCTGCCGTGATTCCTTGTGGAGAAAATGACTAGTGTGAGAGCCCAGTTCTAAACTGCTAAGTGGTGGTTCCTGGCCCTGGGCATCTGCTGCCTGCAGGCATCCGGAGGCATTCGCGAGGGCTGCTGAGAAAGGATCCTCCGGGAGGGCATCCTGGGACTTCCGCTCGTTCCTGAACTGGGGGCCGGGCGGGCTTGCCGGGTTCGTGAGAAGGTCTGGGAACACCAGGTCTTTAGAGCTGGTTCTGTGGATCCCTGAGATACAAGATGGGCTGGAAGCCGTGGGGAACTCTGCCCCCCACCCCCTTTAATCCTGGCTGCCCCCATCCCCTCCCGTCCGACCCCGTCAGCTCCTGCCTTTCCTTCACCCTTTACAGCCAAATTCCTCAAAAGATTCGACCGAACTTCCTTTCTGCCTTTCCTTCTTTATCGTTCATTCTCTGGTCAGCCCCTTCTGGCCTGGTCTTGTCCCCACGGTCAAGACCACCGATGCACTTGATTTTGCCAAATTCCACAGTCAGTCCTTCTCCCCGACCACCCAGCAGCGTCTGACCCTGGTAATCACGTCCTCCCCGAAATGCTTTCTTCTCCTGTTTGTTTGTGAGACTCTGGACCGCTCTGTCTCTCTGGCCGGCTCAACTCTTCTTTCCAGGCTCCTTTGTTTCTTTTCCACTTGAACTTACAGTACTGGGCAGTCCTGTGTCTTTGTCTCCTGACCTTTTCCCTGGGGATGCTCTCTCCCCGGTTGGTCTCATCGGGTCTTACGGCACTTGGGGACAGCTCCCACCCTGCAAGCCCAACGAAGCTGCCTGCCAGGATTCTGTAGTCAATCAACGCGTTGACGTCTGTCCTTGGATTTCCAATAAGCATCTCAAACAACCGGCCTAAAGAGGGATACCGGGTGTGTACGCCCACAACTTCTCCTTCCCTGGTCTCCTCCAGTCATTCATTTATTCAGTGATTCTTTGGCATATGCTATGTCCTAGGGAGTCTTCTAGTACTTGAGATATGGCAGAAAACCAAAACCGAGTTCCTGCCCTCTAGGCATCTGTAGCCCAGTTGGCAGTACTATGTGTTGAACTGTATTGCTTAAAAACTCATAATGTTGAAGTTCTAATCTCCACTACCTCAGCATGTTAACTTATTTGGAGATAAGATTGCAGATGTATTAATTAAAATAAGATCTCCTGGAGTGGTGGGGGCTCCTGATCCAACAGGACTGACATCCTTGTAAAAAGAGATTTGGACATAAACACACACATAGGGAGACCCTCATGTGGACATAAAGGCAGAGATCATGGTGATCTTCTAGAAGCCAAGGAAGTCCAGAGATTTTCCCCTAAACCACCAGAGGTAAGGGGAAGAGGCACAGAACAGATTCTCCCCAGCCCAGGAAGGATGCAACCTTTCCGATTCCTCGATCTTGTTTCCAGGCTCTGGTACTGTGAGGCAATACATTTCTGTTGTTCTAAGCCATTCATTTCACGGTTTTGGTTCCAGTAGCCCTAGCAAACTCACCCAGGAGAAGACCGGCCACATACAAACACATAATATCCAGGACAACAAACAGGGATACAGGTCATGGAGAAAAACAGTGCAACGCAAGGGGGTTAGGAAGCACTGGCAGGGGTGGTGGTTATTTTATCAAAGATGGTCAGGAAGGCCCCACTGATGGGGCTACACTGGGCTGGAGACCTGGAGAGGGAAAGGGAGGGAGACATACGGGGCTTCACAAGAGCATTCGAGCAAGGGCAGCAGCAGGTTCTGAGCCCCTCTGGTCGGACGGGCGCTTATGTTCCGTCCAGAGTTCTAGGAGGTGTCCTCGATCCCGTGTCTTCCTTCACACCCCACATCCAACCCCACAGCACATCCGGGAGGCTCGACCTTCCGAATCCACCCCACGTGCAGCCCCCGCCCCCCGGCCTCCACGGCTCTCGTCTGCTTTCAGTCACCCCCATCTCTCTGGGACGATTATAGAAACGTCACAGCTAGAAGTCCCGTTTCCACTTGTCCCCACCCATGCCCGCACGTCTGCTCTCCACGCGTGAGCCCCCAGGGCCAGCCTGTCTGAGTCAGACGCGTCGCACGGTTTGTCTCAGCTCGCCGGCCCCGAAGCCTTTCCCTCTCCCTCCAAGGGATGGCCCGGCCCTACGCCGGCCCCGCTCTGGGTGCGCTGCCCGCCCCTCCCGTCCCTACTCCCTGCTCTAGCCACCGCGGGGATCTTCCCCGCCCCGGCCTCCGCACCAGCTCTGCCCCTCCTTGGAATGCCCTCCGCGGGCTCCTCGCCGGCTTTCACCTTCGTCTTCTTCAGACCTGTCTCACCTGCCGCCTGGCCGGCTCTCAAGGCTGATGCTCTGCCTGACGTCCGTCTTCGCGGGGGACAGAAGATGACTAGCAGGTGTGCTCTCAGCGGCCGGTAGATCACGTCAGGTAGGCTCCATGGGTGATGCGAGAATGTCGCGGGGCATCGAGTTTTGAATTCGATCGCGGACGCGAGGGCGCGTTGCTAATTACTGGTTCTTAAAATGATCCAGCGGAACAGCCCCCATTTTACGGACAAAACCAAGACCCGGAGTGGTCCAGCGACTAGCCTCAGGCATAGAGCCGGTGAATGCCAAAGACGGATGTGGACTTCGGCTTGTGTCACGCCGAGGACAATTCCACTCTGTTAAGTGGATTAATGTTCCTGTTCGTCTGTCACTCATGGCCTCGATTCCAGGAATATTTAGTGTAGGGGAAGAAAAGGTTTAAAAGTCAAATAATTATATTCTTGGTTTTTCCGCAGAAGGAATATTCCAAAGGCCATCTGGTCTTGGTCTGTCTTCTGAGGAGAGGAAGCGCTTCTGTGTGGGGATGAGGCTGGCGTTAAGCATCTGCAGAGAGCTGACAGGTGCTAGTGATGCCTCCTGTTTATCGAGGGTGCCCTCTTGCCAGGCCGAGGGCTAAGCCCACCCGTGCTCCATCTCCTCTGTGGCTCCTCCTCAGCTGGAAGGACAGGCTGAGTCCCGCTGCTGCTCATGTCCCTAGGCACGCTAGAGCTGGGGTCAGAGCCCAGAGGGTCTGACTCCCAAGGATTTTCTCTTTCCTACTAGAATAGGTGGGCTCTGGGCCACGGTACAGCAGGTCTCTGCCCTCTGTCTGCGGTGGGTGAGATGGCATTCTGCTTCGGGGCAGGGCACGGGGGAGATGGCCTTTCAAGATGATTCTTTCTCAAGGGCGTTCCGTTTTCCTTAACCAAAGTGGCAAGGTGTTTTATTTTGTGGCAGAACCAGGGTTCCTTCTTCACAGTGAGTTTGTTTGAAAGACAAAAGAGGGCGGGACTTTGCCTACTTCCTGTCTCTCCTCTGATTTCCTGGTGCGGCCTCCCTGCTGGCTCCGTCTAATTTTTACCTAAAAATAGGCCATTTCTAGCTCTCTTGTGGGACTGTAGCTTCTATCGAAGGCAATCAAAATACTCCGTGATGAAAAAAGAGAACTTCAGCTGTAAAGATCTTCCGAGTGTGCGACTGTGATGGGAGCTGAGAATGTCAGTGTTGACCAGGACCGACTTAGGGATTCGGGGGAAAGTGAAGCTTGATGCGTTTTGTACCTCAGCCGCCTGTTGCCACAGACCACCCCAAACTCTGCGCCTTCACACAGTAAGCCTCTCTCTGCTCAGCCTGCTTCTGGGCAGACGATCGAAGCTGGGCTCCGCGGGGAGGTCCTTGTGCTCGACCCATCCCGTGGCTGCGAGCAAGCTGTCCGGTAGCTGATCTAGGACAGCTCCGGCCGGAAGACAGCTCAGCTCTCCTCCAGCAGGAGGCTCAGGCGTACTCTCGTGGCCCAACAGGGGTGTAGCAGCGCGCGAGTCTGAGTGTAGAAGAGAACAGGTGGAACATGCGTGTGACTTTCAGATCTCTGCTTCCTTCACCTTTGTGGACACTGCTTCAGCCACGGCGAGTCCCAGGGCTGAGCGTGGACTCAGTGTCGGATGGCGTATCTGTGAGTGGACCCCAGACAGAGGTCAGAGGGCACGGACTCCGAAAGTCAAGAGTGGGGTCACGAAGACAGTCGGTCTCCCCCATTTTGTGGTCACGCATGAATGCATTCTCAATATGGGCCCAAATGACACTCACGGACACTCATGGCCACTCATGACCATGTGCCTGGATTGCCCCACCCAGACACATTCTGCTTCTCTGATTTAAGTAAGGGACGCGTGTCTCCCGAGTGTCTCGTGAGTTTCCGTTTTGCCTCACCGGGGGGGGGGGGGAGAAAGTCACAGAGCGCGGCTTCCAAAGAGAAGCATCACAGAGAACTGTCTTTTGTTCAATCAGAGTGGACGGGGCGTGCGCAAAGGGAAGAGAGAATGTTTCAGGAGACAATAATATTCAAGAAGAAAAGACAGCTTTTTCTCCCATTATAACATAAATAACATTAAAACATAAATGGCACATTGTAGTCCCATGTGAAAGACCATCCTGGCTTTGAAATAACCGGAGGTGTGGGGGTGTTCCTAAATACTGTTGTTTAATTAAGAGGAATTCAGCTGTGCTTGCTGTTAGCCCAGTTGTCGAGGCTGAGCGCTGGCAGGGGCTAGGCGGGTTCCTAGGCCACACCACCAGGGGTTCTCTGATCTTCTGTAACCCCCAGATTAATCAGCTGGCATGCTCAGAAGGCAGACCCTGAGCCTTTTACTCTGAAAGACTGTCTTGGAGCTAGGACAGAACCAAACCATCCCTTAATCTTAAAGGTGGAATTCTCAGATGACATCCTTAGAGGCAGCCTGGTTGTATTGGAAGAGAGCTGGGCTGGAATCAGAATATCTGGGTACCGTCTTCAGCTCTTTCGCCGACGTGCTGTGTGCTGTGTGTCCTTGGGAAAGTCGCATTCCTTCTCTGGGCTCTAGTTATCCACCTGTACAATTAAGGTTTTTGGCTGATGTCTCCCACTGGTTGTTCTGCGTCTCGAAGGCCAAGTCCCTGTGTTGAGTCAGGGTTTAGAATCTGGGTACGCAAATCCTTACCTGATGCATGAACACGTTTACTGAGTGTCTGCGCAGGCCAGGAGCGGTTTCAGACGCTATCTTGCTCTGCAGGAGCTTCTTGCTCCGCCTCTTCCTCACTCCCCATCTTTTCACCCGTCCTCTCCTCCTCCTCCTCCTCTTTCTCCTTCCCTCATATTCATCATGATCATCTGTAAAACTGTCATTTGGCATTTACACCCTTCTGCACAGGGGGTCATGTTCACTCCACGTACCTCCCTGCTTAATCTTTGCGCCAGCCTCCGGAAGGGAGGGACTGGGACTGCCATGGTGGGGGGCGTTGGACATTTGCCCCACCACGTCCACTGTCTGTCCTTCCTCCCCCTGCTTTATGCCCTCTAGGAGGCTGACCTCATCGAGTGGCTTCCTCATTCTCAGACTTCCATTTGGGTTTGGTCACTAGAGACCGGCAGAGGCTCAGCGGAGAGTGAGGTCCGTGTATCTGTTTATCTGGCTCCCCTCTCACCAGGCTGCCGTGGACCCTGGCTCAGGTCAGGCATCCCTTCTATACGGCCGCCTTTTCTGGAATCCTGGGCACCACTCTGTCCTTGTCTTCCGGCCTTTGGGTGGTTCAGTCTTCCACCTTTGTTAGTCCAAGGGGACTGCCTTATTCTTTGTTGTTTAGATCCTGACCATGTCCTCGTGTGTTCTCCCTCTGTTAAACTCTCTTCCCATAACTCAGTTTGACTGCCCCGTGCGTTTCCTGCCAACTTTGACTGAGATGCCCCCGTTTCGCAGAAGGGGAAACTGAGCTTCAGCACTGGTCTGGTCTGGCTCTGTGATCATCCTAGCTCTCAGCTCGAACACTAGCTTCTCAAGGAAGCCTTCCCTGGTGTCCTACATGCCCCCTTGTCAGGTGTCCCCAAGACCACTTTCAGGTTTGATGATCTGTTAGGACTCACAGGACTCAGCGTGTAGTTGTACTCATGACTGTGACCTCTCACAGGAAAAGGCTCTAAAGCAAAATTAGCAAAGGTAGAAGGTGCTTAGGGGCGAAGACTTGTGGAAACTCGGCACAAGCTACTGAGAGCCCCCTCCTGCTGAAGCCATGCAGGATGTACTTAATCCCTCCGGCATGGAGCTGTGACAGTATGAGTGAAATGTGTTCTAGCAGAGAAGCCCATCAGAGACTCAGTGTCCAGGGTTTTATTGGAGTATGTACATAGGTATTCTCTGGCTGGCAGGTACCAGAATTCTAGAGTCCCAGAAGGAAAGTGGATATTCAGAATAAGCCATATTGTTTGTACAGACAGAGTGAGCCCCTCTTACCATTTAGGGAAAGTCTGATGTCTGTGTAGGGAGCCATTTACGATCCCAGTTCACAGACGGTGGCTGTCGTGTGTTGAACAATGCCCCGTTACGGATCTGCCCACATCTACTTCCGGGAACCTGCCAATGTGCCCTTATTTGGGAAAAGGGTCTTTGAAGATGCAATTAAGTTAAGGGTCGGAGGTCTGGAGATGGAAGTCATCATCCTGGATGGATGACAGGTGTCATCATTGATACTTAAATGGGACAACATGTGTCCTTGGAAGAGACATGCAGGGGAGATTTCAGCGGGCAGAGGCGGGCAATGTGACCATCGAGGCAGAGGTTGGAAGGATGCAGCCACATGTCAAGGAAGTCCTGGAGCCCCCAGAAACACAAGAGACAAGGGCCGGGTGCTCCTGTAAGTTCCCAGAGGGAGCAGGGTCCCCCCAGGTTTGGGACTTCTGGCCTCCAGACCTGTGGGCGAAGAGATTCCCGTCATCTTCAGCTTCAGCCCAGTCGGTGGTAATTTGTCACAGCGGCTGCAGAAACCTGGTGCACCAGCTCTTGGCTGGCTTCTTACCCTACTCTGCGGTCGTCGTTGGGGTCATTCATATATTGTGTATTCATTGACTGCGTTCCATATTCTAGGCGCCGTGCTAGCATTTAGGTATCAGGTAATAAGGAAAACAGGGCTCTGTCCTTATAGATCCGACAAGGGGAAGCTACGATAAGAGGATAGAGCATAGAGCCCCGTTTCGGCTAGAGGCTGAGTCAGCAGCCCTGTCCCGCCTCCAAGTGTGTTTTCAGGAGCTTTGCCACTTTCTCAGAAAGGCAGGTGGTGCGTGCTGGGGGGATCGGTTGTATTGCGTGCCAAGGTCACTGTGGAGAACCCAGGGTGACTTCATCACAGCCCAGACCATGCGCGTGAAAAAGGTCTCTTTGTCCTAAGGGCCCTTTGAAACAGGAGCAGCTTGAGATATCCCTGGGGTGAGGGTCCAGTCTTTCCCCAGGGCTATAGAAGAGAGAGATGCAGAAAAGAGCTGTGCATGGACGTTTCACCGTTTCACTGCTCTTCCTTGCGGTCCAGACCATAATGTGGGCCCTGCTTGTGCAGCTGTTTGCTCGATTATCATATGTCTCTCCTGCTAAAATCATAGTTACCCAGGGACACTCTTGTGTCCCCAGTGCTGAGGGCAGAGTTTGGCACATAGTAGGTTCTCACTTAATATTGAGGAGTAAATGGAGAAGCATTCCTTTTTTTTTTTTTTTTTTTAAATAGGCCTTATCACACGCACACCATTAGGCTATTAGTGTTGGTTCATCTCTCTCCCCAGCCAGACCACGAACTCCATGGGAGCACCAACCAGGTCCAAGCACTTTAGCAGTCCTGGCACACCAAACAGCTCCGCTAAGACCTGCTAAATGAAAATAAAGCAAAGAGGATGAACACGAGCGCATTCACAATCAGCACAAATTTTGCAAGGTGTTTTGATGAGGAATGAAAGCAGCATTTCTCAGAGCGCTTGGGAAGTCTCTTCTAGGTTTGGGTCATTTTTCCTCTGGGTTTAGATGTCCGGAACTATTAATTTTGTTCAGTCCATTGCAACCTGTCCTGAATTCAGATGCCCGAGTGATTTTTTCTGAAAGTTCGGTTGTTGGTCTTAGGAGGCTGACTCCCTCATTAATACTCACATCCCATCTGTTCTGCTCTCCACATTACATCTTTGTGAGACTTCTTCGAGTCAGCCTCTAGATTCTTAGTTTCCAGATGATTTTCCCATTTGTAATAATGACCATTCTGTCTAATTTTTATCCCTAATATTTCCGGATGGACTTACCAAATGCTTTCATGCTTTTGATCTTATAAGGGAGCAACACAAAATAGACTAATAAAAGTCTATAATGTAACCGTTTTAATAAGTCAATCAATCTGTCCTTTGCTGTCATAGAACCAAGCTTCCATTTCACTGTTCAAGAACTCATCAGATGAAATGACCTCTCCGTCAAGAAAAATTACTCCATATGGTAATGTAATCACAAAGGAGAAACATTATTTTCCTACATATTATTCCCTGCAGAAATTGTGGTGGGAAAGCCATCATATTAAAAATATCTAGGATGCCGAGGTTCCCATTTGCCAGCCTGATGGAGTTTCATTTTCTTTATAGGAGAGGCAAACTCAGTTCTCATTGGCAGCATTTTATTTTAAGGGTTCATTAGGCAATTGTGCATTACACTTGGACACCTGTGGAAGTGTAGATTATATCTACATGAATATAAATGTCTTTGTTATGACTCACACTATTACAGTCAATAACAGATGCCTTTTTAAGGACAGACACTTAAAATGAAGTGTGTAGGGACGCATCCACCTATCTTCCTTAAAATGTTAGTGGCAATGTTGTGTGTTTTTTAAATTTAGGAAGTCAGTATGCAGAGAGATTAAAGCGTCTCTACTCTATTAAGCATCACCTTCCGTTAAAAGTGTGGTACTAGTCAGAAATACGTATGTGTTTAAATTGCATCTTCCTTAATGAATCCTCTCTCTGAACCACATTTACTGCACAAGGAAAATATTTTTCTTCATCTCAGTAGGGCCACAAAGACAATTCAGCCAAGGTTGAGTTGAGCTAGGAGCCCTCCTGTCTTATGTATTATTCAACAGTTTCCCACTTCAGAAATATCGTTTGGTTCTCTATTGTGGGTGAGGATCAGAAAGGAGGTAGGAAGAGGAGGGAATCTTACTGTACAGAAAAATTGTCCTTTATCCTTGTTTTTCAGCTGAATTCCTTTGTTCTGGATGTTATCCAAGAGAGCTGGGAATGAGGTATCAATGGTAGATTGGAAAGAAAGTGGAACTTGAAATATAACTCAGCCCTCCTATTTTGATTTTTTTTTTTCTTGTGAGATAGCGTGTAAAGCCTCTGTGCTTTAGTTCCTCTTCTGGAAAGGGGGGATTATTATTGCACAGGATTGTTCTGAAGCTTTAAAGAAATAATGTAGAACTTCGGATTCCATTGGAGGAGCATGAGGAGATTAAGTCTCCCCTCCCTCTGAAATAATGATAAAACCAGATAAAGTGTACCAAAAAGAGGAGAAAAAAATCTCTGTGAAGATACCAGAGAACAATCAAGGTAACAAGGACTTCAGAAACCAAATCCCTGAGCGAGAAGACACTCTCATTCAGATGAGTCCTGCATTTATCCCCACTTTCCCCACTCAGGAATCTGCTGATTCAAGGCCACGGAGGCTGAGCAGAAAGAAATGACCTGGAGTTATAGCAGTTTTTATAGCATGAGGGGAAAGGAGAATTTTTGGTGGCCAAGACGGTTGATACTTTGAGGAACTAATGTCCAAGGAAGGAGAAAATCACAGAAAAATGAGCTCAAGAGTCTATTGCAATTTCACATTGATGCGATTGTCAGATTCTTAAGTTGCATGTGTGTGTGGCAAGACTAAGGGAGCAAGTGCAAAGCAGCTGCTTAAAGATTAAAGAGGTAAGCAGGAGCTTCAGCAGTTCAGTGGACCTACTAACATTTTTATATTCACAGTGTCTAGCATTTAATAAATTACTGCACATAATAGGAAATAAGACCAAATGACTAACAACCCTAAGAAAGACAGATATATGGCACAGAGTTTTTAGACGCAGACTTTCAAATAACTATGGTTCTTATGTTCAAGAAAATAGAAGAGAATCTGAAGAATTTTATCAAAGAAGTAGTTTATAGGAAAAAAAAGTACATGGAAATGCTGTGCCTTAGAAATAAAATAACTGAAGTTAAGAACTCAGTAGATAAATTTAATAGTAGTTTAGACACAGTAGAAAAGAGGATTAGTAAACTGAAAGGGAGGTGAGTAGAAAATACCCATAGTTAAGCCAGTAGAACAAAGGATTGACAAAGGCTGTAAAGAGTTTAAGAGGGGACATGCCAAAAGATCAATCATATGTGTAAATACAATCACAGTAAAAGAGAGATGAGAATGAATAGAGAAGAAGCAATATTTGAAGAGAATACTGACTTGAAAAATTTTTATACTCATCAAAGCATCAAGGCCCCAATTCAAGAAACTTTACAAAACTCAAGATAAATAGAAAGAAAACCATTCTTGTCACATCACAATAAATTCAGAGTGGGAGATGAACTATGAGAGACTATGGACTCCGGGAAACAATCTGAGGGTTTCAGAGGGTGGGGGGATGGGGGAATGCAGTAGCCAGCCCAGTGATGGGTATTAAGGAGGGCACATATTGTAGTGAGCACTGGGTGTTATATGCAAATAATGAATCATGGAACACTGCATCAAAAGCTAATGATGTACTGTATGGTGACTAACATAATTTTTTAAAAAAAGGCAAGTTTGGATAAAAAAGTGCTGACAACCAAATACAAAGGATACCTTAAAGGTATCAAGAGAAGAAAGATACATTACTTTTAAAGAAGTGACAATAAGATCAATAGCCAATTCCTAAGTGGAAAAGATAGAAGGTAGTAGACAAGGGAACGACATTTTTAAGTTACTGAAAGAAATATATGCCAACCTGCAATCCTACATCTGGAAAAAACAAAACAAAACATAGAAACTTTAAGAAATGAAGATACAATAAATTTTTTTCCAGGAAACAAAATCCTGAATGACAGTAAAAGGAATGCTTAAGACAAAAGGAAAGTACTTTTGGATGGAAGCATGGTTATCTAGGAAGAAATGCAAAGGGTATATTTATGGTGAATCTAAGTAGAATCTGTCAAATTCAATGATAGTAGTCATGCCTTGTGGTATATAAAACATAAATAGAATTAAAATACATGGTGAAGTAACCACAAAAGGCAAGAGATAGGTAAATAGAGTTAAAGTGTTAGAACATTGTAGAATTGTCCAAGAAGTGGCAATGTCTGAATACAGGTAGATTTTAATAAGGTAAGCATACATACTGTGATCTCTATGCTAATCACTAAAACAGTACTAAAGTAGTATGTAAATAGGAATCTGATGAAAGGAAGAAAGTAAAATACTTGAGTAATTCAAAAGAAGACAAGAAACCATAATAAAAATGGAACAATAATCAAAGGAGACATATAAAACAAACCATGAAAAAGTAGTTTTAACTCCAGTAGATCAAGAATTACACTAAGTATAACGGGACTAAATATTCCAATTAAAAGCTAATACTACCAGACTAGACTTTTAAGAGACAGTAACTATACACTGCTTATAAGAAATATGTCTTAGGGGCCCCTGGGTGGCTCAGTGGGTTAAAGCCTCTGCCTTCGGCTCAGGTCATGATCCCAAGGTCCTGGGATTGAACCCCGCATCGGGCTCTCTGCTCAGCAGGGAGCCTGCTTCCCTTCCTCTCTCTCTGCCTGCCTCTCTGCCTACTTGTGATCTCTGTCAAATAAATTAAAAAAAAATTTTTTTTTTTAAAAAGAAATATGTCTTAAAGGTGGAGACATTGAAAAACCAAATGCAAAAGTATGGAAAAAGATAATCCATCAGAGTCTTAACCAAAAAATTGTGGTGTATTGATAACATCAGACAAAATAAACTTTAAGATGAAAATATTACTAGACACAAAGGGAACATTTTATAGTGATAAAGGGTCTTTCAACAGGAATATATAACAAGTCTGAATTTGTTCCTAAATTTCACTGGATTATTCTTTGAGCACAGTGAAATTAAGCAAGACATCAACAAGGAAAAGATAATTAAAAATTTCCAAATGCTTAGGAGTGAAGCTTCCTTATTTTTTGACTGCGTGTTCTATCAATTACAGAGAGAAGTATCTTAAAATCTTCAGCCATAGTTGTATATTATTGATTTCTTATTTAATTTCACTGGGGTCAAAAAATATATTTTGTATAATTTCAATCCAGTGAAAGTTGCTGAGGTATGTTTTATGGCCACATATTTGTTTTCTTTTAGGAAAGGTCCTGTGTGTTCTTGAAAATGTGTATTCTGCAGTTGTTTATTAAGCAATATACTACACAATGATCCACAAATTAAAAGATCATAATGGAAATCAGAAAATATTTTGAACTTCACGATAATGAAAATATGACACCCCAAGCCATTAAACTAAAATAATACTTGAGGAGAATCTATAACACAGAAGGCAGATGAATGGATAAAGAGAATGTGGAGTGTGTGTATACACCACACACACACACACACATATGCATATGTGTATGTGTATATACATACACACACACACATTCATACACTATAAAATATTACTCAGCCATCAAAAAGAATGAAACCTTGCCATTTGCAGTGACATGGCACATAGTATTAAATATCTAGGAATAAATCTAACAAAGGTATGTAAGATGTCTATGCAAACAACGATTAAATTTTTTTAAAAGATTTTATTTATTTTTTTGACAGACAGAGATCACTAGTAGGCAGAGAGGCAGGCAGAGAGAGAGAGAGGGGGAAGCAGGCTCCCCGCTGAGAAGAAAGCCCGATGTGCGGCTCCATCCCAGGACCCTGGGATCATGACCTGAGCTGAAGACAGAGGCTTTAACCCACTGAGCCACCCAGGTGCCCCACAACAATTAAATTTTATGAAGAAAATTTAAAAAGTAGGGAGTCATCCTCTGTATCAAGTGCCACTGACAGTGGGTGAGACTGGGGAGAACCAACCAGTGGATGTGACAATATGGAACTTGGGGGTTTCTTTGGAATGAACATTTTTGGTATAATGGACCAATTTCAAGGTAAAGGATTCTCCGAAATTCAGAAGAGAAGAGGAGGTGAGGATTTGGAGCAATTTTTTATCAGAGTAATTTTTGCTCATACAGGAGAGAAACAGGATGGTGGCTGAAGAGGAACATGGAGTCAAGAAAGGTCTTTATTGAGTTCTCTTCTTTTTCTTTATTTGAAGGTTGGAGATGTGGCAGTGTACAGTGAAGAAGGCATTGTGGATTGGTGTTGTGGTTTCTTCCATAGGATTCTGGGCTTTCTGTCAGCCAGGGAGTGCAGGCAGGCATCTAGTTCTATGTCTTCAAACATCCCATGATGTTTAAAAGGTTTCCTGAGCCTCAGCAGGGGAAGTGAAGAGACAATTGTGTTCAAAACACATGGCACAGTGCTTGGGTTCGGCTCTGGCTCAACTCCAGCTTGCTCTTAGGTGATTAGATCACTGGACCTGCATACGTTTCTTCATCAACTCCTGTTTATCCTGGGGATAAAGTTAAAACTGCCTTAGCATGGCTTGTAAGGCTCACCACTGCCTTGCTGCCACTCACCAATCCCTATTCCATCTCCCACATTCCGTGCTCCCCTCTGGCTTGCCTGGGGTGGCCAGCTGAGGGGCTTTGTGGAACATGAGGCCTTCCATGTTAAAATCTAGGGTCTCAGGCAAACCAGGTCAAAGTACTCACCTTGCACATCCTCACCCCTCACACATGCTGAAATTCCTGAAAAATCCCTGGCAATTGCCTGAATGCCCTTGCCTCTGTCTTGACTTTGCATGGCTATGGTTCTGCTGTAATATCCACCCCTGTCTTTTTTTTTTTTTTTTAAAGATTTTTATTTATTTATTTGACAGAAGTAGGCAGAGAGGCAGGCAGAGAGAGAGAGGAGGAAACAGGCTCCCTGCTGAGCAGAGAGCCTGATGCGGGACTCGATCCCAGGACTCCGAGATCATGACCTGAGCTGAAGGCAGAGGCTTTAACCCACTGAGCCACCCAGGTGCCCCACCACCCCCTGTCTTTTCTCTTGATTAGACCCTTTTCTCTCCTTTGAAAACTCAAGTCAAAAGTTGCATTTTCCAGGAAGGCTTCCCTTCACTGCCTCCTGACCCCCATTTTGGATGGGGTCCCTATTTCTGTGATCCATACCATTCTTTGTCTCTTTTTGTCCTAATTCTGATCACACCAAATTGATATTTTTATCCCTCTATTAGATTGAAGGTTCCTTGAGGTCTAGGAGCTATGACTTCCATCTTCGTATCCTGAATGCTCAGCATAGTACCCAGAACACACTGATGAGTCAGTGCTTATTGAAGTCAATAATGTATAAACAGGCATCACAGTAGGTAGAAGAACCAGAGAGGGTTACAGCCGGAAAAAAAAAAAACCAAAACAAAACTGTAGAGCAATGGTTCCTAAGCAATGTGTAGCCCTCCCCTTCTCCCTGGATGAGTTGCCAGAATTGAATCCATCTGTGAAATGTATATACTGAATGAATAAATGTTGAATTCTTAGGGTAATTTTGGTATATTGTAAGTGCTCTGGTTACCTGCTATTGAGTAACAAAACATCTCAGAGCACATTGGCTTTTAAACAGCAGTAATAATTTATTTGATTTGATCTCTCTGGTTCTGAGCGCTGGCTGGGCTGGGTGAGTCTGGCTTGGGATCTCTTATGTGATTGTAGCCCGACAGCAGCTGGGGCTGGGGTTCTCCTGCAGACTTCATCACGTGGGTCCAGAAGACTCAAATGATGGATAGCTGGCTGGGCTCATGGGGCATCTTTCTGTCCATGTTGTTCTTCAGCTAGTCTCCCAGCATGACAGCCCCCCCCCCCCCCCAGCATGAGGCTTCACACATGGCCTGTCACGTCTCTAAGAACAAGAGTTTCCAGAGAACCGAGGGGAAGCTGCATGGCCTTTCATGACCTAGTCCCTGCCTTTTAACAGACATGGTATTGTCCTCCGGAGGCAAGAGTTGGTCCATGGGGAAATGCAAAAAAATATTAATCTCTTTATGTAAAAAAAAAAAATAGACACACGTGCAGTATAAGAAATATATATGTATAATTAAAATATTATGGAGGTGGGGAAGTGTTTAGGGGAAAAAATGCCTGAAAAGGCTTTTTAGGGAGACAGTAATGAGTACAAGAGGCTGAGAAACAGCCACTTGGCCTTAGACATTCCGTAGTGTCATTTTAGCTGTACTCTAATGGTCAGAGCAGTCACAGGCTGGCCCAGGTTCAAGGGGAGGCATAGAGATCCCTGCCTCTTAACGGGAAGAGCGTCGAAGGATCTTCTGCCCCATTTAAACCCACTAGAATAAACGTTCTGTGGATTGCTGCAATTCTGGAGCTCGGTCAGGTGCCAAGGTCTACTCAGCAAGCTGTGAAACACAGTGATGAGAGGGATCCATGAGGAGGCAGAGGGAACTTGAACCTGTGACAAAACTCGAGGTCTTGTTTATGGGCTTTTGTGCCAACCTCCCCCTCCAGTGCGTGGAAGGAGACGGTCAGGGCAGTTAAGACTCTCCTGTGCCAGCCCCATAGTCCTGTGAGGCTCTGCAGAAAGCATGCTATCTAACTGTAGATGCTTCTAGAGACACTTTGATACACAGCAGCTGTGACTGTGCGGTCATCACTCCTGACTCAGACATCCTTGTTCTAAACATTATTGGGCAGGACCTTCTTATTTTGCAAACCAGAAGACTGCCCTGGAGAGGGACAGCAGCTTGGCCAGCATCACACGGAGAGACAGAGGGCTGTGACCTCGCTTTGCTAGGTTCCCACTTCAGTGTTGACTCTCGTACCTTTGAGAATAATTAAAAGAAATCATTAGCAACTGATTGACCGCAGTTGTAACTGGTGAAAACGCCACACCCAGAGGAACTCCAGCAGGGCCAGGGCTGTCTCCAGGCAGGAGGGAGAGCCGTGGGCAGTGCTCCAGTGGTCTGTGGACCAGCTTCAGTCCCTCCGTGACAGCAGCCTGCCTCAGAATGCCCTTTCTTCTCATGGGTATCTCCTTTTCTATGCGTGATATCTTAGTATGCTCGTTTATCGTTCCTCTCTGCCCTTACAAAATGAATGTGTCTTCATTCCTATTTCAGAAGTAACTTTACATTTCAGAAGTATAGTTCACTTTTGGATCTCCTCTTTCCTTTTCAAAACGTAACATGGGGGTGTCTGGGTGGCTTGGCTGAGCGTCCGATTCTTGTTTCGGTTCAGGTCATAATCTCCTGGGTCGTGAGATCAAACCCGGCATCAGGCTCCTTGATCAGTGGGGCGTCTGCTGGAGATTCTCTCTCTCCCTCTGCCCCTCTCCCTGCCTGTGTGCATGCTCTCTCTCTCCCTCTAAATTAAATAAAACATTAAAAAACCAAGAAACTTAACACAATGCATTACTGTCTGCTTACCACGTACGCTGAGAGTGGAAGGCGAGAGTAGCACAGAGAGGGAAATGCAGGCCAGTACTTGGCCCAACCTCTATGGCCTTGTGGGAGTGGCCATAGAAATGACTACTCTTGGGTTGCCTTTCTTTGGATTATTGATTGGGCAGCCCAATAAGCCTCGAGGAAATGGAAAATGGACTGGTCCTTATTGGAATCATCAACAGAAAGGGCAGTGTTTCTCTCATATGTTACATGTGGAAGTTTTAACTTCACACAACGCCCCAGAAAGCAGCTTGAGCATCAGTACCTGTGCATTTTTGACTTAGTAATTCCGCTTCTTGGAGTCTTTTCTAAGAAAGGAATGGAAGAGGAAGACGAAGATAACTTTGTAAGGATAGGATGTTCATCCCAGTGTTGTTTATAATAGTGAAAAGTTGGAAGTGGTCGAACTTTTCAGCAGTGGGGACTTTGTTCAATGATGGGGATCTGCTGGAGATACCCACAACAACAACCACAAAGCATGGCGAACGATAGGGAAGTGAGCTTGGTGAGAAAAGGCTCGGCCAAAAGTCCTTCAAACATGAAGGAGAGCAAAAGTAGCTTTCGTCAAAATCTACCTCAGTGATTCTTAACATGTTTTGGGTCACGAGTTCCTCTGGGAGTGTGTTAATTTCCTCGCCTTAAGGAATACACGTAGGAAGACATTTTTCAGACGATCTCAGTGGTTCAGGCTCTTCCTGCCGTCTGGGGGTTCTCAGGTGAAGAACCTTGGTGTGTGTGGTAGGCAGAGACCAAGGTGACATGCCTTGAGCGCCTACTATGCCCAAAGCGCAGTTCCTGCGGTTACACAGCTAAAGTAGGTGAAGTCCGTGCCCGAGGAGACTTCTTATTTGGACAGAATTAGAGAAAGAAATGCCACGAAGACCAAGTAACCTATAGCTGAGGTCCCTTCCTGGGACCTCAGGCATAGTCCACGTAGCTGCAGACCAGTATGGAAGTACATTCTTCAGGGTTGGGTTACAAAGTAGAAATGGGACTAGCCATTCCTTCATTCGTCCATTTGTTGCATTCAGCTCTTACTCTCTCCTGGGCACTATTTTAAGTGATAGGGATAAAACAGTGGATGAGAGAAGCAGGGTTCTCTCAGGGGAGGTTGTATGCTAGTTGGGAAGACAGAGAGAAGGGAGAATACTAGCAAAGAAATAACATTTTAAGTCACCTAGTGACCACAGGCCCCCCATGAACTCATCAAGCAGTTAGACTCATCTTCGATTCCAAGGATTGGAGGATAGCACGGTTGACCCAAACTTCATGGCCACCTTGTCCCCCATCCTTGGAGAGGACATGGCCACTGGGCTAGTTGCCGTGGCCGCAGGCAGGACATGCCTGGGCAGATCAAGTGGCTGGAGTCCTCTGAAGTCCTTTTCCTGGCAACAGAAAACCCCGAGTGAGAAACTGCAGAGAGGGCGTTAAAGATGGGGCATCCCCGGTCATGAGATGTGAAGCTGAAAGGAACTTTTTAAACCATCGGTAATGAAAAACACAGTTCACCTCAGAAGAAGGCATGGATGTTTCTTATCAAGTTAAGCATACATCTCCTCTTTGACCCATGATTCCACTCTTAGGTGTCGACCCAAGAGAAATGAAAACCTGTGTCCCCAGAAAGACTTACCCAAGGGTGCCCATAGCAGCTTTATTCATAACAGCCACAAATTGGAAACAGCTGCAGCGTCCGTCCACAAGAGAATGGGTAAACAACTCATGGTATATTTATACCATAGAATGCGACTTAGTAATAAAAAGAAACATAACTCCTGACACAGGCAGCATCATGAATGAATCTCATAAACATTATGCTGGGTGAAAAAGCCAGATACAAAAGAGAGTATATTGTAGAATTTTCTGTTCCTTGAGTTCTGGACTGGTAAAGCTAACCTTGGGTAGAGACACGGAGGAGTGGTTTCCCATGGAGGAGGAGCGGGGTGTGGGGTTGACGAAGAAGGGAGCCGTGGTTATCTTCTATATCTTGTCCCACGTTTGGGCTTCACAGGTATGCATTTGTCCAAACTTAAAATGGTACTCTTAAGATTTATTATATTTTACGTAAATTTTACTTCAAAAACATCTTAAGTTAATGGTATGCATGCTGAAGCTTGGAGTAAAGTGTGCTGATGTCTACAACTTTGAAATGTGTAAAAAATGAGATGAATGGACCAATGGATAGATGATATGATAAAGCAAGTGTAATAAAATGTGAATTATAGAGTCTAAGATGTGGCTATAGGAGTGTTTACTGTATAATTCTGTCAACTTTAAAAAAAAAAAGATTTATTTATTTATTTTGAGAGAGAGAGAGCACGCATATGAGCAGGGGGAGGGACAGAGGGGGAGGGAGAAAAAGAGTCTTAAGCAGATTCCATGCTGAGCCCAGAGCCCAATGTGGGGCTCAACCCTGAGATCACTGCCTGGGCCCGAACCAAGAGTCAGACGCTCAGCCTTCTGCGCCACTCAGGCACCCCTTGACTTTTCTTTATACTAAAATGCTGGGAAGAAAATGTTATTGTTGAATAATAAACTATTCAAAGATTTGGTGACTTAGAACACTACTCATTGTTCTTGGGTTTGCCCGGGTGGTTATTCTGCTTTGCAGGATTTCGGCCGAGATGCTGAGACAGGGGGAAAGTCCCAAATAGTCTCACTCCACTGGTATTGGTGTCGGCCATCAGCCAGGAGCTCAGCTGAGGCTGTTGGCCGGGACCCTCGGTTCCCTCCCCTGTTGACTTCTTCAAGGGGCTGTTTGAACTTTGTCAGGACACGGCGACCAGTTCCCAAGAGGGAAGACCCTGTGGGAAGGAAGCAGAAGCTGTGAGTCTTCATCAGTTAGGCCTGGATGGGGAAATCCCACAGTGCTAGTTTTGCTGCATTCAGGGTTCAAGGGGAGGAAAGTGGAGTCCATCTCCTGGTGCGGGGGAGTGATGAGAATTTGCAGCTCTCCCTTAAATACCCCCAATTTTTTGACTAATCGTTCTGCAGGACAGATTGCCTTATTTTTGTATTTTATATTCTCGATAGAAAATATGAAATCATTATCAAAGGTGGAGTTAGCCAGGGAGAACGTGGTCCAACTATGTAGGAGAAGGATTATGGAGGTATGTGAGGAAGTTAACTTGATAACAGTATTATCGTGTTGTTTTCTCAGAGTCTTCTGGATTTTGTAGTGTGGGCCAGTATTTGAAAATGGTTTTAAAACTGTGATGATTTCTTTTTTTTTTTTTCATTCTGAACAAATATTTACTTTCAACTTCACTTTGAATTTGTAACTTTGAATTTTTTTCCTTGAAAAAGGCACCCAAATAATATATGTTTCACACTACACCAAACTGGATTCGTTCTATGTAAGAGTAAAATATGAATGTTATTTATCTTTTGTCCTAGACCAGCGAGGATTCTCGGTCCTGGGCCTCCAGAGTATGTCAAAGTGAAAAACACCATACTTAGAGACCGCTCGTGCCTTTCCTAGTTGGGCTGCCTCATTGAGAGCATTTCCTTTTCTCAGGTGGTCAGTTTTCCTATTTGAGTCACTCATGCTTTGTCCCAGCCTGATGTTTGGGGTGAGCATTTTGGTTTCAGATCAGAGCTCTGTTGAGTAGCTCAGGCTAGTCCGAACCCATCCTGGTTCATACTTACTCTGGTGTAACTGTGTCCTCTCTCGCCCTAAAGGGGCCGGCTTTGGGCCATCAGTGTGTGGTTCTTGTGAAACTTACTTTGGAAATGGGGTGCCTCGATCCGGGGGTGAGATCAGAGTTCCCTCCTCGCCTCAGCCTTTGAACCGTAGGCTCCCGTGTACTTCTGAGCTTGGGCTTGAGTCAGTGAACGATTTTGCTCGTATGTGCCCTTGCCCAATAGAAGATTCTTTGAAAGAGTTAACACTTATTCTACTAAATGATTATTTAGGATTTCTGTTGATCTGTTCAGTGTTGGTTTCATTTTACTTAAGGTAAATCCCATTTCTGAGATCGTTACTACCATGAGTTAGAATTGCATGTGTAGTTTTGCTGCGGGTTTTTGATCCTTTCATTTTTAAAATCTTCCTTAAATCATCGTTGAATTTTTCTTTAAAATAACATTGCTTCATGGTAGAGATGAACCAGTGGACAGCGCTGAGGACAGTGATCGTGGCAATGACAGTGGTGAATTTATCAGTGTGGAAACTGAGGCACCCAATGGTTGGTAATTTGGCTAAGGTAACATACATGGTGACTGCGTAGCAGAATTAAAAGAAGATTTTAACTGTTGATACTGTGAAGTGTTTTAGGGTGTAGTTTATTAAAACTAAGGGTGTCCAATTCTTTATACTACCTTTGAGATGTTCTTATCTAACCTGCCCATTCTATAGACAAGATAACTGAGGTACAATTATTATTGGAAGCCTAGCGACATGGGGTCTGAATTGCACATCCTGGAGTTTATTTAGGAAGAAAAGGTGGGAGAGTAGAGTATATTTCGGGATAATGATGTGCCAGTGAACAGGAGAAACTGGGGTAGGCGGAGACATGGGGTTTGTGTGTCAGTGAGTGTTCATGATGTGTGTGGTGTGGGGATGGGCACAGAAGCAAGAACAGGGAAGCATAACTAACGTTACTCAACACAGCTGATGACGTCAGTGGTGTGCTGGTGACGTTAACTATCAGCTCTTGGTTAAGGGAGTGAGGTGCCAGGGGAGGGCCTGATTTGTAGCATTCGCCAGTTTCTGTGGTGTACATACACCAGCTGTGACTGATTTCAAGCTACTAGTGTGATGTTATGCACAGAGTTGGAAAACACAGCGTTTCTACCGCACAGATAAAATAAATAACTTCAAAAACAAAGATAAACAATGAGATGTAGTAAAATCATTAGCAAGGAATGCATTGTGGGTATTTATTATCTTTGTTTTTAAATGTAATTTATTTAATTGCAAATTTATATCATTATGCTTAACGACTGGCTTACAGAATCCCTGAACATGTAATAATTGCAGTCTGGTAGGTGCTGGCACCAGCATGCCACTGCAGAAAATCAACCAGTATGTTTTCATGACGTCACAGACCAGGATTTGCCTTGAACTCTTGACAGGATGTGCCTGCAGAGGTGGGAAACCATAGTGACACCACGTTTTATTTTGGAACGGACCGCCTGATCTTGGTATTAGCAGAATACAACTTGGCATCTCAGGGAGATGAATTTTATTGTGCTTAATGTGGAACAAATGTTCTTTTGTTTTATGTGTTCTCAGAGGTCAGCTGTTCCTTCTAGCTTTGTTTGGGGTTTGACTGAGGAAAGCTGATGGCTGATTGTTTACACTTGGGTTAGTGGGGCTACCATTGGCTAGAGTATCTCTTACCCTTTTGGCATCTTCTCCCCCAAGTCCCTTCAGCAAGTACCATGGTCAACATGGTGCTTCTTGACTTCTCTCTCCAAGTTCATCTTCGCTGTGTGTATCCTAAGCCCCAGCCACCTTGAAGTGGGCGCAGGTGGTTGTATCTCATTCCCACCCCTTTGTGCCTCAGTCATGCTGTCCTCTCTTCCTGGATGCCTTTTACCCCTATCAACCCGTACCCTACTACCAATCATCAAGCTCCCATTCTCCCCAGCTCACTCTGATTTATCCTTATCTCTGGATTAAGTATGTGTAGGGTCTCTCTCCCCAGTTGTTCCAGGCTGGATGACTAATCATCCCACTTCAGTACAGGCTTACTTTTTACACTTCATGGACAATATTTATTGTCTTTCTTTTAGACTGTAGGTACCCTCAAGTACTTGCACTGCATCTTGTAGGGCAGTTTCTAAGCATAATATAGCACGTCACTGTACACAGTAGGAAATCCATAAATGCTGCCTAATTTGTGAATCTTTATTTTCCTTTTCCCCAAAATTATTCTCCTCCTGAGTCATTTCTTCCATTCCCGTGTGCCAGTGGTAGCCTGCAACTGAGAGTCTCAAAAATCTGTCTTTACTTTCCTCTTCTGGTATCACTTCTTAGTCTCTGGCAAGAAATTTTCTCCCCTTAAGTAATGAGTCATAAGAGGCAAGAGATAATTTCCTGAAAGTAGTGGCTCAGAAGAACACATTTCGCTAAAAGGTTATTCCCGAATGCTGACTGCTGTTAGTCAAATCAGCCCACCTTAAGATAATGTCATTGGGAATTAAAGGCTTACAGTTTCCAGAATTATGTCCCTCTATTAGAGGTAAATTGTCCAGCAAAGGAAAAAGAAAACCTCCATGAAGGACTCTGAACTCCTGGGGAAGGTGAAAGGCAGGAGAGAAATGAGCAAGTTCCTTTCCTGCTGCTGCCTCCTTCTTTAGAGCATGTCAGAAGAGATCGTCTGTGTAAGTTCAGGTAGCTTTCAAGGATAAAATGAGAACAGCTCCTATTTATTTTTCTGAGTTTGGACCTGGAATCTCCACGGTTATCTCTCATCATCTCCCAGTAACCACAGTGTGATAGAGAAGACAAATGAATGGCCAGACATTCCACCTCCCTCCCTGTGGTGCTCCTCCTCCACTCCATTGATGGCAGGCTTGGCCATGTGATTTGCTTTGGCCAAGGCAGTGTGAGTAGAAGTAATTCGTGTCATGTCAAAGCCCAAGTTTGAAGGGCTGATCTCCCAAAAAGAGGCTGCTCTATTAGGCTGGGTCTCAGACTGAAGGCAGCATGGATGGAGCTGTAGTTGACCCAGGGTGGGGTGGGTTGTGGTGGGGTGGACAACTAGCATCATTGAGAATGAAATCCTTATGGTTATAAGTCTCTAGGATGTAGGAGTTTTTTGTTACTACAGCAAATCTTATCCTAGACTGATTGATGTATAGTCCATTAAAGGAGTTTATCAGATTACCAGATTTTTTAAAGAAAGGAAGGGAAAGAGCTTAATTTATTTTTAAAAAGGCTTTGATCAACATTAACTTATTTATTCAATGTTTAGAGAGAAGTGAATTCATATATAATAAGTAAACATTTCCTCTTTATGTAATTGTCTCTAACTTGGCATTATCTTTTGTGTTTCTATAGTAAGCTGATTGGTGGTTGAATGATTAGTCATCCTTTGAATATGCATCAGGGGCCTGCTATCATCCAAGCACTGTGTTAGGTCCTGAGACATAGCGGTAAACAGATGAGGTCCTGGTTTATGAAGCTTTCACTTTGGTTGGGTTAGGCAAGTAAAAAAATGAAGACTAAATAATAAACATGGTAACTTCAGAAAGTGACTAGGTCATAAGAGCAGTAAAAGAGGATAAAGTGATAGAGAGTAACTGTGTGATAAGGGCGGGGCATGGGACATTTGATTCATCATTTGATGTGCCTCCCTATACATTACAGAGAAGTAGAACTGATGTGCACCATGCCTTCCTCTCCCCCTCCCCTTTTCAATGGGGTCATAGTTTTATGCCAATCCCTTTAATGAAAGCACTGGAATAATTTAAAGCTGAGAGCCATTTTATTTTACAAATGTTCTTTTTATGATACAAACATTCCTCTTCTAATTCACCTGGAGTTAAGTCTGAGTTTTTTCTATAAAAGGACTTCATTCCAATGTTGAAGAGGACTCTTCCTGGATGACATCATGAAGACCTTCATTTCTGAAGTGTCCAGGGAAGCTCCATGACAGGGCAGTTAGCTTTAGTTTGGTTCCAGAACATGGGCCCCATGTGTTCTGTGAAGCTCTGATCTAGGGCGTCCCATTTTCTGATAGCAGGGCTCCCCTGTGGACAAGGTCTACCATCTGCCTCTTAACAAGGCGAAGTTGAGCTCGGAGTACTAATGGTCACAGTCACAAAAAGCATATCAACTGGCTTTTATGTTTTCAAATTCAGTGAAGCCAATGATACCACAAAAGCAGAGAATTATTCATATTCATCAAAAGTTGACTCCTACCTTTTGTAACAATTCTGTTCTGCAGTCAGAATCCTAAAATGTCAAAGGTAAAAGACATGCAGCTCATCATTTTATAGTTATGGGATCTGAGACCAAGATTGAAATGTATTGTTTGAGTTTGTTTGTTCATTCAAAAAGTATTTCTTGAGCACCAACTCAATGGGACTTGGGCACCATGCTGGTCCCCATAATTATAATGGGCCACAAAATCGTCTTTGTTCTTAGAAGGTTTACAAGGTGGTGTGTCTAGTAGGAGTAAGAGCTGTGAAAGAAAGGCAAATCTTTCAAGTAGTCTGATCTGGGTCTGGAGGCAGTGGCTCAGGAAGGATTCCCTGAGGAAAGGACTCTCCAGCAGAGATCTGTTGGGATGAGTAAGATTTAGTAAGGAGAAGGGCTTAAAAAGAGTGCTGTGAGAGCCTTCCAGACCAGGAGGAAAAGCACCTACAGAGGACCTCTGGGAATGGGAGTATGGCATTCTCAAGAAACTGAAGGTAAGCGAGGTTGGAAAGTGGAGAACAAGGAACATATACTGTCTACAGGGAAGCTATAGACTGTCGAGAGCACAGTGAAAACCTCTAAGAAAGGAATGACATGACCAGATTTCTTCTTTGAAAAGAACATGTTAACTAGGAATAGAAGGGCCTCCATTAATGCGGTAAAGATTACAAGAAGCCTATAGCAAATATCATACTTCATAGTGAAATATTTAAAGCCTTTTCCCTTGATACCAGGAATAAAACAAGGATTTTTTTATCAGTACTTTCTAGAAGTGGTAGACAGTTGTCATAAGGGTAGGAAAAGAAATAAAAATCATAATGCTTGGGGGGAAAAAAAAAAAGACCCGTTAGCATTTACGGGAGAAAATGATTATGTATGTAGAAAATCCAAAAGAATATACACATAAATTATGAGTAGTGATACATGAACTTTGCAAGGTTACTGGACACCATACAAAATACATTGTTTTAAGGCTAGCAGCAATAAAACAAAATTTTAATTAAGGCACATTTGTAGTAGCATCAAAATTTGATATTTTGAGACCTAATAAAAGTTTTGAAAACTGAACATTAATGAAACTAAAGAAGACAAGTGACTGGCTGGATACACCGTATTTGTGGATCAGAAAAAGCAACATTGTAAAAATGTGAGTTTTTCCTGAATTGATCTATAGATTCACCGCAATCCCAGTAAAAAATCTCCTACCTTTTTGGGGCAGAAGTTGACAAGGTAATTTAAAATCTATGTGGAAATGCAACGGGTTCAGTCTAGTGAAAACAGTCTAGATGAGGAAAAAAATAGGTGAAGGTCTTACTCTATTTAATAATTGGGCTTATTATTATTATTTCTTACCGTAATCTCTATACCCAATGAGGGGCTCAAACTTACAACCCCAAGATGAAGAGTGGCATGCTTCGTTCGCTGCGTGAGCCGGGCAGGTGCCCCCATACCATGGCTTATTAAAAGTTATAGTCATGAAGTTCTTCCTGTTGACAAATGGATGGACCAAAAAAGACCAGCGGAATAGAGTAGAGGACCCAGACACAGAATCACACAAACACAGTCACTTGGTTTGTAAGGTGACACTGCCGTGTAGTAGTGAATTATATGTTTGTTTGTTTTAAATAAATGGTGCTGGGTCATTTGGATACTCATGTGACAAAGATGACAGGTGGATTGCAGATTGAGTGTGGAAGACGAAGCAAGCCAAACCAAACCAAACCAAAACAACTGTCACAGAAGAAAATGTAGGAGAGCTTTTTTTTTCTTTTTATTTTTTTTAAAGATTTTATTTATCTGACAGACAAAGATCACAAGTAGGCAGAGAGGCAGGCGGGAGGGGGGGCGGGGAAGCAGGCTCCCTGCTGAGCGCTCGGTCTCAGGACCCTGGGATCATGACCTGAGCTGAAGGCAGAGGCTTTAACCCCTTGAGCCACCCAGGCACCCCTGTAGGAGAGCTTTTAATAAGCCTTGGGGCGGGACAAATTACTTTTAGGATACAAAAAACTCTAACCAGAAAGGAAGAAGGAATAGGTAAATTGGACTACATTAAAATTAAGAGTTTCTGTTTTTCAACAGATTCCATTAAGGGAGTGAAAAGGGAGTTCATGGAATGAAAGAAGATATTTGCAAAGCCTACAGTTGACAGAAGACTCATTTCCATAACATATAAAGACCCTTACCAATCAATAATAAAAAAGGGAGGCAGCTTAATAGAAAAAATGAGCAAAGGATTTCACATCCATCTCACAAAAAGAGATATCTAAACAGCCAAAAAGCACAGGAAAACTGTTCAGCCTCATTAGGAATCCGGGAAATGCAGATTAAAAGCGTGATGGTATATGTTTGTACCCCCACCAGAATGGCTAAACTGAAAGTGAGAGATGACAGGCTAATGCTGATGGGAGTGTGGACCGATCAGAACACTTACACAGTGCTGGGGGGAGGGCAAATCGGTTACAACTATTTTGGAAAACTGACTATGTCCACAAACACTGAACGTATTCTCACACTATCACCCAATACTTGGGCTTCTCCAAACCCAAGTACATGTACAGAAAGTACTAGAACATTTACATTGTGTTGTAAAAGCACAATGTACTGTACTATAATGTGGCTAGGGTAGTGACTAGAGGAGGTATGGGTGGTGGTAGGGGGGTCCTAGAGATACTGGTGGTGTTCTTGATCAGGTGCTGGTTTTGTGGGTATGATCACTTTGTAAAACTCATGAGATTGTACCTTATGATTTGTGTATATGTTGTACCTAATGTTATACTTAAATAAAAATTTCATCTTAAAAAATAACTGGAATTCCTGCAGAGTAGAGAAGAGAGCAGAGTGGGCAGCCTGGATGTGGGGTGTCAGGCAACTCTTGCAAGACCTCAGGCCCAAGATGGAGCTGGTAGTTGAGAGGTAGCAGAACAGGTTCTGGAGAAGAAAACCAAGAGGACTTTGGGATGCATTGGCTGGAGCAGATGCATGAAAGGGAGGCGTCAAGATTGCCTCCCAGGTGCTGACTTGTGTAACCAGATAAAGGTGTTTTCCTCCCCAGAGAAGGGGGGCGTGGTGGGGGGGGGTGTTATTGGGCAGGTGGGTGGTAGAGAGGAAGTTGGGCTTCCAGAGGGTGCACTAGTAGACTCACTGCTTGGGCAGTTGGGTATGTAGGTCTGGAGTCCAGAAGAAAGGCTTGAAAGGCAAGCTGTTAATAAACTGGCCTCAAAGAAGTAGAACTTGAACTGAATTTTTTGAAGAAAGATACCAATTATCCACATGCCAGGCATCCCTGGGCTAAACACCTTATCCATGTCGTCTCCTTAGTTTCCATGTCCATGGTGATACTATCAGTATGTGATGTCACCACAGAGCAAGTGTGCTTAGAGAAGTTAAGTGAATTGTGGATGGATTGAGCTTTAGGGAGAGGGCAGGAAGGTAGATCTCAGGGATTTCCAGATTCAGATCTTCTGACCTAAAGTTCTGTTGAATCCCGAGACTCAGTGGGCTCTGTGTGATGGGCCCCAGATGACGAGCAAGGGCAGCCACAGCATCTATTTAGATCAGATCAGGAGATCTGAATTGCATCTATTGGAAGAAATCTTTGAGAAAGATAGTATATATCCATCTGTGAGTCTGGGAAGGAGCTCAGAGGTTTGAACTTCGTGAGTGTTCCAGATCAGGTTTAGAAGATAAACTCTCAACATTCCAGTCTAGTTAAGCCACCTGCCAGCTAAGTGACCTTGGGCAAGTCACTGAATTCATCCATGCCTGTGTTTTCTGTAGTTGAATTAAAAAAATATCACAACATATGTTTATCATTTGACAGGGTTTGTGGGACAGGAATCTGGGCACCCCTCAGTGGGGTCTTCTCCTCATGGTCTCTCACAGGCTGAATGAGGGGTCAGCCAGGGCTGAGCTCTCATCTGAGGCTTGTCTGGGGAAGGATCTGCCTTCAGGCTCCCGTGCTGACAGGATCCAAACCTCTGCAGCAGATCAGACTGAGGGCCTTACCTCCTTGCTAAATGTCAGCTGGAGGCTACTCTCAGTTCCTTCTGGTGCGGAACTGTCTGTACGATGACGTTACTCATCAAAGCTGGCAATAAAGAGAGTCAATGAAGACCATCTCTGAGCAGGATGGAAGTTATAGTCTTAAGTAGGATATCATGGCAGTGACATCCCATCACCTTTGTGCTGTTCTAATCATTAGAGCCAGGTCTCATATCTTGCCCACATTCAAGGGGAGAGGACCATGCAAGGCATGATCACCAGGAGTCAGGGACCATTAGGGGCTACTTTTGTGTCTGTCTGCCATGATGCCTCAGTGTTCTCATTTGTAGAATGGGACTGACAATGATACCCACCTTATGGGTGGTTGTGTGGAGTAAAGAAGATAATAAAGTTAATACATGTAAAGCACTTAGCACGATTTCTAGAACATATTTATGCTCCAAATATGGTTCATTGGTATTTTTATTCTTCAGATTCTGAAGTCATATGGCCTTGTGAAAGGATTCTCACTTTTCAAAAAAACTGGGAAGGAAACCCATTTAGTAAAAAGTGAAACCAGTAACCTCTGGGTAACCTCCAAGGAGATACAAGGTATCCATGTCTGGCACTAAAATATGAGAAGTTAATGCCCCCACTATCTAATAGGGTCCACAGTCCCCTTTCTGCAAATATACAGACCGTGGTTCTATTGCATTAGTTTCCAAATCAGCGGCAGCATGGAGATCATGTTGAAGTTCAAATACTGACTCATTGGCGTGCAAGTACAAATATCTGCCTTTTAGTCACGGACAAGGAAAACATGCATTCTACTTGCTGCTATAAATCAGCAGGCTTTCAAGGTATCCCTTGATGATGGTGTTGACCGTAAGCCTTCAGGAGAAAGAGGAAAGCTGTTGGACTGGGAGTCAGGAGTCTTGGGTTTGACTCCGAATTCAAAGACAATGATCTTCGTGCCTCCGGTCCAGTTACTTCCTTCTGGCCCTCTTTTGGCTCCTCTGGAGCAGGAGAGGTTTTCCTCTTCTGCCTCTAGGGCTCTTTGCTCTGATGAATTTCTTTGACTCTAAATTTCAAAGGCACGTTGGTCTTCTAGGTCTCCTAGAAGCCATTGGAGGGGTGGCCTGCCTCTTGTCCTGTACGAAGGTAGAAGGTCAAGGCATGCTTCTCCCTACCCCCTATGCTTAATGTTCATTTCTTAACCTGAATTTCAAGTTGGTCACACAAGGACATCTTGTGCCCAAATGCATCTGAGGATAAAAATAAGCTTCTGTGAGTTTTCCTCAGGGGTGAGCAATTCTACATCCATTAGTAACCTCAGCTTCCACACGACTGCTTGCCACAAGGCGTGCATTCATAGGATGCTAAAATGTTTTTTATTAAAGGTTTATTTATTTATTTATTGCAAGTACAAGCAGGGGGAGAGAGAGTGACAAGCAGACTCTGCACTGAGCACGGATCTCCATCTCACCACCCTGAGATCATGACCTGAGCCCAAATCAGGAGTCAGATGCTTAATTGACTGAGCCACCCAGGCACCCCAGGATGCTACAGTCTTTTATGAAAATCAGACTGGGGCTGAAATACCAAGCCTGCTGTTTGATAAACCTGCTGTTGCTATTATACTACAAGATGATGTCCTAGGATTTCGGGAGAGGTCATTCATTTGTTCACCCGCTCATTCAAACGTTCGCGAAGGACTTGTAACTAAAGTGAGTCAACCCGGAGCGCTTGGAGTTAAGAGTTCTGGAAGGGGGTTTGGTCTTCAGAAGCCTAGAGTTTAGTAAGATAGGCAAGCAAAGGGAAAATTTTATGTACTTACCACTGGATGACTGATGACATTCTTGCTTTAGAGTCCTGCTGTCTTCTGGTTGGAGGACAAGGATCGTGGTCCTTCTATAGCTGGGTGCTATGCTACGGCCTTTACATATATTAACTCCTTTAATTGTCATGAGAACCCTTAGAGGTAGGTTTTAATTTTTAACTCCCGAGGAAGTTTGGGGCCGAGGAGAGGTCAGGATACTTGCTGGAGGTCATGCAGCTGGGAAGGGGTAGATCAGGAGCCTGACGTCGGAGGTCTGCTCTCAACCACGCCCCATGCCTCATGGAGCTGTCCACTCAGCGGGCATTTACGGCAGGTTTGCCATGGGCTAGCGGATGGGGGTGTCAGTGATGTGTCTCCTGTCCCGGAGGGGTTCACAGCCCACCACACAGCAGTCTGTGAGGAGAGGCAAGTGCAGAATACTGTGGTGTCCAGAAGAGCCCAGTGTGCACCCCAACACGGGAGGACGTGTGCCTGTTCACGTTGGTGCCCCATCCGTACGCACGGTGGCGGTGGGCTGGTCTCTGTAATGCCCCCAAGCATCGCTTGCTCCCTCTTTGCTCTTAGCCTGATGTGTATCCCAGGACAAAGATAGACCTTTGGCTTTCAAGAAATGCCTGAATGATTTTGTTACTGTTGCTGTATCAGGAACATCGATATTATTATCTAAATAATAGCTTCAAAAAATCAACTCTATAAGTCTTTTCTTTTTACTCAGATTCATCCTATCACGGACTCAGGATGCTAGTTGTAGTTCCTCCCGACGTGCATTAAAATCAGCGCACAACAAGGGGCACCCAGGTGGCTCAGTCAGTTAAGCGTCAGACTCTTGGTGTCAGCTCAGGTCGTGATCTTGGTGTCATGAGATCAAGCCCCACGTTGGGCTCTGAGCTCAGTGCGGACAGAGTCGGCTTGAGATTCTCTCTCCTCTGCCTCTGCCCCACCCTGCTGCTCTGTCTCTCAAATAAGTAAAAATTTTTTTTTCCTTTTTAAGATTTTATTTATTTATTTTTGAGAGAGAGTGTGTGAATGGGCAGGAGGGGCAGAAGGAGGGGCAGACTCCTGGCTGAGCAGGGAGCCTGAGGGGGGGGTCAAACAAATAAGTCTTTTAAAAAAAATTGATGCCAATTCACATAAAAAGCATCCATGGCCCATATAAAATCCCGCTGTGGCCCGCCATGGAGGAGCCTCCTGCCTGCCACACTTTGTGTCGCATACTGCACTGCGGTGGCCTGTCTCCTGTTGTGTTGCTAATGAGGTATCATCTTAGGGACTTTTCATTTTTCCAGGAACAAGGGTGAGTGCCAACGCAGAGTATGAAGATGCTGTGATGCTAAGATACCATTTCAGTTTCTAATCAGAGTTACATATTGGGGAAAGTCTCTCAGGGCCAATGGGGTCCAGCAGGGGAGACCTTGAGCCTGGGGGGTGTCTCTCAGTGGCTCCGCTCTCATTTCCAAGGCTTTACCACTCTTTGAAACAAGGGCAGCCTCTCTGCAGACCGCCTGCCTCACACCTCTGCTGGAAGACGGTACCCAGCTTCTGTCCTGCCCTTCTATGAGCAGGTCGGAGACCCATGTTTATTGTCAGACAGTATTTGCTGAGCCTTCTCATGATCTTTTGACAAGTGTGGTTGCCGTCATGACTGCCAGATATGCATTCAGGGTAGACGGCGATGAAAGCAGGTGTGTCAAAGGCCATAGTCAGCTGAGTAACATCGGGGAAAACCTGACATCTCCTGGGAAAGGTTGGGTGAAGCATCTTGTGGCCAGAGGAAAAGTCTCAGTGTATAGAGGACCCTTCTTGAGAGCTTGATTCTTTGCCACTGGCTGAAGCCTCCTGGTCATGACCCTGACCTTCACCCCTGCTTCTACTCTTCCTTCAACTGTATCTCCTTTCCCATCTTCCGTCCGTGTCTCTCACCGTCTTTTCTGTGCCCTCCCCCACTGGAGTCACTGTTGCTACAGCTCAGCGTATGCCCTGTAGATGCACCTCTGTCTTCACCGCCAGAATCCCCGGCCTGAGAGGCAAGGAGATCTGAATTGCTCTGTTGGGTGGATGTGACACGTGCTCTTGGGGTTCTGGGTTGGAATTTACAACAAGAGGAGAAAGCTGTAGTTAGAAAACTTGAAGTTCCTGCTGTGATTGAAAAGACCCTACATGGTCTGGCCACTGCCCACCCTTCCAGCTTTCTCTTGCCTTCCCTCCCTGGCTCGTCACATCCCAGTTTTAGGTTTCCCCGTTCCTCCCCACGCCAGGCATACGCCTTTGCACCTTCACCACGGCTTCGAGTTCTCCCCAGAGTCAGCCCATGGCCACTTCCTCTGCATCATTGTAGCCTGAGACTCATGAGAAGGCTCCTTGGTCCCTTTGACAGCGGTGGGTCTCCTCTTGTCTCCCTCTCTCCCACCCGTCTCATTTCTTCGTAACACTCGCTATCTTAAAGTGTCTTCTTTGTTGTATTATGTGTTTAGGATCTGTCTTGTCCATGGGACTGCAGCTTCTTGAAGACAGAGCCTTTGCTCTGTGTTTCCATAGCTATCCTCAGTGCCTGGAAGAGGACACGACCCAGATCAGATATGCAAACATTTGTTTTGAAGGAATGAATGGATTAATTAATGAATGCGAGCATTCATTGGCTGTTGAGTGTTGGTTGAATTTTATTGAACTGGTTTAGTCACAGTATTGTAGAACGGCTTACAGACTCTGGGAAGGCTGTTCCATGCATAAGGTGGGCTAGCTTGGAACCTGCCTGGCTAAGGCAGGAGAGGTCTACTGTAGGCCAGCAGTTGGGATGTTTAGTAAAAAAATGTCTAACCAGAGAGATGTCCTTGCTTTTCCTATCTTTTTTTTTTATTATTTTTTTTAAAGATTTTTAAAATTTATTAATTTGACAGAGATCACAAGTAGGTAGAGAGGCAGGCAGAGAGAGGAAGGGAAGTAGGCTCCCTGCTGAGCAGAGAGCCTGATGTGGGGCTCGATCCCAGGACCCTGAGATCATGACCTGAGCCGAAGGCAGAGGCTTAACCCACTGAGCCACCCAGGCGCCCCACTTTTCCTATCTTTTAGAAATCCATGGGTCTAGCTGATTTGAGAGCCTCTGGGATTTTTATTTTTTGGTCTTCCTTAATTCTTTCTTGGGAGAAAGAATCTTAATTATAGAAATAATAATGGTAACAAAAACCACTTATTGAACACTTAGAATGTGCATAGCATGTGCGAGGTGTGTTATAGAAATCACCTAATTTAATTAAGACACCGTTATGGGTTGAGTTATTCTTCTCACCCCAACAAATTAAGTGCTGAAGTCCCAAGCCTCAGTACCTCAGAATTATTTGGAAATGGGGTAGTTGCTGATGTAATTAAGACAAGGTCACGAGAGTGGGTGCTAAGTCAGTATGGCGTATGTCCTTATGATAAAAGGGAAATTTAGATACAGAGACACACATGGGGGAAAGACAGAGACACACATGGAGGGACACAGAGAGAGCCACTTACAAGTCCAGGAGAGGGGCCTGGAGCATATCCCTTCCCTCAAACCCCAGAACAAACCAACCTGCCAACACCTTGATTTCAGCCTTCCAGCCTCTGGTAAGGGGTGTTGGCCGGGTGGATACCCTAAAATTATCAACCGTCTGCAGGGAGGTGAGATAGTGTGGTGGTCAGGAGCCTGGAGAATCGAGCCAGGCTGCCTCGATGTGAATCCCTCTTCTTCCACAGGCTGTAAGACCTCAGGCAGGGGGCAGAACCTGGTGGAGGGCTCCGTACTTCATTCCTGAAACAGCTAGTGGTCACGGAACTGGCTGCGCAGGATTGTTGCAAAGATTACATGCGTTCGTACTCAGTGTCTCCTGGCACAGAGGAAGCTGGGGGTAAGCTGGAGGTATTGGCGCCATTGTGGGGAAGTTACATCTGTCTCCTGCAGCAGTAACACTCTGGGGACGCTTCTCTTTTCCAGGGGGCCTCCTGCTTCTCACAGTGATTTTAGGAACCTACTGGCATTTGGTGAGCAGGAAAAGGTGGTAATTGTCCTGAAATTCACAGAGATGTTTTTTTTTTCCTCCTCCTACATATCTTGTGAACCCTGTGATGCCAGATGTCTGTGCAGGTGAAGAGCCGGTGGACAATGATCCGATGGTAGAGTGTGTGTGTGTGTGTGTGTGTGTGTGGGGTTGAACTTTTGTCGCTGCCTCATCTAAGTTCAAATGAACTAATTCTTGTTCCACATGCTGGAGTTGGTGATATTCACCTGCTTATGTCTTGATGCTGAATGACCTCAAGGTGAACACGTGATCATAGGTCAGTCCTGCCTGAGAACTTACTTTTCAAAAATAGACATTATTTTTAGCATATATTCCTTTCACTTTATTTCTTCTTTACAATTAAATTTGGGCCATAAAGGGAGATCCCAACCTCTATTATAAAAAGATCTCACTGGAGTCTGAGAGAGAGCAGCAGCTCTGCCCTGTGGTAGCTCTCTGTTGAGCTGAGTCTGTCTCTCAATGCCCGTCCTGTGACGACTCTTCAGATGGCTAAAGAGGGAGAAAAGATTCACCTGCTTACACCCCCTTCATCTTGACCTTCCCGAAAGGTTCATCCGTTGTCCCTCCAGCCTGTTCTCTGATGACATGGCTTCCAGACTCCTCACTGTCCTGGCTGCCCCCCTCTTAGTGGGCTCCGGTTTCTCTCCGTGCTGCTCATGAGAAAACCGACCTTAAGTAGAAAACCATAACCTGTTTTTTCCAATCTGCAGAACTAAAGTTGGGCCTGGGGCTAGGCCTTGGGTACAGCAGCCAGTGTTCAGAGTTCCATCCAGCATAACGAGAAATCTTGCCATGAAAACCTTTCAGTAAGAAGAAAAGAAAACCGACCAAGCCACCAACCAGAAATTCCCCCAAACACCAGCCCACAAAGAGTTTCTGTCGTGAAGCTGTGCTTCTCCCTCGGTGGCAGTGGGAACTTTGCTGCTGGCTACACACCACTGTTTGTCTTTTGTTGGAGGATGACTTCTAGAACATCATACTCCCAGATCATGGAATTCTTGCCAAAACTCAGAGAAAGGCATCAGAGATGAAGGTTTTGGGGGAAATCACCCAGTGAATGTGGACGTTTAGTATCAGGTCTCCGTCGTGACCATGTTTCCCGACACCACAGTCAAGCCAGAAGCATCTAGATCAGACCCATTGTCTTGATTGAAATGGAATCACTCCTTCTGTGAGCTTGTGCCTCTCCTTCCTGAAGAAGCCCTCTCCAGAGGAACGGTAATGACTTGACCAGGCCACTGATCAGCTGGAAGCTTCCAGATCATGACGGTGATGGCTCTGGAGTTTTTTGGGCCTTTCACCAACCCAGAATTGGTCCTGGTGAATTCTGGTTTGAATTTGTCCCCTCTAGCCCAACAAAGCCACTCAAGGCAGGGCTCCCTTGGGGCCTCAGGAGCTATGTGAGTTAAAATAGCCCTTGAATTAATCAGCTGCAGGGCGCTCTGCTCTGAAGACTGTCTTATGCTTTTTGCAGTTTTGGCATCTCGTTCTCCTGACAACTCCACACCCTGCAAACCACCATCCTTGTGCGATTGTTCTGAATGATCTGGAATTTCCTGCACAGCTCAAGACAGCTGGGAGCGGAGGCTTTCAGAGCAGCCTCGATTCATCCAGAATAGGGCGCTTGAACAAACAGCCCAGGAGTGGTGTTATCTCAAGTCAGACGAGAGAGAACCCCTTTCTCCCCCACCCCCGTTAAAATGTCAGAGAAGCATAAGGATGTTGAGCTGCCCCAGGACCCAGAGTTAAGATGTCTGGACCCACAGCTGCTTATGTTTCTGTAATGGCCAGAGCAGGGACGACTTCAGGAGACAGAGCAAGGGTCCACAGACTCTGGCTGGTGCCTTGAATCTGGCTCACTGCCTCTTTCCTTCAGAATGATCTTTACATTTTTTAATGGCTGGGAAAAAAAAAAATCAAAAGAAGAGTCCCTTTGAGTAGCATACAAAAATGATGGGAATTTCAAATATCATTGTCCATAAATAGTCTTATTGGAAGGACCAGAAGAGAGCATCTAAATAAAAATGATGATTTGGAGAAGAGTCTGAGGGCAAGGACGTGGGACCGTGGTTAAAATAATGAGCTCCTATCCAAGTTAATAAGATAACACTGCCGAATGATGCCGCCCTAATCTGATTTGCACTGGAGCCAAGGCTGAAATGCGTTCTTTGCTTGAAAGGAAATGTAGCCTCAGTGATACTAATATTCAAGCAATTTACCAAGTGATAAAACTAAAGTAATTTATTATAATTTTACGATGAGATCTCTTTCCTTGGCTTGGGAAAGGTTTTAGTGCCTCTAGTCTTGCAATTTCACTCTTGCTAATATTGATTTTACTATAATCTCTTTCCCTTTTTTACACTTCTCCAGCTATTTCTTGATTTGGACAGAATTCACATTTTTAACACAGTTGAAGATAGAAAAACCAGCCTTCAAGAAAACGCATTATGATAATTATATTTTCCTACCATTGGCCCATGTTATGTGTGTGCCAATAGAGAAAGATGTATTTCTAAGTTACTAGGCTTTTCTCTCCCCCTTGGTCTTCTTTTGGCTTAAAAAGGGGGAGCCAGAGGGGACAGGAGTGCCCCACGAGGGCCCTACCTATTAGGAAGACTTTGTAAGGCTACCTGGAAAGGAGACCCACATTCCCTCAGTAGGCTTTGGCAATCCTGGCAAAACCCTTTTGCTGCAGCCCTAAATTACTTCAGAAAGCCACACGCATTGTTACATCTGTGATTTTATGTAATCCTAGGAGGTAGGTGGGACTCATGGTGGCGTGTGACAGAGGGGGGAAATTAGGTTCCTACAGTTGAAACTTTACCCAAACTCCCACAGCGGCTACGTGGCGTGGTAAGAATTCAAGCCCAGACTGTCTGGTCCCAGTGCTGTGTGATCTCGCGACCACCCTGGGACTGAGGGCGTCTTTGGACGGCCCTTCCGTGGGGACCAGGGACCCGAGCACTTGAGAGCCCTGGCGTGAAGGGCCACACACACTCAAGCCTGAAGGCTCCGTGTCTCTTTAAGAACGCGCTGGCGCTCAGCCTCGTTGCTAGGCTAGCTGCGTTTCTAGGGAAGCTAATTAGAGCATATCTCCTTTCCGCACATCTCAGGGTGGGTGTTCCTTTCTCTTCTCTCCCAAAGCAGGAAGTGTTGCCAGAGCCTGGTGTTAAATAAAAAGGACAATTTGGGGCTCCTAGGTGAGCGTTGCTGTATTTATTAAACACTTCGCACATATTCCTAGCTGTGCAAAGGGAACACATAAGAAATTCTTCCTCTATGAGCCTGATCTGATTCTCAAGACCAAGCAATTTCATGAACGTGACCCTGTGTACGTTCCTGAGGGTTGAATATTGTACCCATTTCTCAGATGAGGGAAACTGAGGAACAGCTGACTGGACTCCTATACCTGGGGTTTCATTACTAAAAATTAGAGACATGGGCATAACTCGGGCTTCCTGACTCCCAAAGGGTCAGTGTTTGGGGCACGTTTGTGATGTCTGTGATCCCTTGCGGACTGTTTGTGAATTGTGAGAACAGCTCAGAGAAGCTTCCTTGAGATGCATTTTCCTAATTTTCTTTTATAGGCTCCCCTCAGCTGTTTCCCAAGTAGATTTTATTGTGGTTTTGCTTCCCCTAGACCTTTGTCCTGATGTCAATGACCTTTGTTTCCCATTAGCCTCTCAGAACCCATATATCACTGGTCGTGCATGAAAACCTATGGTTGCCTTGAAGATCCAGAAAGAAAACAGAGAAACTGGGGTTTGCCCCTGTGCCAGGATTGCATTAAGAAAATAAGTGCCGTCACTTTTGTGTGTACATTTGGGATTTTTTTCTCCTGGGTTAATTCTAGGGCAGTTAACATGAATAAAAATGTAGCTCTGCTGGGCTCTGGCAGAGATCTGGAACTGGCTTATCTTGATCAAGCTTGTCTCTTCTGTAGTTTCTTTTAAAAATGTCTTTTTGAGATGAGTTGGCAGCCATCCTGTTCTATTTCCCATTCGTCTGGCGGAAGGTGAGTAGAACATGTGTCTTCCCCTCTCGCACTGGGTACTAGGTGTAGTATGTTTGCAAAAATAGATCACCTCTCTTCCTTCTCTGATGGATGTTAGGTCAGTTGGAGTCAGAGCCCCGGGTCCTTTCCCTCCAGTTTCCCATCTTCCCTCGCAAATACCGTTCTTTACACCCTGGCACCTGTTGTGATGCCTTTACTCCTTAGTTTCTTTTTATTTCTCTGCAAAAGACTCCATACCCTGAGATGTGTGTCTGTAAACATTGGCCGTCCGATGATTGCTTTCTGGACTCAGAAAGCAATTTGTACAGCGTTTGCATTTCCAGTATAGAAACTGACCATCTCTCCTTCTCAGGAGAGGCAAAGGAACAACTTGTTTTAATTGAGCACTTACTATAATCCAGACCTGTGCATCTGTCCCTCACTGTGAACCTGCGCTTTTTTATTACCTCAGTTTTACAGGTCCGGGGGAAGGCCTGTTGCCCAAGTCACTTTACCAAGTGAGTGATAAACCAAGATTTAAACTGGGCCTGTCTGACCACAGAGTGTGTTTCATGAGATCCTGATACCTCACCACAATTCAGAGGCTCTCTCTGAGGTTAAGTGCAGCTCTTGCTCTCTTGCCTAAAATCCTCCACTGTATCCTAATCCCTTTTTGTTTGTTCTAATCGGAAGAAGCACTGGGCAGGCTGAATGGGGTTTCTCCGGTCTGGGAGAAGACTGCCGGTATTCTGTTCCCAGTGGTTGAGCTTAAGCAGAGCGTGATTCATCTTCCCCCAGAGCTGTCATGCTTGGGTCCATGGGGGCCAAGCCCGCTCACCACGACCACAGAAACCACATGGTGTTGCTAAGTTGTGGGCACCTGAATGCAGGGAACCAGCCAGGATGATGATCACAGTCATGATGACGGATGTTTATTGAACGTGTATGTCCCAGGCACCGATCAAAATGCTTTATGCAAATTAAGTTGTTTACTCCTTGAAGATCAAGATCATTACATTATTATCCCCATTTGTCAGATGAGAAAACTGAGGCCCATTGATTTTGTTACTACTTATCCCTGGCTAACATAGAGGGTTTTTTAAAAATTTATTTTTTATTTATTTTCAGCATAGCAGTATTCATTATTTTTGCACCACACCCAGTGCTCCATGCAATCCGTGCCCTCTCTAATACCCACCACCTGGTACCCCGACCTCCCACCCCCCACCACTTTAAAAACCCTCAGATTGTTTTTCAGAATCCATAGTCTCTCATGGTTCACCTCCCCTTCCAATTTCCCTCAACTCCCTTCTTCTCTCTATCTTGGGACTGGAAGAGATTATGCTGAGTGAAATAAGTCAAGCAGAGAGAGTCAATTATCATATGGTTTCACTTATTTGTGGAGCATAACAGATAGCGTGGAGGACATGGGGACATAGAGTTGTTTTATTATTTATCTGTTTCTCCCTCTAGAAGGTAAACTTCATCAAGGCAGGGTGGTTTTCTTGTTTTGTTTGTTTTGTTTTTTAATTTTTGATTTGTTCACTTTTGTATCCCCAATTTCCTAGAAAAATACTTAATACATGGTAGGTGCTTCATAAATAGTATGGGACGAGTGAAGTCTGGTAGACTAGAGACAGGACAGAAGCCACCCACGGGTTGAGCTGGGATTGTTCACTAGAACCTCCGTGTTTTTATTTGCTCACTGGCCGTTTGGTTTAACTGACCGATTGTCTGGGGGAATCTGGAGGAGGCAAGATAGATGCTTCCTCACAGCTGCCTTTGTTGGGAAAACTGTGACTTTCCAGGCACTGGCTGGGGCCAGATACTGTGCCTGGCACTCAGCTGGCAAACTGTCTGTATGAATGAACAAACAATTCCCATGGCGGGCAGTTCTGTGGAGTGGAAATTTACCAGAAGCCCTGACTAGATGGTGCCTCCCCAGAGGAATGTGGTGACTTACCCTTGCGTCCTATCCACTGGCCATGGGGCTGGCTCTCCAGGAGCTTTCGGTCCAAATAGGCATGCCACCCAGTGATGGTTAATCCCGTGTAAGTAACTATGCGAAGTAGACTGGAGGTTACAACTGAGGCAAGAAGTGAAAATGTAGAGTTAGAGTCTGTTATGCTTGCAAAACTACAGCAACAACAACAACACAACCCCCCCCCCCCCCCAAAAAAAACCTTTTCTGAGGAAACTTTCCTGTCTTGTCTCCCTCTGCCCCGCAACTTTCTTTCCAGTCACCTCTGTTCCTCCGTTTATCAAATGCGGGCCAAGTTGTCACACTTTCCGACGCAAGCTTTCCTAACAGATAGCTCCCTCTCTTCTTCCCTCATTTAGATCCTACGGATTTTCTTAGCAGACAGATGATTTTGTTTGAACGATTAGCAGAAACTCCTCAAACACCAGTAAAAATTCACCAAACAAAACTGAATGAGCTCGCTGAACGCCTATATTGACATTTATTTTTGCAAGATTCTTTTAAACGGCAAAACAGGCTGTGTTTAGATGATATGTGTGATTGGGAAGGGCTCATGTCCTCACGTGGATGAACACCTTCTAGAATGACTCCCCCCCAAGGATTAATGACAAGACTCCCGGAAACACAGAAGCCCAATTCAAACAGTTCGCAGAGATGGTTCTCCTAGGATCGGAATCCTACCTGTGGGGGACGTGGGGGCAACAAGTGTCTCTGTCCTCCCACACCATCCCTCCACACACATGTGGATGCGCACACACATGGGGGCACATCCATGAACACAGCCCGTCCTTCCAAGACAGATGTCTTTAACGTGTGTTCGTAAGATGTTTAACGTGCAACACAGATGAGCAGAGGGATTCCGATTGGTGTAGCCGGGCACATTTCCTCTGACGAGTGAATTTAGAATGAAAACCCTTTATAAAGCGTCTGAGCCAGTGAGGCGATGGCCTTTCCTCTCGGTTTTTCGTCCTGCCTATCTGTGGTGTGAAGTTTGCTTTGAGAGCCTATGGCCTAACACGCAGTGGGCGAATCGATGTCATGATACAATGATGTTTGCTTCTAGGAAGAATTTACCAACAAGCAAAATGAGGACAGAGAATTAGAACATATTCATCCCCACCTGTGCCCTTGATGGTCTTACCCTTCTGGGGGGACACTGTAGAACTAATCATAATAGCTGTAACTTGATAGTCATGATAATTTGTGTATACGTGCCCTTTACCTTTTAAAAGCTCGCTCGCATATATGGAATTAATTAGTACTGACTAGCAGAAGGCCAGGAGGAACTAGGTGCTCACTTCCACACTTACCATTTCAAAATGACTTATTTTATTTAACATGATTTTAAGCCTGCATTGGATGCTGGAAAAATACCGTCCACCCCCAAATAGGTCATTAACTGCCGCTACGTTTCAGATGTCTTGGTATAATTGGATTGACGTCTCGTTGCTCATTGTTGCCTGCTGTTCTAATAATATTGGGTAGTGTATCTCTGGGTGTCTTTCTTGGCCCAAAGAGCAAAGTATATTAGCCCAAAGAGATCCCAGTGCCCTGTTGGTTAGAACTGACAGTTCTGATCTTCCCTTACCTGAACCCACTGCTTATACTATAAGATGGCTACAGGGCCAAGTGGGGAAACCCACAAGCCCGTTGCCCTCAGTGGCTTGGGTGTTGGGTAGTGTCAGTTGCTCCTAGAGCCTTGGATGATGGCATGGAGACTTGGTGTGAGTGTGTGCTGTGACTGTATTACACCCCGCCTGCTTTGGATCTTTGGTGGGTTCATAGCTACTGGCAAGAGAAAGACTAGACCATGCATGTGTTGCATCCTCTCTAAGCCCCCCTTTTCTCCCCCAACCCCCCAGTAAATTGGAGTATATGACCCAGGGATCTAATCATCGTAGGCATAACTCAGACTGGTTTAAGCAGAAAAGGGAAAGATATTGGCTCATGTAAGTAGAAGTCTCTGGAATGACTGAGCCAATGTCAGGGGCTCACTGGCATCTTCAAGACTTGGTTTCTCTTCAGCTATCAGCCCCGCCCTGCTCCATGCCGGCTTCACCTTCCAACAGGTTCTCCACAGCGAGGAGCTCTCCTCGCAGCAGCATCCTTACAGACAGCAGCCCCAGTAGAAAGAGGGCTTCCAACAAGACCCAGATGGAAGTCTCAGTGATGCGACTTGGCTTGTGGGTCCGTGTTGGAAGAATCATTGAGCCTGGGGGAGTGGGATACCCTGACTGGCCGGACTTGGGGTATGTACCCATTTCTGAGATCTAGAGAGGGAGGAGCCAGTCTCCTGGGCCAAAGTGATAGAGAAAAATTAGGGAGGGGATAGGGTTATCAAAGGAAAGAAGGAATAGTTGCTGGGCGTGGAAGACAGTAAAGAGATGGGTTCATCCCACTATTTACCCCTACGCTTCTGTGTGTGTATGTGTATATATATATATACCTCAGCCAAGGTCCCTCTCCTCCACCATGACCACCCCAGCTTCACCCAACAGGACCTCCACCAGCCAGTGGGTGATGCCAAGGATGTATCCATCACTCGGTAGTTGAGAAGTTTTCAGAGCTCTTCACCTGAATGGATTACTGAGCAGGCGAATGTGGCCTCCTCATGGGTTGACCCCAGGCGTGCCAGGTTGCCCTACTCCTGACTAGCAGGTATTTTCCAGAGTTTTCTAGCACCACTATTTCCCTGCTGCTATGAGATCTTGTCCTCAGATTATTCTAACATGGTGGGGACAAAGGCAAAGAGTGTTTTGTTTCAAAGCTGATGTCAACGCTCATCCCTTGCTCTATGGGATTCTCACCAGCTTGGGCTGGAGCTCCTTGAAATGTCTTAGGCTAGATAGTCACTCTCTTTGTTCCTGACTCACTCAGCCTACTCCCCTGACCTGTAGGACACAGCCTGTTTTTACCCTCGGTTGGGCTGAACAGAAAGTATCATTTCTCCATAAAATGTTTGAGGAATCTAGCATCATTCTTGCTGCAAAATTAAATGTGTCAAACTGCTTTGTGTCATTAGGCGGCAGAGTGTGGCCACGTGTCCTATTCCTTAGGACGACCCAGGAAAGGCAAGATAATTCACGTTGGTATGTCTATCCTTCTTTAGATTTTTAGATTTAATTAATTGAGCCAGCAGGACCATTCAAAATCCGATTTCCAGGAGAGTTTTTCCTCTCTGGGTACACGTGATTTTGCAGTATCTGGGTAGAAAGTTAAAAAATGTAGACCATCATCTGGAATTCCGGAACAGTAGGATACTTCTTAAGAATACCAGTGCCAGGCATCATTTGTCCTTTTCCTTCAGGAGTCTGGGACCCCTGAGAGCCTGAGGGTGAAACATGTAGTTTCCATATTCTCTAAGTCATGAATCAGCTTATGGCAGCCGCTTTGAGAGATGGATGCTAATCGCATCCTTTCTTTTAATGAAGCAATGCAGTGACTTTTGCCATTTGAACTCCCTTTTCTCAGCCAAGTTGCTCACCGTCTTTTTTCTTTTTGTGTGCGTATGTCTCAGAGTAGGGTTTTCCACATTTTGACCCTTGATCATTTCTTAGTTGGGGAGGGTTGGGTTGGGGGGCATCCCATGCACTGTGGGATGTTTAGCAGTGTCCTGGGTCTCTACTCGCTGGACACCAGTTCCTCCCCCCGCTAGTTCTAAGTACCCCAGATGTCTCCAAACATTGCCAAGTGTTCCCTGGGAAGTGCAAGCATCCCCAGCTGAGAACCACTGTCTCAGAGTCTTGCTACTTGGGGGTCATATATCAGAAGCATCAGCGTAGCCTAGGAGTTGTTAGAAATGCAGACTCTGGAACTCTGCTGCATATCCACTGGGTCTTAATCTGCATTTAAACCCAATTCTCAGGCAGTTTGAATGCACATATGAGTTTGAGGAGCTTGGTAGTTCAGTGGCTTCAAATAGTAGTTCTCAAACTTGGGTGTATGTCAAAATCACCTTGACAGCTGATGAAGGGCACAAGTGCTGGATGCAGGAGAGAGTCTGGGTCTTTGTGGGTTTTTGCCGCCAAGTTCCACAGGTGATCTGATATAGACCAGAATATGAAAATTACTGCTTTAAGGCATAAAATCAGAAAATAAACTACCTTCTGTACTGAGGTTAGGGCCTGAATGTTATTTTAAAATTCTGGAAGGAAGGAAAATTTTAGATGCAGTAATCCTGTTCAAGGACCTAAAAAGGTGTCGGGGTGGTTAACATCTGGTCACATCTCTGGCACGGAAGGTGACGAACATTTCACGTTCCCTGGGAAAAGCCAGTTCGTTCCAAGAGCTGCATTCCAATAGAAGTTCGAAAGTGTTTGCAATTATGAAATGCAAACTGGAAATGGTTTTCTCCAGGGTCGATACGCTCAAGAGGAAATGGGTTGTGAACAAACATGCTCTTTTGGGGGGGGGCGAAGGCTCCTCAGTGCAACGCGTCAGTCTTTCTGTGTTGAATTAGCATCGATGTCAGCCAGACTTCCCAGGCTGCTCCTGGTGAGTGTGAGAAAGAATGACAATTGATTTCGTATCTTGTTGAGTGATGGTGGGGGGCAGGATAGGACTGCAGAGTAAGTAGGATCCTTGGATTTGGGGTGTGTGTGTGTGTGTGTGTGTGTGTGTGTTGGGCACATACTGTGTGAATGTCCTCTTTTTGTAGCCTGGTTCCAGCCAGTTCTTTCTACAGGACAAAAATTGACTTTTCTTTTTCTCCAGTTCATTAAATTCAGTCATGGTGTTTCTATCTAATCTGAGTGATTTAAAATCTTTTTCGATAACTTCACCTTTGCAAATCCACCATAAGCTTTGTATAAATGTTAGCCCAAAGGCTGCTATTATAAGAGAATTGGAAGGACGGAATGAGCAACAGCAATCTTGATTATTAAGAAGCCTTTGACCTATATAGACTACAGGTCTGAAAAGAGCAGAGTGCGTTATTATAGCACACTTTTGAAAAATTGAAAGCGCAAAAACCCAGCAAACAAAACTGTGGATTTCATATGTCACGCAGTGCGGCATTTCTATATTATCGTGTTTCTATCTGAAGACCAAAGACCCCGAGTAGTCCTTATTAATAATAAGAACACAGAGCCATTCTCTTTCCATCTCCCAAGACTGTAGTATTTTCCAGTTTTGTATGTTTCCCTTCTAAGTGACTTCAGTAGTTAATGGCAGTAATGTAATAAAGACTTCCAGATTTTCTTGAAAGAAGAGGTGGGCTCGTTTAGAGGAGAGATATTGATTTCTGGCTTATGCTTGACTTGGGTTTAAATTCCATTTCCACCATGAGGTATCCTGGTGACTTTTGAGTAGGTTCCTTAACTGAATTCCTACGAGGAGTTTTTATCAGTATCATCGTTCTGTCTTACCGACGAGGAAACGTGCCTCTCTGGGCCTCAAATACCCTCGTCATCTGGGGTGACACAGCTAGAAAGTGGCCGAGATAGGGTTCAGACCAAGTGGTCTGGTCCTGAGTTGGAGATCTTAACCCATAAGCCGTGCCATGTCTCTTGGGTAGATACTGGCTGAAGGGTGTCTTGCCTGTGGGTTTCATAAAACAGGATGCAGGAGGACGTGTGCATGGAGGGAGAGTTAAGGAAGGGTGAAGAGAAAAGGGTCTTCTTAATAGGCAGTAGGGGGTAGAATTGCATGGCCAGAAGCTGAACTCAAAGATCCAATCTCTCTTGGGTAGAGATTGTAGCTGATCCTTATATGCATGGCTGACTCCTACACCTCTCCCGATGAGACAGTCTTCTAAAGGACTCTGCGCAGAGTCTGAGAAATTAAGACAGAAACTGATGGGCAACATTCAGTTGTTACCAAATCCCAGCTTCTCAGACCACTGGGACATTTGAGCTGTCATGATAGCCAAGGGACACGATTGGCAGCTACAGGACAAGACCAGGGTCTCACACTTCGTACGCAGTGCAGGAGAATCCCACACATTCAGTATTGTCCCACCCATATGAGGAACGCACCCCACTGAGAAATGTCAGAGGAAATCCTGCTCCAGTGTGTCTCATTAGAGATGGTCCAGGCGGACCAGGAGATGTGCCTGTGCTGACAAGAGAGAAACTCCTAGTCCATGACCCAGAAAAAGCCCAATGCAGAAGGACGTTCAGTGAAGTCTTATTTATCAATAGAAACAAATCGGAGGCAACCCAGACACCCGACAACATAGAACTAAATTATGATTAATCGTCTCAGTGAAAGCTCATGCAGACGTTTAGAATGATGGCCATGAAGACTTTGTAGCATCCCTGGAAGAGTTGCTAACATGAAGCTCTTTCAAAATAGTGAAATTATTTGAAAGATCCCAGGCATTCATGCAGAAAGGCTAAGAGGAAACAGAAAAATGAAACACAAATTTCCTTGGAGGCAGTTAAAATATTGATGATTTATTTCCTTTAAAAACATACTTTAGTTGGTATCATGTCTGTTTCATCATTTAGGGAAAAAAAAATCAAGGTATATGTTCTGTCCTTCTCCGTGTGACAGTGGAAGGGCAAGGAATGGGTGTCTTTCACGGAACCGGAAGGGAAATAGTGGAGGCCCATTCTGGAGCAGGTGCGGAGCTCAAAATGAGCTAGATCCCAGTTCTTTCTTAGCAGAACATGGAGTCAAGGTGTGGGATAAACACAGTTTTCTGTACAAGAAAACTGACTATTCAGAATTCAGGATCTCACTCCTGGCTGCACGTTGGAATAAACTAGAGGGCACGAAAAACACAGATACTTGGGCCCTACCCCTGACCAATTCAATAAATTGCTGGGATTGGCAATGGGGCATGAATATTTTTAATAATGTCTCCGACGGACTATCCTATACACCTGGGACTGAAGGCCAAGGGTCCAAAGAGGGAGGGAACCACCTTAGAAAATGTCCCAAATGAGATTTTGGTCCTTGGAATAAGACCCATGGCTTTCCACTACATTTCCCCCTTTATTCCTTATAGAATTCTAAGCAGAATAGGCCACTGGTTAGTGGGCCCATGGGGGAAAGACATTTCTTGGATTTGAATTTGGAGATCAGGGTGGTCAAATAGATGACTGTCCTCTGTCTCATGCAGCGGTCATCACTAGATTCTTCCTGCTTCTCTGAAGACTCTGGCTTCCATACTTCTCCACAGAAGAGCACTAGGGAACTATCCAGTCTATAAGGGAACTTGACTCAGGCCTGTCTGAAGAAGTTTTGGAAATTCCTTATCTTTCTGACTCTGCGTCTTTATGCTGACAATAGATCCTTGACTCAAAGTGTGGTTAGTAGACCAGCAGTGCCAGCATTGCCTGGAAGCCGAGATGCAGAATTCTGGACTCTCCAGCAAACCTACTCGTTCAGAACCTGCATTTTAACAAGAGTTCAGGATTTTCATATGCCCGTTAACGTTGGAGAAACAAGGCTGTAGACCAGTGCTATCCAATAAAACCTCCTGCAGTGATGGGACGTTCCATATCTGCACTGTCCTGTATGGTGGACACATCGCCGCATGTGACCACTGAGCATTTGACACACAGCTGATGTGACTGAGGAACTGAATTTTAAGTTTAACTGTAATCCCACTATATTTAAATAGCCCAAAGCACTTAAGGCTATCCTATGGGATAGCTCTCGATCGTTCTGAAATTCGGCTCCATCTTTCCTCTCCGGTGGACCATCTACGTTATCATACCTTGCTCTTCCCCCGCCACAGAAAAGAAAAAGATAATCACCTGCTATCTAGGACAGACTCACGAGCCGGGTGCAGAGAACACAGAGCTGTACTGTGGAGGCGAGATCTCCATTCTCACTCCCCCAGCTGAGTTTCTCTTCAGCTTCTGCCGGCAAGATGGACCACAGTCACGAGTGTCAAATTTTGTTGGTGGGGGGCAAGGCAAATGTATTCATAGGAAGAAAGAGGATATTTAAAGAGCTCTAGAGAATAAGACTGATAGTTCATTGAACCTTCCCTGTGTCGTAGGCTAAGTTGTTTATATGCATTAGTTCATTTAATCCTCACAACAAAAGGGTAGAGACTTCCGTGGATTTGGTCCCTATTAATTCCCAAGTGTCTGGAATGGTAAGTGGCGCATAGTAGATGTTCAAGTAAATATCTGTTGAATGGTTGAGCTATTACCCCCACTTTATAGATGACAAAACTGAGTCACAAAGCAGTTAAGTAGTTTGTCTGAGGCCACAGAGTGGCAGACAAGAATTTAAGCTCCTGAACCGTGGGTTCCTGACCCCATCCCAGGACCGTGCATGGCTAACCAGCCGGTTTTACTGCCTTAATGAATTGTGGTCCAGCGACAGCTTCCTCTGGATTCATCTGTGCTACCTGAGGCCAGAGCAAAGTTTGGATGTAAAGGGAAGGCTTGAATTTAAAATATTTGTTGAAGGCCTGCCTTTTGCCATACTCTGGGGAAGCAACAAGGTGTACTAGTGTTCTGTAACCTCTCATGAGCATGCAAATCTTCTCGGGAATCTTGTTAAAATGCAGATCCTGATTCAGTAGGCTGGAGAGAGTCCTGAGATCCTACATCCCCAGCAGTCATCCTGGAGTTGCCCATGCCACTGGCCCAAGACCTGCAGGAGCAGAGTGAGTGGCACAGACCTGCTGTCACTCCCGGGGGGGTGGGCAAGGAGGGAATTCGCAGTGACATTGCAGAATGGCAGTTGCTCTCATAGGTTGCAGTAGGTTCTGTAGGGTGCTTGGAGGGACAGCCAGCCTGGGGGAGGTGGCATCTGAGCTAAACCTGAAACAGGCACAGGGCATGAGGCAGGGGAAGAGAGAAAGAGTAAGGGAAGAGTGTTCCAGGAAGAAGGAACAGCATGTGCAAAGAATGAGAGGCTCAAGCCAGTGTGGAACATCTGGGGATATGAAAACAGTCTTGATCTCCCGTGGCACTCGTGCTCTTCCTAGGGAAAATTCCTTATCTAAAGGACAGCAGGTTGGGTTTCAAGCCCTGCCTTTTCTTGGCTGTAGGAGTCAGGTCACCTGCAGATAAACAGCTTCCTCTGAATCCCATGCTCAAAGCGCCGCTTGGTTCTAGTTGATATTTCTGATTACCCGTTTGATGTTTGGAATCCTCTGCCCACTGCTCCTCAGCCCCATGCGAGGCGCTGGCGTCCCCTGGAAGCCTAATGAGGCAGTTGCCATGGAAACCGGGTGACATCCCTCTAGCTGATCCGAATGCCATAGCTCCCTAAACCCTGCGCCTGTTTCTCTCTGTTTGGTAAGTTAATAACATTTAAATTAAACATATTAGTTTATTTCATGTCAGTTAATTTGTGTGTTAAGCTGTAAGCCAGGGTCCCCCTCCCCTCCCCCAACACCCATTAATTAACTGCAGCCAAATTGGGCGCACATCAGAGGAGGTTGCAGTAGCTTCCAGCAAACTACAATTACAATACTCTGCTCCCATGTAGAAAGTAATCAATGTCAAAATAATTGGTTTTCACAAGTCTACCATCGGCTGACTTGTCAGATAGTTAACTTATAATTATAACCATTTGGAGATTTTAAAAGAAACACACAGTCAAAATATCGGAAGGACAAGAGGTAGCTGCTGATATAATGACTCGTGTTGACTATTCTCAAATCTCCCCTTTTTAGTCCTTTTTTGTTTGTTTGTTTTCAACACCCAAACCTTCTCCCTCTAAGGCTGGTGATGACTCCCTGAGTCGGCTGTGCTAGCTTCCTGAACTGCGGTTCCCCGGGAGTGAGTCCCGGGAAAGAGTGGGACACGTCAGTGGGTTCATCCGGCTTCAGATGAGCCAGCTTTTGCCTTTATTTTCTGTCTTTGTAGAGATGGTGGAAAAACCAGTTCCTTCAAATGAGATTATGTTCCTGGAATCTGCCACTCGCTGGAGGGGGCAGATGCCGCCAAGCTTAGTGTGAGCCCGGCTAATCTTATTGGAGCAGCCTGTTTCTCCTCAAACTCACTCTGCACAGCTTTTAGCATGTTCTGGCCTCTTTCTCCAAGCTTTGGGGCACAGCTCTTTATTGATGGTAAAAACTGTTTTCTGGGAAACCGCGCACAGGTAAATGCTGCTGTCATTCCCAGCAGCTCGTTTCTTCCATCTGGCAGGAATGGAGTTGCGGGGAGGTTGATGGGCTTGCCTAGACTTCTACAAATGATCCAGCACGACACTTTGCAAATCGGGTGTGCCAGAGACCCGCTCCTGTTGTAGCCTAAGATATGATGCATTGCGTCCCGGTGCATCCTGGAACTCAGATTTGTCTGCCATCTGTCACCTCCCCGTGTACCTCCATCCAGCTGGCGGGATAGTAAGCAAGTGCCTTCTTGCTCTTGCCTGCCTCCGTGTCACACTCTGGGGCTTGAGAAGTGAGCAAGGGAGGTTTGCCCAAAGCCCACCTACCTTAGAGCTGAGACAGGACCCCTTGTTTATCACTGCGATTTTTTTTTTAATCAAAGATCTATACGAGTTTCTCGTTTCTGCTATTGATTTGTGGAGACCCTTTTGACTTTCTACATTCATTAATGACATTTATTTTCCAACGTCAAATATTTCCTCTGTAAAAACAAGCTTCTTATTTGCAGTTTCCAAAGAGTTGTCTTGGGATATGTAAAAAAGAAGCTGACAACGTGTATATGCGCGCACGTGCACGCGCACGCACACACACACACATGGACACGCGCACATGCACGCGCACAACTCAGCCTGCTCATTTTCCTCAAGTTACAGCCACTTCCCCTCCAGCTTGGGCAGATGGGCGCTCATCAGCAGGGTAAAGAGAGTGGCAGGGAATGAGGGTACCTCGAGTTACTAAAAATTTAAGGACATGGGGCTAGAAAAATGACTTTGCAGTTTTCACAAGTAAAAGGGGAGTGACCTGCTTTATGTATGCAGGAGAATTGAATTTACCGTCTCCTCTAAACCATGAACTGTGCCTCTTGACCCAGCAGCTCCTGCACTCTGGGTATTTAATAAATATTTATCGTAAGGTCCTGAATTCCTTTATGTCTTTGCACCAGCCTCTAATCTATTCTGTGCCTGCCATTTCTCCTGACTTAAGAATGATGTAATACCTTTCTTCCTTAAAGATAAACCAAGAATTGGTTGAAAAGTCATCGTAGGACTCCCACATGCCACCTGGCGTGCCCACTTGTAGCATTTATAATTGGACCAGGACTAGAATCTGCTTCTAACCAAGTTGTAATTAACAGGCACTCATTTCATAGGGACAGGTTTGGAGGCACGTGAAGAGGTGTGTGTCCAAATGCCTCGTGTAAATCAGTAAGTCGACTTCAGTAGGATCCTAGGTTAATGTAATTATATGCAAAAAAAAAAAAATTGATCAGTAACACAGGCAGGGTTCTCAAAACAAATAGTTCCTGTGTCCTTCCTCGTTGTGAGGATGAGCTAATTCCTACAGAGTGGCCAGCTATGGCCAGACGAAGGATGCTCCGTGAGGATTCGGCAGATGACCCGTACTGACAAAATTCACGGCCCCACGTACACACAGAGAATGGTTCTCTTCATTCCAGAACTGCTGGGGAAGCTGGCTGCTTTGGTCTTGTCTAATTTTCAAGGAAATGAGAAGATACATTTTAGGACATGCACCGTTCCCTCCCGTGAATAAAAGGCAGAAAGCTTCCTTTCAGTTCCAATGCCGGCTAGATCTTTGGCATAGGATTTGAAAATAATGGAGTTAGGTTGTCATAGCAACACCTCCCGTGCCTTAGTTTTGATATTGTGACTGATTTCTTGATGCTACTTTTTTTTTTTATGCTACTTTTATTTTAAGAATTGCCGAAAGTTTCTTGAAACTCTGCTTCAAGGGCACGAGGACTGATGGCTTTAGATGTCAGGGGAAGAAGCTGGTATGGGGCTTACCCTCCCTCCTGAGCCTTTTCCACACAGCGGAATTCTTGAGAGAAAAATCTAAAGAAACTTGAATCTTCTTGTTCAACAAAACCACCATCAGGCACCTAACATCTTTCTGAACTTCTAGGTCAAACTTTTTTCCCCCCCCCAAACGAAACCCTCTCCCAATTTGGGACTGCGTGCGTTTTATCTGCTGGCTGGTGATTGTTAGGGATCACGGGTACCTTTTATTTCCTGGGCCTGCCCACCTGCTTCTTCTTCTGGGATCCCCCTCCAAGAAAATGGTCTCTCTTCCCCCGTCGACCTGGGTCGTCTTAGAATCTTCCCCTCTAGTCCGTCTCAGGGATCGCCAAGCCCTGTCGTTCCTTAGAACCATGAGCAGTATGTGCTGAGTGCTTTGTTGGTGTCAGACACCATTCTGACTGCGTTACGTACATTAACAAACTTAACCTTGACATCAACTCTGTGAGGTTGGTCACGTTCCTTATGGTCCTCAATATGTAGATGAGAATACGGCGGCATAGGAAAGTCCACTTACTTGCTTAAGGTCATGTAGAACGGAGACGGCAGGGTCAGGGTTCAAGTCCAGAGCCTGTACTCTTAACCGCCGCACCTGCAGTTCCCCCATCCTGCGCTCTCCGTGCCTGTAGAGCTCACCAACCTTTGCCTGGCCCCAGCCCCAGTACCGTGGCTCAGATCCCACTGGGCTAAGCTGACATTGCTGCCAGGGACCCCTGAACTTGGCCGTCTCTCCCAGCCTGGCCCGTTTCCAGTTTGTTCTGCATGTAGCCTCCAGAGTAATTGTTTGAATTGCCATTGTGGTTACACCCCATGCCATCCTGGCTCAACCCCCTGGATGGCATCCTTGGAGCCTTCCAGGTGTGGCTCTAACCACTGGACGCATGACCCCTGTGTGTTCTGGCACCTAACTGAAATGGTAGTGAAATTGTGCACAGTCTGGTTGACGATGAGGGCTGACAGGTACTGATTCCATGCCGTGTGCCTGATGTGTCACGGGGGTGGGGGGGCATCTCACAGGATGCTCCTCGTAACTCCAGGGGAACTGGCAAGGCTTCAGACGGGACACTGGAACCCCAGCCCACGCAGCCCTTCAGCCACCTCGTTCTGTTTCTGGTGCCTTCTGCACCCCAGATGTCCTGAGCTGCGTGCAGTCTCCCCGAGACCTGTGTGTTTTCTCACCTCCACACTGCCATTCTGAGCCTCCCCCTGCCTAGTCCTGTGCCTGGCACACAGAGATGTTTGTTGAATGAATAGCAGAGCATCACCGAAGATGCTATATTGGTCAGAATCTGCTGCTGCCATCAGGCATCAGAAGGGAAACAAAGGGGTAAGACAGAACCGAATGAGGAGCCAGGGATGGGGGTGATTGTGGGGGATGAGAGACACCAGGGGTGGGCAAGGACTGCGTTGCAGAACCACAGGTGGGCGACAGGTTCTGCCTCCAGCCTGAGAGCTGATGGAGATGGACAGCAAGGTGACCCAGGGAGGTCTGGAGTCAAAGTGGGAGGCTCCGAATGCCACAAACCTCAGGGAGGGGCTATTGTGAATGTTCCAGAAGCAGTAAAGTAGCTTTGTGGATACCTCGGAGTTGAGGCCTTCCCTCCTACTAGCGGAGCTCAGACATCCCCCCCCACCCCCAACAGCGCAAGTATCTGGGTAGACACGGAACAAGGCATAAGAGCTGGCTTGGGACAGCCCTGCCCAAAAGCTTGTGATTTTCTTTTGTAAGCTCTGGAGAGCCACTGGAAGGTAGCTGAAAGCACAAGTTCTCCCCAGCCTACCGGTGGAGTTTAGGTTCATATCTAATTCCAGCAGCCGTTGCAAAACTTCTAGAAGCTCATGTCAAGCAAAACAGGTAAAATTGAAACTGAAATCCTCTGCTAGCAAAAACGGTCTCTTTTCTTCTTCCCTCCTCCAACACATGCAAAGGAGACTCAGAATCTGTAAAGGGTAGCGGACCTGGGAAGCAGCGAGCGGATCACTATCAACCCAGGCTGCACGTCGCTGGCACTGGAACCCGCGGATGTGCACTTCCATCCAGGCCAAGTGGGGCAGTCCGGGGGAACGTGCGTGGAAAAAACTGCTCTGGAGTAATGTTGGGCCCAGCAAGGCCACGTTTCAGTTGTGTGTCTGTGATGGCTGAACTGAGTTATTAGCCACACTAAGAATGTCATCTAAATGCAAATCTCTTCCATGACTAGTCCATAAACGCTCCTTTTAACCATGATTTTTCGAACAACCTGTATCAGGCAGCTGTACCTAATGGTGAAGCTAGTCCCGGGCCCACAGCACAAAAGGAAAAATACATGTAGGTGATCACGAGCCGGTTTCAGTGTAATAGGAGACATGTTGGTGTTTCCTTTTAGCTAATCCTTTTTTTTTTTCCTGTGCTTTTGCAAAACCTTTCCAAGGACCCCCAGCAGACAGTAACCAGCGTGGCTGCCGACCACAAGAGAATGTGGGCTGAGGACCCAATTGGTTAATTCTAATATTGCATCATTAAGGGGAACGATTTCTTTTTTCCACGGAGCCAAATTGGATTAATTCTATGCTTGCGGAGTAAACGAATGGCATAGCTCAGAGGTGCCGAGCTGGGTCATGCACAGTTCCGTGCTTTGTTTTTCAACTGAACAAGGCGTTTGCCATTTACACTCTGAATTAAATGTGCTGGGATTGAAAACTCTCGTGGCCATTAGCGTGAGTCTGTGGGCTTCGATCCATTCCTCCCCCCACCCCCCGGATTTTGTGCATAATGCTACAGCCGGCAGAGAGCTCATGGTTCACGGGGTGAGGGGGGCGGGCTTTTAGTACCTGATCAGAATGCGGGGTGCCGTCCATCCGATGATTCCTTGATTACCAGTGCGCTCTGTGTAATTCAGGGGTGAGGCCAGGCTGGCGGTCCTTTCTTCACCTGCTAAGGACTGGTCGGAAGCATGAAGCCCCAAAGACAGGGTTGGCCTTGCAGTGACATCCCCATGGCACTTACTGGGCAGGTGACAGTGATGGGGAAGGCTCTGTGCCCTCAGCTGTGCATGGGGAGGGGGCTGGGGTGGGGGAGTAGGGCACAATGAGGCTCTGATCAGGTGAGAGAGAACAGAGAGGTGGTCTTTTTTTTCTTTTTTGTTTTTTTTTTTAAGATTTTATTTATTTATTTGACAGACAGAGACCACAAGTAGGCAGGGCGGCAGGAGAGAGAGAGAGGGGGAAGCAGGCTCCCTGCTGAGCAGAGAAGAGAGCCTGATGCGGGGCTTGATCCCAGGTCCCTGGGATCATGACCTGAGCCAAAGGCAGAGGCTTAACCCACTGAGCCACCCAGGCACCCCGCAGTCATTTTTTGTTTTTTTTTTTTTTTTTGTTTGTTTATGTTTTTTTGGATTTATTATTTTAGACAGTGCGAGTGTGTGGGGGTAGGGCAGAGAGGAGAGGGAATCTCCAGCAGGCTGCACACCCAGCACAGAGCCCGACTCGAGACTCAATCCCAGGACCCGGGGATCCTGACCTGAGCGGAAACCAAGAATTGGATGCTTAACTGACTGAGTCAGGCAGGTGCCCCAGGAGGCACCATCTTCATTCTTTTCCTGCTTTGTTCCCCAGGCTGAGTCTTGACAAAGCAGCGAAGAACGTCCCGGCATGACCCCTCCCACCTAACACACACCTTCTTTTGCTCCTTCTGCAGGGACAGGAGGAGGCATAACCTACACGGTTGTTTTGGTCTGTCCAGAGGTCCTAGTCTGATGGAGGCAGATAGGCAGGTGGCAGTTTCCGCTACCGTGTCATGGGCTGCTGCTGGAGGAGTCTGTGCTTACCACGGCGGAACTGTGTCGTGATGGACAAAAATTTGCCAGTTGACAGTATTTGAGGATATACAGTTGCTTATCACCGAGGGCTGTGGTTTCATAAGGCAGGAAGTAGTACAGAGTGCTCCCCAGTGGAGGGAGAGCTCCCCAGGTCCCCCCCTACGCCCCCCACACCCCTGGGGGCTTACAGCTGAAGACCATTCACCTGTCCCAAAGCAATTCTTTGCCCAGTTAGGAGAAATTAGTGATTTGTTATTCTCAAGGGGACTTTTGGACTCTCTTATCTACTGCCTATCCACCCAGCTCAAGTGTCTAGCTGTGCGTCTGTGCCCTCAACAGATGCAAGTATCTTCTGGAAAATAGATCCCCAATATATTTCCTGTCAGATAGAGGGACACCGTTGTTGAGAAACCTCCCTCAGCGGGCTCAGCATCTGGCCTGCACGAGGTCCACTTTGGCTGGCGGTAAATACAGAGCTCTTGGGAAAGGCTCCTCTGAGAGAGTCTGGGAAGGCTTCCTAGAGGAGGTGTCATTTGAACTGCATTTTGACATGTGAAGGGATGTTTTCTGGGAAAATTTTGGAAGGAATGAGCATTCCTGGCGAGGGAACCAGCATGTGCAGAGGAGAGGGGACATGAAAATGTGCCTTTGGGACAAGGTGGTTGGTCATGTGCTGGAGAAGAAGCTGAGCTGGCCCCCGGGGGGTGGGGTGGGCGGGATTTGTGTCCCATCTTGGGTGGCCTTAGGTCCCAGCATGTGGGAACTTAAGCAGTTTGGGGAGGGAGGAAAGAAACTGGGATGGGCAAGACCTTTGCTGGAAAGAACCAGCTCAGCTCAGGGGCCAGCGCAGGTGTGGGCACGGGCTCCGTGTGACCCAGGCAGCGCCCCCGGGAGCGCAGCTTCTGCATGTCTGGGCAGGCGGGTGGAATGTGCCATTCCTGTGTATGGGCAGTTTTCCTTCCATGCGGTCACCTACAATCTTAATGTTGGATGATTTGGGGCAAAATTATATGTGTTGCGGAAAATTTAGTAAATGTAAATAAATGTTTGAATCACCCATCATCCTGTCCTCCCCAGGTAACTACTCGTAATCTCTTGGGGTTTACTG